>NC_090830.1:47630230-47937554 GCF_028021215.1 Eschrichtius robustus
AGGTTCTTGTCAACAGAGCAGCCCTAAACTTTGGGGTGCTTGTGTCTTGCTGATTTTTAGTTTTCCCAATTTATACGCCCATGAGTGGAAGTGCCCTATGCTCTCTAAGCTGAGTTTTGTAAATGTTTCAGGACACACCGTACACTTCTCCAGAGTGGCTGTTGGCAATTTACATCCCGCCCATCAGCGTAGCAAGGCTCCCGTTTCTCCGTGGCCTGTCCTGCATTTCTGGTTTTGACACTTTATTCAGCATGGCCCTTTTGACCGATGGGAAGCGAGACTTCTTTGTAGCGCTGATTTGCCTTTCCAGGTTGCTTGGTTGGCCAAAAAGGGCGTATGCGTTTTTTCCTGAATATATTCAGGAAAAAACGCATACGCCCTTTTTGGCCAAGGGCATCATTGTCGAGGTTTTGCCGCTTTTCCTGTGCTTTAATGGCGATTCGAATCTGCCTCCTGAAATCTGTTTCCTGCAATTCTGCCTTGCTTTCAAATCCTCTTTGTTGCCTTCCCTCAATATATTTGTAGACGAGAGTTATCATTTATAAGTCTGCAGGTTTGTGAATTGCAGTGCCCCTGAGCTCCATTTTTCAACTCGCTCTCTTGGGAGCTGGCCGCAAAAGCGCAGGATTGCTTTAGGCCCTATTCTGCTTCCGGGCGGCAGACTGAGCCTGTGGTTAATTCTTCTTCCTGATGGGAAAATAGAGTGACCTGTGCCTGTCCCAACACCTAGAGCTAGTCTCTCATTGGTTCCCCGTCTTCCCGTTCACCCTCAGTTCAAATTGCCACCTGTATGGAACAGGAGGTTAAAGGTGCTGATTCTGCAAGGAGGGAGATTGCTAGTAAAGCGGCTGGAATGGCGAACCCGAGCACCATCAGACGAGAAATGAGGTGCGTTTTAGAAACCTTTCCCGATCACTCGGTGGACCATCTTCTGGGTTTCTCATGCATGTTTTCGATGTAGGAAGATGCCCTTGAACCTGGAGATTTGGGACCCATGGGATGGGTACCACACAGTATTACTTTAAAGCGTCTGCGTTTGCTCACCCAACCTCACCAAACCCCTCAGCCCCAAGAGTGTCCACCCTTATGTCTCAATCGGCTGCAGGTCTAGATATGGTCAATCGAGGTGGCATCACAGCCCCTGAACGAATTTTGTGAGAATTTCTCTCTCTTTCACTGTCTTTGTTTCACGGGTTTTTAAAATTAATTGAGTTTTATAATGGGGTTTAGCTGCTTTTCACTGCTGTGTTTATGCAGCTTTACACCCACTTGACTCACTTACAGAGAGATATCAATACATAAGTTTTAAGATTCTTACTAGTCAGATATATTCTTGGGCGGTGAATAAGGGGTGTTGAGTCCAGTTCCCTGAGCAAGGAGTAGGTCTTGTCTATTACATATTGGGTTTATGGAACGGTATCTGAGCTAATTTGAAACCCTTGTTTTATGCATCACCCCACCTCACCATTGCCGTTAGGCAGCCATAGTGTGTTTTCTAACCGTGTGACTCTGTACTGTTTTGTAATTCAGTTCAAGGGTAGCGGTTTTTACATTCCCTCTATAAGTGATATCTTACGATAAGTGTCTTTTTCTGTGTGACTTATTTCACTTAGAATCGTCGTACCTAAATCCACTCATCATGCTGCTACTAGCCTTATGATGTTGATTTCATGGCTGAGTGATATTCCATTGTACATAAGGACCACAACTTCTTTATCCATTTTTCCCTTTCCTGGGATATTTAAGGTGTAACGAAGTGGAGGTTCTTGTCAACAGAGCAGCCCTAAACTTTGGGGTGCTTGTGTCCTGCTGATTTTTAGTTTTCCCAATTTATACGCCCATGAGTGGAAGTGCCCTATGCTCTCTAAGCTGAGTTTTGTAAATGTTTCAGGACACACCGTACACTTCTCCAGAGTGGCTGTTGGCAATTTACATCCCGCCCATCAGCGTAGCAAGGCTCCCGTTTCTCCGTGGCCTGTCCTGCATTTCTGGTTTTGACACTTTATTCAGCATGGCCCTTTTGACCGATGGGGAGCGAGACTTCTTTGTAGCGCTGATTTGCCTTTCCAGGTTGCTTGGTTGGCCAAAAAGGGCGTATGCGTTTTTTCCTGAATATATTCAGGAAAAAACGCATACGCCCTTTTTGGCCAAGGGCATCATTGTCGAGGTTTTGCCGCTTTTCCTGTGCTTTAAAGGCGATTCGAATCTGCCTCCTGAAATCTGTTTCCTGCAATTCTGCCTTGCTTTCAAATCCTCTTTGTTGCCTTCCCTCAATATATTTGTAGACGAGAGTTATCATTTATAAGTCTGCAGGTTTGTGAATTGCAGTGCCCCTGAGCTCCATTTTTCAACTCGCTCTCTTGGGAGCTGGCCGCAAAAGCGCAGGATTGCTTTAGGCCCTATTCTGCTTCCGGGCGGCAGGCTGAGCCTGTGGTTAATTCTTCTTCCTGATGGGAAAATAGAGTGACCTGTGCCTGTCCGAACACCTAGAGCTAGTCTCTCATTGGTTCCCCGTCTTCCCGTTCACCCTCAGTTCAAATTGCCACCTGTATGGAACAGGAGGTTAAAGGTGCTGATTCTCCAAGGAGGGAGATTGCTAGTAAAGCGGCTGGAATGGCGAACCCGAGCACAAGGAGACGAGAAATGAGGTGCGTTTTAGAAACCTTTCCCGATCACTCGGTGGACCATCTTCTGGGTTTCTCATGCATGTTTTCGATGTAGGAAGATGCCCTGGAACCTGGAGATTTGGGACCCATGGGATGGGTACCACGCAGTATTACTTTAAAGCGTCTGCGTTTGCTCACCGAACCTCACCAAACCCCTCAGCCCCAAGAGTGTCCACCCTTATGTCTCAATCAGCTGCGGGTCTAGATATGGTCAATCCAGGTGGCATCACAGCGCCTGAACGAATTTTGTAAGAATTTCTCTCCCTTTCACTGTCTTTGTTTCACGGGTTTTTAAAATTAATTGAGTTTTATAATGGGGTTTAGCTGCTTTTCACTGCTGTGTTTATGCAGCTTTACACCCACTTGACTCACTTACAGAGAGATATCAATACATAGGTTTTAAGATTCTTACTAGTCAGATATACTCTTGGGCGGTGAATAGGGGGTGTTGAGTCCAGTTCCCTGAGCAAGGAGTAGGTCTTGTCTATTATGTATTGGGTTTATGGAACGGTATCTGAGCTAATTTGAAACCCTTGTTTTATGCATCACCCCACCTCACCTTTGCCGTTAGGCAGCCATAGTGTGTTTTCTAACCGTGTGACTCTGTTCTGTTTTGTAATTCAGTTCAAGGGCAGCGGTTTTTACATTCCCTCTATAGGTGATATCTTATGATAAGTGTCTTTTTCTGTGTGACTTATTTGACTTAGAATCGTCGTACCTAAATCCACTCATCATGCTGCTACTAGCCTTATGACGTTGATTTCATGGCTGAGTGATATTCCATTGTACATAAGGACCACAACTTCTTTATCCATTTTTCTCTTTCCTGGGATATTTAAGGTGTAACGAAGTGGAGGTTCTTGTCAACAGAGCAGCCCTAAACTTTGGGGTGCTTGTGTCTTGCTGATTTTTAGTTTTCCCAATTTATACGCCCATGAGTGGAAGTGCCCTATGCTCTCTAAGCTGAGTTTTGTAAATGTTTCAGGACACACCGTACACTTCTCCAGAGTGGCTGTTGGCAATTTACATCCCTCCCATCAGCGTAGCAAGGCTCCCGTTTCTCCGTGGCCTGTCCTGCATTTCTGGTTTTGACACTTTATTCAGCATGGCCCTTTTGACCGATGGGAAGCGAGACTTCTTTGTAGCGCTGATTTGCCTTTCCAGGTTGCTTGGTTGGCCAAAAAGGGCGTATGCGTTTTTTCCTGAATATATTCAGGAAAAAACGCATACGCCCTTTTTGGCCAAGGGCATCATTGTCGAGGTTTTGCCGCTTTTCCTGTGCTTTAAAGGCGATTCGAATCTGCCTCCTGAAATCTGTTTCCTGCAATTCTGCCTTGCTTTCAAATCCTCTTTGTTGCCTTCCCTCAATATATTTGTAGACGAGAGTTATCATTTATAAGTCTGCAGGTTTGTGAATTGCAGTGCCCCTGAGCTCCATTTTTCAACTCGCTCTCTTGGGAGCTGGCCGCAAAAGCGCAGGATTGCTTTAGGCCCTATTCTGCTTCCGGGCGGCAGACTGAGCCTGTGGTTAATTCTTCTTCCTGATGGGAAAATAGAGTGACCTGTGCCTGTCCCAACACCTAGAGCTAGTCTCTCATTGGTTCCCCGTCTTCCCGTTCACCCTCAGTTCAAATTGCCACCTGTATGGAACAGGAGGTTAAAGGTGCTGATTCTCCAAGGAGGGAGATTGCTAGTAAAGCGGCTGGAATGGCGAACCCGAGCACAAGGAGACGAGAAATGAGGTACGTTTTAGAAACCTTTCCCGATCACTCGGTGGACCATCTTCTGGGTTTCTCATGCATGTTTTCGATGTAGGAAGATGCCCTTGAACCTGGAGATTTGGGACCCATGGGATGGGTACCACGCAGTATTACTTTAAAGCGTCTGCGTTTGCTCACCGAACCTCACCAAACCCCTCAGCCCCAAGAGTGTCCACCCTTATGTCTCAATCAGCTGCGGGTCTAGATATGGTCAATCCAGGTGGCATCACAGCGCCTGAACGAATTTTGTAAGAATTTCTCTCCCTTTCACTGTCTTTGTTTCACGGGTTTTTAAAATTAATTGAGTTTTATAATGGGGTTTAGCTGCTTTTCACTGCTGTGTTTATGCAGCTTTACACCCACTTGACTCACTTACAGAGAGATATCTATACATAGGTTTTAAGATTCTTACTAGTCGGATATACTCTTGGGCGGTGAATAGGGGGTGGTGAGTCCAGTTCCCTGAGCAAGGAGTAGGTCTTGTCTATTACGTATTGGGTTTATGGAACGGTATCTGAGCTAATTTGAAACCCTTGTTTTATGCATCACCCCACCTCACCTTTCCCGTTAGGCAGCCATAGTGTGTTTTCTAACCGTGTGACTCTGTTCTGTTTTGTAATTCAGTTCAAGGGCAGCGGTTTTTACATTCCCTCTATCGGTGATATCTTATGATAAGTGTCTTTTTCTGTGTGACTTATTTGACTTAGAATCGTCGTACCTAAATCCACTCATCATGCTGCTACTAGCCTTATGACGTTGATTTCATGGCTGAGTGATATTCCATTGTACATAAGGACCACAACTTCTTTATCCATTTTTCTCTTTCCTGGGATATTTAAGGTGTAACGAAGTGGAGGTTCTTGTCAACAGAGCAGCCCTAAACTTTGGGGTGCTTGTGTCTTGCTGATTTTTAGTTTTCCCAATTTATACGCCCATGAGTGGAAGTGCCCTATGCTCTCTAAGCTGAGTTTTGTAAATGTTTCAGGACACACCGTACACTTCTCCAGAGTGGCTGTTGGCAAATTACATCCCGCCCATCAGCGTAGCAAGGCTCCCGTTTCTCCGTGGCCTGTCCTGCATTTCTGGTTTTGAAACTTTATTCAGCATGGCCCTTTTGACCGATGGGAAGCGAGACTTCTTTGTAGCGCTGATTTGCCTTTCCAGGTTGCTTGGTTGGCCAAAAAGGGCGTATGCGTTTTTTCCTGAATATATTCAGGAAAAAACGCATACGCCCTTTTTGGCCAAGGGCATCATTGTCGAGGTTTTGCCGCTTTTCCTGTGCTTTAAAGGAGATTCGAATCTGCCTCCTGAAATCTGTTTCCTGCAATTCTGCCTTGCTTTCAAATCCTCTTTGTTTTCTTCCCTCAATATATTTGTAGACGAGAGTTATCATTTATAAGTCTGCAGGTTTGTGAATTGCAGTGCCCCTGAGCTCCATTTTTCAACTCGCTCTCTTGGGAGCTGGCCGCAAAAGCGCAGGATTGCTTTAGGCCCTATTCTGCTTCCGGGCGGCAGACTGAGCCTGTGGTTAATTCTTGTTCCTGATGGGAAAATAGAGTGACCTGTGCCTGTCCCAACACCTAGAGCTAGTCTCTCATTGGTTCCTCGTCTTCCCGTTCACCCTCAGTTCAAATTGCCACCTGTATGGAACAGGAGGTTAAAGGTGCTGATTCTCCAAGGAGGGAGATTGCTAGTAAAGCGGCTGGAATGGCGAACCCGAGCACAAGGAGACGAGAAATGAGGTGCGTTTTAGAAACCTTTCCCGATCACTCGGTGGACCATCTTCTGGGTTTCTCATGCATGTTTTCGATGTAGGAAGATGCCCTTGAACCTGGAGATTTGGGACCCATGGGATGGGTACCACGCAGTATTACTTTAAAGCGTCTGCGTTTGCTCACCGAACCTCACCAAACCCCTCAGCCCCAAGAGTGTCCACCCTTATGTCTCAATCAGCTGCGGGTCTAGATATGGTCAATGCAGGTGGCATCACAGCGCCTGAACGAATTTTGTAAGAATTTCTCTCCCTTTCACTGTCTTTGTTTCACGGGTTTTTAAAATTAATTGAGTTTTATAATGGGGTTTAGCTGCTTTTCACTGCTGTGTTTATGCAGCTTTACACCCACTTGACTCACTTACAGAGAGATATCAATACATAGGTTTTAAGATTCTTACTAGTCAGATATACTCTTGGGCGGTGAATAGGGGGTGTTGAGTCCAGTTCCCTGAGCAAGGAGTAGGTCTTGTCTATTATGTATTGGGTTTATGGAACGGTATCTGAGCTAATTTGAAACCCTTGTTTTATGCATCACCCCACCTCACCTTTGCCGTTAGGCAGCCATAGTGTGTTTTCTAACCGTGTGACTCTGTTCTGTTTTGTAATTCAGTTCAAGGGCAGCGGTTTTTACATTCCCTCTATAGGTGATATCTTATGATAAGTGTCTTTTTCTGTGTGACTTATTTGACTTAGAATCGTCGTACCTAAATCCACTCATCATGCTGCTACTAGCCTTATGACGTTGATTTCATGGCTGAGTGATATTCCATTGTACATAAGGACCACAACTTCTTTATCCATTTTTCTCTTTCCTGGGATATTTAAGGTGTAACGAAGTGGAGGTTCTTGTCAACAGAGCAGCCCTAAACTTTGGGGTGCTTGTGTCTTGCTGATTTTTAGTTTTCCCAATTTATACGCCCATGAGTGGAAGTGCCCTATGCTCTCTAAGCTGAGATTTGTAAATGTTTCAGGACACACCGTACACTTCTCCAGAGTGGCTGTTGGCAATTTACATCCCGCCCATCAGCGTAGCAAGGCTCCCGTTTCTCCGTGGCCTGTCCTGCATTTCTGGTTTTGACACTTTATTCAGCATGGCCCTTTTGACCGATGGGAAGCGAGACTTCTTTGTAGCGCTGATTTGCCTTTCCAGGTTGCTTTGTTGGCCAAAAAGGGCGTATGCGTTTTTTCCTGAATATATTCAGGAAAAAACGCATACGCCCTTTTTGGCCAAGGGCATCATTGTCGAGGTTTTGCCGCTTTTCCTGTGCTTTAAAGGCGATTCGAATCTGCCTCCTGAAATCTGTTTCCTGCAATTCTGCCTTGCTTTCAAATCCTCTTTGTTGCCTTCCCTCAATATATTTGTAGACGAGAGTTATCATTTATAAGTCTGCAGGTTTGTGAATTGCAGTGCCCCTGAGCTCCATTTTTCAACTCGCTCTCTTGGGAGCTGGCCGCAAAAGCGCAGGATTGCTTTAGGCCCTATTCTGCTTCCGGGCGGCAGACTGAGCCTGTGGTTAATTCTTCTTCCTGATGGGAAAATAGAGTGACCTGTGCCTGTCCCAACACCTAGAGCTAGTCTCTCATTGGTTCCTCGTCTTCCCGTTCACCCTCAGTTCAAATTGCCACCTGTATGGAACAGGAGGTTAAAGGTGCTGATTCTCCAAGGAGGGAGATTGCTAGTAAAGCGGCTGGAATGGCGAACCCGAGCACAAGGAGACGAGAAATGAGGTGCGTTTTAGAAACCTTTCCCGATCACTCGGTGGACCATCTTCTGGGTTTCTCATGCATGTTTTCGATGTAGGAAGATGCCCTTGAACCTGGAGATTTGGGACCCATGGGATGGGTACCACGCAGTATTACTTTAAAGCGTCTGCGTTTGCTCACCGAACCTCACCAAACCCCTCAGCCCCAAGAGTGTCCACCCTTATGTCTCAATCAGCTGCGGGTCTAGATATGGTCAATCCAGGTGGCATCACAGCGCCTGAACGAATTTTGTAAGAATTTCTCTCCCTTTCACTGTCTTTGTTTCACGGGTTTTTAAAATTAATTGAGTTTTATAATGGGGTTTAGCTGCTTTTCACTGCTGTGTTTATGCAGCTTTACACCCACTTGACTCACTTACAGAGAGATATCAATACATAGGTTTTAAGATTCTTACTAGTCAGATATACTCTTGGGCGGTGAATAGGGGGTGTTGAGTCCAGTTCCCTGAGCAAGGAGTAGGTCTTGTCTATTATGTATTGGGTTTATGGAACGGTATCTGAGCTAATTTGAAACCCTTGTTTTATGCATCACCCCACCTCACCTTTGCCGTTAGGCAGCCATAGTGTGTTTTCTAACCTTGTGACTCTGTTCTGTTTTGTAATTCAGTTCAAGGGCAGCGGTTTTTACATTCCCTCTATAGGTGATATCTTATGATAAGTGTCTTTTTCTGTGTGACTTATTTGACTTAGAATCGTCGTACCTAAATCCACTCATCATGCTGCTACTAGCCTTATGACGTTGATTTCATGGCTGAGTGATATTCCATTGTACATAAGGACCACAACTTCTTTATCCATTTTTCTCTTTCCTGGGATATTTAAGGTGTAACGAAGTGGAGGTTCTTGTCAACAGAGCAGCCCTAAACTTTGGGGTGCTTGTGTCTTGCTGATTTTTAGTTTTCCCAATTTATACGCCCATGAGTGGAAGTGCCCTATGCTCTCTAAGCTGAGATTTGTAAATGTTTCAGGACACACCGTACACTTCTCCAGAGTGGCTGTTGGCAATTTACATCCCGCCCATCAGCGTAGCAAGGCTCCCGTTTCTCCGTGGCCTGTCCTGCATTTCTGGTTTTGACACTTTATTCAGCATGGCCCTTTTGACCGATGGGAAGCGAGACTTCTTTGTAGCGCTGATTTGCCTTTCCAGGTTGCTTGGTTGGCCAAAAAGGGCGTATGCGTTTTTTCCTGAATATATTCAGGAAAAAACGCATACGCCCTTTTTGGCCAAGGGCATCATTGTCGAGGTTTTGCCGCTTTTCCTGTGCTTTAAAGGAGATTCGAATCTGCCTCCTGAAATCTGTTTCCTGCAATTCTGCCTTGCTTTCAAATCCTCTTTGTTTTCTTCCCTCAATATATTTGTAGACGAGAGTTATCATTTATAAGTCTGCAGGTTTGTGAATTGCAGTGCCCCTGAGCTCCATTTTTCAACTCGCTCTCTTGGGAGCTGGCCTCAAAAGCGCAGGATTCCTTTAGGCCCTATTCTGCTTCCGGGCGGCAGACTGAGCCTGTGGTTGATTCTTCTTCTTCCTGATGGGAAAATAGAGTGACCTGTGCCTGTCCCAACACCTTGAGCTAGTCTCTCATTGGTTCCCCCTCTTCCCGTTCATCCTCAGGACAAATTGCAACCTGTATGGAACAGGAGGTTAAAGGTGCTGATTCTCCAAGGACGGAGATTGCTAGTAAAGCGGCTGGAATGGCGAACCCGAGCACAAGGAGATGAGAAATGAGGTGCGTTTTAGAAACCTTTCCCGATCACTCGGTGGACCATCTTCTGGGTTTCTCATGGATGTTTTCGATGTAGGCAGATGCCCTTGAACCTGGAGATTTGGGACCCATGGGATGGGTACCACGCAGTATTACTTTAAAGCGTCTGCGTTTGCTCACCCAACCTCACCAAACCTCTCAGCCCCAAGAGTGTCCACCCTTATGTCTCAATCAGCTGCAGGTCTAGGTATGGTCAATCCAGGTAGCATCACAGCCCCTGAACGAATTTTGTGAGAATTTCTCTCTCTTTCACTGTCTTTGTTTCACGGGTTTTTAAAATTAATTGAGTTTTATAATGGGGTTTAGCTGCTTTTCACTGCTGTGTTTATGCAGCTTTACACCCACTTGACTCACTTACAGAGAGATATCAATACATAAGTTTTAAGATTCTTACTAGTCAGATATATTCTTGGGCGGTGAATAAGGGGTGTTGAGTCCAGTTCCCTGAGCAAGGAGTAGGTCTTGTCTATTACATATTGGGTTTATGGAACGGTATCTGAGCTAATTTGAAACCCTTGTTTTATGCATCACCCCACCTCACCTTTGCCGTTAGGCAGCCATAGTGTGTTTTCTAACCGTGTGACTCTGTTCTGTTTTGTAATTCAGTTCAAGGGCAGCGGTTTTTACATTCCCTCTATAGGTGATATCTTATGATAAGTGTCTTTTTCTGTGTGACTTATTACACTTAGAATCGTCGTACCTAAATCCACTCATCATGCTGCTACTAGCCTTATGACGTTGATTTCATGGCTGAGTGATATTCCATTGTACATAAGGACCACAACTTCTTTATCCATTTTTCTCTTTCCTGGGATATTTAAGGTGTAACGAAGTGGAGGTTCTTGTCAACAGAGCAGCCCTAAACTTTGGGGTGCTTGTGTCCTGCTGATTTTTAGTTTTCCCAATTTATACGCCCATGAGTGGAAGTGCCCTATGCTCTCTAAGCTGAGTTTTGTAAATGTTTCAGGACACACCGTACACTTCTCCAGAGTGGCTGTTGGCAATTTACATCCCGCCCATCAGCGTAGCAAGGCTCCCGTTTCTCCGTGGCCTGTCCTGCATTTCTGGTTTTGACACTTTATTCAGCATGGCCCTTTTGACCGATGGGCAGCGAGACTTCTTTGTAGCGCTGATTTGCCTTTCCAGGTTGCTTGGTTGGCCAAAAAGGGCGTATGCGTTTTTTCCTGAATATATTCAGGAAAAAACGCATACGCCCTTTTTGGCCAAGGGCATCATTGTCGAGGTTTTGCCGCTTTTCCTGTGCTTTAAAGGCGATTCGAATCTGCCTCCTGAAATCTGTTTCCTGCAATTCTGCCTTGCTTTCAAATCCTCTTTGTTGCCTTCCCTCAATATATTTGTAGACGAGAGTTATCATTTATAAGTCTGCAGGTTTGTGAATTGCAGTGCCCCTGAGCTCCATTTTTCAACTCGCTCTCTTGGGAGCTGGCCGCAAAAGCGCAGGATTGCTTTAGGCCCTATTCTGCTTCCGGGCGGCAGACTGAGCCTGTGGTTAATTCTTCTTCCTGATGGGAAAATAGAGTGACCTGTGCCTGTCCCAACACCTAGAGCTAGTCTCTCATTGGTTCCCCCTCTTCCCGTTCACCCTCAGGACAAATTGCAACCTGTATGGAACAGGAGGTTAAATGTGCTGATTCTCCAAGGAGGGAGATTGCTAGTAAAGCGGCTGGAATGGCGAACCCGAGCACAAGGAGACGAGAAATGAGGTGCGTTTTAGAAACCTTTCCTGATCACTCGGTGGACCATCTTCTGGGTTTCTCATGCATGTTTTCGATGTAGGAAGATGCCCTTGAACCTGGAGATTTGGGACCCATGGGATGGGTACCACGCAGTATTACTTTAAAGCGTCTGCGTTTGCTCACCGAACCTCACCAAACCCCTCAGCCCCAAGAGTGTCCACCCTTATGTCTCAATCAGCTGCGGGTCTAGATATGGTCAATGCAGGTGGCATCACAGCGCCTGAACGAATTTTGTAAGAATTTCTCTCCCTTTCACTGTCTTTGTTTCACGGGTTTTTAAAATTAATTGAGTTTTATAATGGGGTTTAGCTGCTTTTCACTGCTGTGTTTATGCAGCTTTACACCCACTTGACTCACTTACAGAGAGATATCAATACATAGGTTTTAAGATTCTTACTAGTCAGATATACTCTTGGGCGGTGAATAGGGGGTGTTGAGTCCAGTTCCCTGAGCAAGGAGTAGGTCTTGTCTATTATGTATTGGGTTTATGGAACGGTATCTGAGCTAATTTGAAACCCTTGTTTTATGCATCACCCCACCTCACCTTTGCCGTTAGGCAGCCATAGTGTGTTTTCTAACCGTGTGACTCTGTTCTGTTTTGTAATTCAGTTCAAGGGCAGCGGTTTTTACATTCCCTCTATAGGTGATATCTTATGATAAGTGTCTTTTTCTGTGTGACTTATTTGACTTAGAATCGTCGTACCTAAATCCACTCATCATGCTGCTACTAGCCTTATGACGTTGATTTCATGGCTGAGTGATATTCCATTGTACATAAGGACCACAACTTCTTTATCCATTTTTCTCTTTCCTGGGATATTTAAGGTGTAACGAAGTGGAGGTTCTTGTCAACAGAGCAGCCCTAAACTTTGGGGTGCTTGTGTCTTGCTGATTTTTAGTTTTCCCAATTTATACGCCCATGAGTGGAAGTGCCCTATGCTCTCTAAGCTGAGATTTGTAAATGTTTCAGGACACACCGTACACTTCTCCAGAGTGGCTGTTGGCAATTTACATCCCGCCCATCAGCGTAGCAAGGCTCCCGTTTCTCCGTGGCCTGTCCTGCATTTCTGGTTTTGACACTTTATTCAGCATGGCCCTTTTGACCGATGGGAAGCGAGACTTCTTTGTAGCGCTGATTTGCCTTTCCAGGTTGCTTTGTTGGCCAAAAAGGGCGTATGCGTTTTTTCCTGAATATATTCAGGAAAAAACGCATACGCCCTTTTTGGCCAAGGGCATCATTGTCGAGGTTTTGCCGCTTTTCCTGTGCTTTAAAGGCGATTCGAATCTGCCTCCTGAAATCTGTTTCCTGCAATTCTGCCTTGCTTTCAAATCCTCTTTGTTGCCTTCCCTCAATATATTTGTAGACGAGAGTTATCATTTATAAGTCTGCAGGTTTGTGAATTGCAGTGCCCCTGAGCTCCATTTTTCAACTCGCTCTCTTGGGAGCTGGCCGCAAAAGCGCAGGATTGCTTTAGGCCCTATTCTGCTTCCGGGCGGCAGACTGAGCCTGTGGTTAATTCTTCTTCCTGATGGGAAAATAGAGTGACCTGTGCCTGTCCCAACACCTAGAGCTAGTCTCTCATTGGTTCCTCGTCTTCCCGTTCACCCTCAGTTCAAATTGCCACCTGTATGGAACAGGAGGTTAAAGGTGCTGATTCTCCAAGGAGGGAGATTGCTAGTAAAGCGGCTGGAATGGCGAACCCGAGCACAAGGAGACGAGAAATGAGGTGCGTTTTAGAAACCTTTCCCGATCACTCGGTGGACCATCTTCTGGGTTTCTCATGCATGTTTTCGATGTAGGAAGATGCCCTTGAACCTGGAGATTTGGGACCCATGGGATGGGTACCACGCAGTATTACTTTAAAGCGTCTGCGTTTGCTCACCGAACCTCACCAAACCCCTCAGCCCCAAGAGTGTCCACCCTTATGTCTCAATCAGCTGCGGGTCTAGATATGGTCAATCCAGGTGGCATCACAGCGCCTGAACGAATTTTGTAAGAATTTCTCTCCCTTTCACTGTCTTTGTTTCACGGGTTTTTAAAATTAATTGAGTTTTATAATGGGGTTTAGCTGCTTTTCACTGCTGTGTTTATGCAGCTTTACACCCACTTGACTCACTTACAGAGAGATATCAATACATAGGTTTTAAGATTCTTACTAGTCAGATATACTCTTGGGCGGTGAATAGGGGGTGTTGAGTCCAGTTCCCTGAGCAAGGAGTAGGTCTTGTCTATTATGTATTGGGTTTATGGAACGGTATCTGAGCTAATTTGAAACCCTTGTTTTATGCATCACCCCACCTCACCTTTGCCGTTAGGCAGCCATAGTGTGTTTTCTAACCTTGTGACTCTGTTCTGTTTTGTAATTCAGTTCAAGGGCAGCGGTTTTTACATTCCCTCTATAGGTGATATCTTATGATAAGTGTCTTTTTCTGTGTGACTTATTTGACTTAGAATCGTCGTACCTAAATCCACTCATCATGCTGCTACTAGCCTTATGACGTTGATTTCATGGCTGAGTGATATTCCATTGTACATAAGGACCACAACTTCTTTATCCATTTTTCTCTTTCCTGGGATATTTAAGGTGTAACGAAGTGGAGGTTCTTGTCAACAGAGCAGCCCTAAACTTTGGGGTGCTTGTGTCTTGCTGATTTTTAGTTTTCCCAATTTATACGCCCATGAGTGGAAGTGCCCTATGCTCTCTAAGCTGAGATTTGTAAATGTTTCAGGACACACCGTACACTTCTCCAGAGTGGCTGTTGGCAATTTACATCCCGCCCATCAGCGTAGCAAGGCTCCCGTTTCTCCGTGGCCTGTCCTGCATTTCTGGTTTTGACACTTTATTCAGCATGGCCCTTTTGACCGATGGGAAGCGAGACTTCTTTGTAGCGCTGATTTGCCTTTCCAGGTTGCTTTGTTGGCCAAAAAGGGCGTATGCGTTTTTTCCTGAATATATTCAGGAAAAAACGCATACGCCCTTTTTGGCCAAGGGCATCATTGTCGAGGTTTTGCCGCTTTTCCTGTGCTTTAAAGGCGATTCGAATCTGCCTCCTGAAATCTGTTTCCTGCAATTCTGCCTTGCTTTCAAATCCTCTTTGTTGCCTTCCCTCAATATATTTGTAGACGAGAGTTATCATTTATAAGTCTGCAGGTTTGTGAATTGCAGTGCCCCTGAGCTCCATTTTTCAACTCGCTCTCTTGGGAGCTGGCCGCAAAAGCGCAGGATTGCTTTAGGCCCTATTCTGCTTCCGGGCGGCAGACTGAGCCTGTGGTTAATTCTTCTTCCTGATGGGAAAATAGAGTGACCTGTGCCTGTCCCAACACCTAGAGCTAGTCTCTCATTGGTTCCTCGTCTTCCCGTTCACCCTCAGTTCAAATTGCCACCTGTATGGAACAGGAGGTTAAAGGTGCTGATTCTCCAAGGAGGGAGATTGCTAGTAAAGCGGCTGGAATGGCGAACCCGAGCACAAGGAGACGAGAAATGAGGTGCGTTTTAGAAACCTTTCCCGATCACTCGGTGGACCATCTTCTGGGTTTCTCATGCATGTTTTCGATGTAGGAAGATGCCCTTGAACCTGGAGATTTGGGACCCATGGGATGGGTACCACGCAGTATTACTTTAAAGCGTCTGCGTTTGCTCACCGAACCTCACCAAACCCCTCAGCCCCAAGAGTGTCCACCCTTATGTCTCAATCAGCTGCGGGTCTAGATATGGTCAATCCAGGTGGCATCACAGCGCCTGAACGAATTTTGTAAGAATTTCTCTCCCTTTCACTGTCTTTGTTTCACGGGTTTTTAAAATTAATTGAGTTTTATAATGGGGTTTAGCTGCTTTTCACTGCTGTGTTTATGCAGCTTTACACCCACTTGACTCACTTACAGAGAGATATCAATACATAGGTTTTAAGATTCTTACTAGTCAGATATACTCTTGGGCGGTGAATAGGGGGTGTTGAGTCCAGTTCCCTGAGCAAGGAGTAGGTCTTGTCTATTATGTATTGGGTTTATGGAACGGTATCTGAGCTAATTTGAAACCCTTGTTTTATGCATCACCCCACCTCACCTTTGCCGTTAGGCAGCCATAGTGTGTTTTCTAACCTTGTGACTCTGTTCTGTTTTGTAATTCAGTTCAAGGGCAGCGGTTTTTACATTCCCTCTATAGGTGATATCTTATGATAAGTGTCTTTTTCTGTGTGACTTATTTGACTTAGAATCGTCGTACCTAAATCCACTCATCATGCTGCTACTAGCCTTATGACGTTGATTTCATGGCTGAGTGATATTCCATTGTACATAAGGACCACAACTTCTTTATCCATTTTTCTCTTTCCTGGGATATTTAAGGTGTAACGAAGTGGAGGTTCTTGTCAACAGAGCAGCCCTAAACTTTGGGGTGCTTGTGTCTTGCTGATTTTTAGTTTTCCCAATTTATACGCCCATGAGTGGAAGTGCCCTATGCTCTCTAAGCTGAGATTTGTAAATGTTTCAGGACACACCGTACACTTCTCCAGAGTGGCTGTTGGCAATTTACATCCCGCCCATCAGCGTAGCAAGGCTCCCGTTTCTCCGTGGCCTGTCCTGCATTTCTGGTTTTGACACTTTATTCAGCATGGCCCTTTTGACCGATGGGAAGCGAGACTTCTTTGTAGCGCTGATTTGCCTTTCCAGGTTGCTTGGTTGGCCAAAAAGGGCGTATGCGTTTTTTCCTGAATATATTCAGGAAAAAACGCATACGCCCTTTTTGGCCAAGGGCATCATTGTCGAGGTTTTGCCGCTTTTCCTGTGCTTTAAAGGAGATTCGAATCTGCCTCCTGAAATCTGTTTCCTGCAATTCTGCCTTGCTTTCAAATCCTCTTTGTTTTCTTCCCTCAATATATTTGTAGACGAGAGTTATCATTTATAAGTCTGCAGGTTTGTGAATTGCAGTGCCCCTGAGCTCCATTTTTCAACTCGCTCTCTTGGGAGCTGGCCTCAAAAGCGCAGGATTCCTTTAGGCCCTATTCTGCTTCCGGGCGGCAGACTGAGCCTGTGGTTGATTCTTCTTCTTCCTGATGGGAAAATAGAGTGACCTGTGCCTGTCCCAACACCTTGAGCTAGTCTCTCATTGGTTCCCCCTCTTCCCGTTCATCCTCAGGACAAATTGCAACCTGTATGGAACAGGAGGTTAAAGGTGCTGATTCTCCAAGGACGGAGATTGCTAGTAAAGCGGCTGGAATGGCGAACCCGAGCACAAGGAGATGAGAAATGAGGTGCGTTTTAGAAACCTTTCCCGATCACTCGGTGGACCATCTTCTGGGTTTCTCATGGATGTTTTCGATGTAGGCAGATGCCCTTGAACCTGGAGATTTGGGACCCATGGGATGGGTACCACGCAGTATTACTTTAAAGCGTCTGCGTTTGCTCACCCAACCTCACCAAACCTCTCAGCCCCAAGAGTGTCCACCCTTATGTCTCAATCAGCTGCAGGTCTAGGTATGGTCAATCCAGGTAGCATCACAGCCCCTGAACGAATTTTGTGAGAATTTCTCTCTCTTTCACTGTCTTTGTTTCACGGGTTTTTAAAATTAATTGAGTTTTATAATGGGGTTTAGCTGCTTTTCACTGCTGTGTTTATGCAGCTTTACACCCACTTGACTCACTTACAGAGAGATATCAATACATAAGTTTTAAGATTCTTACTAGTCAGATATATTCTTGGGCGGTGAATAAGGGGTGTTGAGTCCAGTTCCCTGAGCAAGGAGTAGGTCTTGTCTATTACATATTGGGTTTATGGAACGGTATCTGAGCTAATTTGAAACCCTTGTTTTATGCATCACCCCACCTCACCTTTGCCGTTAGGCAGCCATAGTGTGTTTTCTAACCGTGTGACTCTGTTCTGTTTTGTAATTCAGTTCAAGGGCAGCGGTTTTTACATTCCCTCTATAGGTGATATCTTATGATAAGTGTCTTTTTCTGTGTGACTTATTACACTTAGAATCGTCGTACCTAAATCCACTCATCATGCTGCTACTAGCCTTATGACGTTGATTTCATGGCTGAGTGATATTCCATTGTACATAAGGACCACAACTTCTTTATCCATTTTTCTCTTTCCTGGGATATTTAAGGTGTAACGAAGTGGAGGTTCTTGTCAACAGAGCAGCCCTAAACTTTGGGGTGCTTGTGTCCTGCTGATTTTTAGTTTTCCCAATTTATACGCCCATGAGTGGAAGTGCCCTATGCTCTCTAAGCTGAGTTTTGTAAATGTTTCAGGACACACCGTACACTTCTCCAGAGTGGCTGTTGGCAATTTACATCCCGCCCATCAGCGTAGCAAGGCTCCCGTTTCTCCGTGGCCTGTCCTGCATTTCTGGTTTTGACACTTTATTCAGCATGGCCCTTTTGACCGATGGGCAGCGAGACTTCTTTGTAGCGCTGATTTGCCTTTCCAGGTTGCTTGGTTGGCCAAAAAGGGCGTATGCGTTTTTTCCTGAATATATTCAGGAAAAAACGCATACGCCCTTTTTGGCCAAGGGCATCATTGTCGAGGTTTTGCCGCTTTTCCTGTGCTTTAAAGGCGATTCGAATCTGCCTCCTGAAATCTGTTTCCTGCAATTCTGCCTTGCTTTCAAATCCTCTTTGTTGCCTTCCCTCAATATATTTGTAGACGAGAGTTATCATTTATAAGTCTGCAGGTTTGTGAATTGCAGTGCCCCTGAGCTCCATTTTTCAACTCGCTCTCTTGGGAGCTGGCCGCAAAAGCGCAGGATTGCTTTAGGCCCTATTCTGCTTCCGGGCGGCAGACTGAGCCTGTGGTTAATTCTTCTTCCTGATGGGAAAATAGAGTGACCTGTGCCTGTCCCAACACCTAGAGCTAGTCTCTCATTGGTTCCCCCTCTTCCCGTTCACCCTCAGGACAAATTGCAACCTGTATGGAACAGGAGGTTAAATGTGCTGATTCTCCAAGGAGGGAGATTGCTAGTAAAGCGGCTGGAATGGCGAACCCGAGCACAAGGAGACGAGAAATGAGGTGCGTTTTAGAAACCTTTCCTGATCACTCGGTGGACCATCTTCTGGGTTTCTCATGCATGTTTTCGATGTAGGAAGATGCCCTTGAACCTGGAGATTTGGGACCCATGGGATGGGTACCACGCAGTATTACTTTAAAGCGTCTGCGTTTGCTCACCGAACCTCACCAAACCCCTCAGCCCCAAGAGTGTCCACCCTTATGTCTCAATCAGCTGCGGGTCTAGATATGGTCAATGCAGGTGGCATCACAGCGCCTGAACGAATTTTGTAAGAATTTCTCTCCCTTTCACTGTCTTTGTTTCACGGGTTTTTAAAATTAATTGAGTTTTATAATGGGGTTTAGCTGCTTTTCACTGCTGTGTTTATGCAGCTTTACACCCACTTGACTCACTTACAGAGAGATATCAATACATAGGTTTTAAGATTCTTACTAGTCAGATATACTCTTGGGCGGTGAATAGGGGGTGTTGAGTCCAGTTCCCTGAGCAAGGAGTAGGTCTTGTCTATTATGTATTGGGTTTATGGAACGGTATCTGAGCTAATTTGAAACCCTTGTTTTATGCATCACCCCACCTCACCTTTGCCGTTAGGCAGCCATAGTGTGTTTTCTAACCGTGTGACTCTGTTCTGTTTTGTAATTCAGTTCAAGGGCAGCGGTTTTTACATTCCCTCTATAGGTGATATCTTATGATAAGTGTCTTTTTCTGTGTGACTTATTTGACTTAGAATCGTCGTACCTAAATCCACTCATCATGCTGCTACTAGCCTTATGACGTTGATTTCATGGCTGAGTGATATTCCATTGTACATAAGGACCACAACTTCTTTATCCATTTTTCTCTTTCCTGGGATATTTAAGGTGTAACGAAGTGGAGGTTCTTGTCAACAGAGCAGCCCTAAACTTTGGGGTGCTTGTGTCTTGCTGATTTTTAGTTTTCCCAATTTATACGCCCATGAGTGGAAGTGCCCTATGCTCTCTAAGCTGAGATTTGTAAATGTTTCAGGACACACCGTACACTTCTCCAGAGTGGCTGTTGGCAATTTACATCCCGCCCATCAGCGTAGCAAGGCTCCCGTTTCTCCGTGGCCTGTCCTGCATTTCTGGTTTTGACACTTTATTCAGCATGGCCCTTTTGACCGATGGGAAGCGAGACTTCTTTGTAGCGCTGATTTGCCTTTCCAGGTTGCTTTGTTGGCCAAAAAGGGCGTATGCGTTTTTTCCTGAATATATTCAGGAAAAAACGCATACGCCCTTTTTGGCCAAGGGCATCATTGTCGAGGTTTTGCCGCTTTTCCTGTGCTTTAAAGGCGATTCGAATCTGCCTCCTGAAATCTGTTTCCTGCAATTCTGCCTTGCTTTCAAATCCTCTTTGTTGCCTTCCCTCAATATATTTGTAGACGAGAGTTATCATTTATAAGTCTGCAGGTTTGTGAATTGCAGTGCCCCTGAGCTCCATTTTTCAACTCGCTCTCTTGGGAGCTGGCCGCAAAAGCGCAGGATTGCTTTAGGCCCTATTCTGCTTCCGGGCGGCAGACTGAGCCTGTGGTTAATTCTTCTTCCTGATGGGAAAATAGAGTGACCTGTGCCTGTCCCAACACCTAGAGCTAGTCTCTCATTGGTTCCTCGTCTTCCCGTTCACCCTCAGTTCAAATTGCCACCTGTATGGAACAGGAGGTTAAAGGTGCTGATTCTCCAAGGAGGGAGATTGCTAGTAAAGCGGCTGGAATGGCGAACCCGAGCACAAGGAGACGAGAAATGAGGTGCGTTTTAGAAACCTTTCCCGATCACTCGGTGGACCATCTTCTGGGTTTCTCATGCATGTTTTCGATGTAGGAAGATGCCCTTGAACCTGGAGATTTGGGACCCATGGGATGGGTACCACGCAGTATTACTTTAAAGCGTCTGCGTTTGCTCACCGAACCTCACCAAACCCCTCAGCCCCAAGAGTGTCCACCCTTATGTCTCAATCAGCTGCGGGTCTAGATATGGTCAATCCAGGTGGCATCACAGCGCCTGAACGAATTTTGTAAGAATTTCTCTCCCTTTCACTGTCTTTGTTTCACGGGTTTTTAAAATTAATTGAGTTTTATAATGGGGTTTAGCTGCTTTTCACTGCTGTGTTTATGCAGCTTTACACCCACTTGACTCACTTACAGAGAGATATCAATACATAGGTTTTAAGATTCTTACTAGTCAGATATACTCTTGGGCGGTGAATAGGGGGTGTTGAGTCCAGTTCCCTGAGCAAGGAGTAGGTCTTGTCTATTATGTATTGGGTTTATGGAACGGTATCTGAGCTAATTTGAAACCCTTGTTTTATGCATCACCCCACCTCACCTTTGCCGTTAGGCAGCCATAGTGTGTTTTCTAACCTTGTGACTCTGTTCTGTTTTGTAATTCAGTTCAAGGGCAGCGGTTTTTACATTCCCTCTATAGGTGATATCTTATGATAAGTGTCTTTTTCTGTGTGACTTATTTGACTTAGAATCGTCGTACCTAAATCCACTCATCATGCTGCTACTAGCCTTATGACGTTGATTTCATGGCTGAGTGATATTCCATTGTACATAAGGACCACAACTTCTTTATCCATTTTTCTCTTTCCTGGGATATTTAAGGTGTAACGAAGTGGAGGTTCTTGTCAACAGAGCAGCCCTAAACTTTGGGGTGCTTGTGTCTTGCTGATTTTTAGTTTTCCCAATTTATACGCCCATGAGTGGAAGTGCCCTATGCTCTCTAAGCTGAGATTTGTAAATGTTTCAGGACACACCGTACACTTCTCCAGAGTGGCTGTTGGCAATTTACATCCCGCCCATCAGCGTAGCAAGGCTCCCGTTTCTCCGTGGCCTGTCCTGCATTTCTGGTTTTGACACTTTATTCAGCATGGCCCTTTTGACCGATGGGAAGCGAGACTTCTTTGTAGCGCTGATTTGCCTTTCCAGGTTGCTTGGTTGGCCAAAAAGGGCGTATGCGTTTTTTCCTGAATATATTCAGGAAAAAACGCATACGCCCTTTTTGGCCAAGGGCATCATTGTCGAGGTTTTGCCGCTTTTCCTGTGCTTTAAAGGAGATTCGAATCTGCCTCCTGAAATCTGTTTCCTGCAATTCTGCCTTGCTTTCAAATCCTCTTTGTTTTCTTCCCTCAATATATTTGTAGACGAGAGTTATCATTTATAAGTCTGCAGGTTTGTGAATTGCAGTGCCCCTGAGCTCCATTTTTCAACTCGCTCTCTTGGGAGCTGGCCGCAAAAGCGCAGGATTGCTTTAGGCCCTATTCTGCTTCCGGGCGGCAGACTGAGCCTGTGGTTAATTCTTCTTCCTGATGGGAAAATAGAGTGACCTGTGCCTGTCCCAACACCTAGAGCTAGTCTCTCATTGGTTCCCCCTCTTCCCGTTCACCCTCAGGACAAATTGCAACCTGTATGGAACAGGAGGTTAAAGGTGCTGATTCTCCAAGGAGGGAGATTGCTAGTAAAGCGGCTGGAATGGCGAACCCGAGCACAAGGAGACGAGAAATGAGGTGCGTTTTAGAAACCTTTCCTGATCACTCGGTGGACCATCTTCTGGGTTTCTCATGCATGTTTTCGATGTAGGAAGATGCCCTTGAACCTGGAGATTTGGGACCCATGGGATGGGTACCACGCAGTATTACTTTAAAGCGTCTGCGTTTGCTCACCGAACCTCACCAAACCCCTCAGCCCCAAGAGTGTCCACCCTTATGTCTCAATCAGCTGCGGGTCTAGATATGGTCAATGCAGGTGGCATCACAGCGCCTGAACGAATTTTGTAAGAATTTCTCTCCCTTTCACTGTCTTTGTTTCACGGGTTTTTAAAATTAATTGAGTTTTATAATGGGGTTTAGCTGCTTTTCACTGCTGTGTTTATGCAGCTTTACACCCACTTGACTCACTTACAGAGAGATATCAATACATAGGTTTTAAGATTCTTACTAGTCAGATATACTCTTGGGCGGTGAATAGGGGGTGTTGAGTCCAGTTCCCTGAGCAAGGAGTAGGTCTTGTCTATTATGTATTGGGTTTATGGAACGGTATCTGAGCTAATTTGAAACCCTTGTTTTATGCATCACCCCACCTCACCTTTGCCGTTAGGCAGCCATAGTGTGTTTTCTAACCGTGTGACTCTGTTCTGTTTTGTAATTCAGTTCAAGGGCAGCGGTTTTTACATTCCCTCTATAGGTGATATCTTATGATAAGTGTCTTTTTCTGTGTGACTTATTTGACTTAGAATCGTCGTACCTAAATCCACTCATCATGCTGCTACTAGCCTTATGACGTTGATTTCATGGCTGAGTGATATTCCATTGTACATAAGGACCACAACTTCTTTATCCATTTTTCTCTTTCCTGGGATATTTAAGGTGTAACGAAGTGGAGGTTCTTGTCAACAGAGCAGCCCTAAACTTTGGGGTGCTTGTGTCTTGCTGATTTTTAGTTTTCCCAATTTATACGCCCATGAGTGGAAGTGCCCTATGCTCTCTAAGCTGAGATTTGTAAATGTTTCAGGACACACCGTACACTTCTCCAGAGTGGCTGTTGGCAATTTACATCCCGCCCATCAGCGTAGCAAGGCTCCCGTTTCTCCGTGGCCTGTCCTGCATTTCTGGTTTTGACACTTTATTCAGCATGGCCCTTTTGACCGATGGGAAGCGAGACTTCTTTGTAGCGCTGATTTGCCTTTCCAGGTTGCTTTGTTGGCCAAAAAGGGCGTATGCGTTTTTTCCTGAATATATTCAGGAAAAAACGCATACGCCCTTTTTGGCCAAGGGCATCATTGTCGAGGTTTTGCCGCTTTTCCTGTGCTTTAAAGGCGATTCGAATCTGCCTCCTGAAATCTGTTTCCTGCAATTCTGCCTTGCTTTCAAATCCTCTTTGTTGCCTTCCCTCAATATATTTGTAGACGAGAGTTATCATTTATAAGTCTGCAGGTTTGTGAATTGCAGTGCCCCTGAGCTCCATTTTTCAACTCGCTCTCTTGGGAGCTGGCCGCAAAAGCGCAGGATTGCTTTAGGCCCTATTCTGCTTCCGGGCGGCAGACTGAGCCTGTGGTTAATTCTTCTTCCTGATGGGAAAATAGAGTGACCTGTGCCTGTCCCAACACCTAGAGCTAGTCTCTCATTGGTTCCTCGTCTTCCCGTTCACCCTCAGTTCAAATTGCCACCTGTATGGAACAGGAGGTTAAAGGTGCTGATTCTCCAAGGAGGGAGATTGCTAGTAAAGCGGCTGGAATGGCGAACCCGAGCACAAGGAGACGAGAAATGAGGTGCGTTTTAGAAACCTTTCCCGATCACTCGGTGGACCATCTTCTGGGTTTCTCATGCATGTTTTCGATGTAGGAAGATGCCCTTGAACCTGGAGATTTGGGACCCATGGGATGGGTACCACGCAGTATTACTTTAAAGCGTCTGCGTTTGCTCACCGAACCTCACCAAACCCCTCAGCCCCAAGAGTGTCCACCCTTATGTCTCAATCAGCTGCGGGTCTAGATATGGTCAATCCAGGTGGCATCACAGCGCCTGAACGAATTTTGTAAGAATTTCTCTCCCTTTCACTGTCTTTGTTTCACGGGTTTTTAAAATTAATTGAGTTTTATAATGGGGTTTAGCTGCTTTTCACTGCTGTGTTTATGCAGCTTTACACCCACTTGACTCACTTACAGAGAGATATCAATACATAGGTTTTAAGATTCTTACTAGTCAGATATACTCTTGGGCGGTGAATAGGGGGTGTTGAGTCCAGTTCCCTGAGCAAGGAGTAGGTCTTGTCTATTATGTATTGGGTTTATGGAACGGTATCTGAGCTAATTTGAAACCCTTGTTTTATGCATCACCCCACCTCACCTTTGCCGTTAGGCAGCCATAGTGTGTTTTCTAACCTTGTGACTCTGTTCTGTTTTGTAATTCAGTTCAAGGGCAGCGGTTTTTACATTCCCTCTATAGGTGATATCTTATGATAAGTGTCTTTTTCTGTGTGACTTATTTGACTTAGAATCGTCGTACCTAAATCCACTCATCATGCTGCTACTAGCCTTATGACGTTGATTTCATGGCTGAGTGATATTCCATTGTACATAAGGACCACAACTTCTTTATCCATTTTTCTCTTTCCTGGGATATTTAAGGTGTAACGAAGTGGAGGTTCTTGTCAACAGAGCAGCCCTAAACTTTGGGGTGCTTGTGTCTTGCTGATTTTTAGTTTTCCCAATTTATACGCCCATGAGTGGAAGTGCCCTATGCTCTCTAAGCTGAGATTTGTAAATGTTTCAGGACACACCGTACACTTCTCCAGAGTGGCTGTTGGCAATTTACATCCCGCCCATCAGCGTAGCAAGGCTCCCGTTTCTCCGTGGCCTGTCCTGCATTTCTGGTTTTGACACTTTATTCAGCATGGCCCTTTTGACCGATGGGAAGCGAGACTTCTTTGTAGCGCTGATTTGCCTTTCCAGGTTGCTTGGTTGGCCAAAAAGGGCGTATGCGTTTTTTCCTGAATATATTCAGGAAAAAACGCATACGCCCTTTTTGGCCAAGGGCATCATTGTCGAGGTTTTGCCGCTTTTCCTGTGCTTTAAAGGAGATTCGAATCTGCCTCCTGAAATCTGTTTCCTGCAATTCTGCCTTGCTTTCAAATCCTCTTTGTTTTCTTCCCTCAATATATTTGTAGACGAGAGTTATCATTTATAAGTCTGCAGGTTTGTGAATTGCAGTGCCCCTGAGCTCCATTTTTCAACTCGCTCTCTTGGGAGCTGGCCTCAAAAGCGCAGGATTCCTTTAGGCCCTATTCTGCTTCCGGGCGGCAGACTGAGCCTGTGGTTGATTCTTCTTCTTCCTGATGGGAAAATAGAGTGACCTGTGCCTGTCCCAACACCTTGAGCTAGTCTCTCATTGGTTCCCCCTCTTCCCGTTCATCCTCAGGACAAATTGCAACCTGTATGGAACAGGAGGTTAAAGGTGCTGATTCTCCAAGGACGGAGATTGCTAGTAAAGCGGCTGGAATGGCGAACCCGAGCACAAGGAGATGAGAAATGAGGTGCGTTTTAGAAACCTTTCCCGATCACTCGGTGGACCATCTTCTGGGTTTCTCATGGATGTTTTCGATGTAGGCAGATGCCCTTGAACCTGGAGATTTGGGACCCATGGGATGGGTACCACGCAGTATTACTTTAAAGCGTCTGCGTTTGCTCACCCAACCTCACCAAACCTCTCAGCCCCAAGAGTGTCCACCCTTATGTCTCAATCAGCTGCAGGTCTAGGTATGGTCAATCCAGGTAGCATCACAGCCCCTGAACGAATTTTGTGAGAATTTCTCTCTCTTTCACTGTCTTTGTTTCACGGGTTTTTAAAATTAATTGAGTTTTATAATGGGGTTTAGCTGCTTTTCACTGCTGTGTTTATGCAGCTTTACACCCACTTGACTCACTTACAGAGAGATATCAATACATAAGTTTTAAGATTCTTACTAGTCAGATATATTCTTGGGCGGTGAATAAGGGGTGTTGAGTCCAGTTCCCTGAGCAAGGAGTAGGTCTTGTCTATTACATATTGGGTTTATGGAACGGTATCTGAGCTAATTTGAAACCCTTGTTTTATGCATCACCCCACCTCACCTTTGCCGTTAGGCAGCCATAGTGTGTTTTCTAACCGTGTGACTCTGTTCTGTTTTGTAATTCAGTTCAAGGGCAGCGGTTTTTACATTCCCTCTATAGGTGATATCTTATGATAAGTGTCTTTTTCTGTGTGACTTATTACACTTAGAATCGTCGTACCTAAATCCACTCATCATGCTGCTACTAGCCTTATGACGTTGATTTCATGGCTGAGTGATATTCCATTGTACATAAGGACCACAACTTCTTTATCCATTTTTCTCTTTCCTGGGATATTTAAGGTGTAACGAAGTGGAGGTTCTTGTCAACAGAGCAGCCCTAAACTTTGGGGTGCTTGTGTCCTGCTGATTTTTAGTTTTCCCAATTTATACGCCCATGAGTGGAAGTGCCCTATGCTCTCTAAGCTGAGTTTTGTAAATGTTTCAGGACACACCGTACACTTCTCCAGAGTGGCTGTTGGCAATTTACATCCCGCCCATCAGCGTAGCAAGGCTCCCGTTTCTCCGTGGCCTGTCCTGCATTTCTGGTTTTGACACTTTATTCAGCATGGCCCTTTTGACCGATGGGCAGCGAGACTTCTTTGTAGCGCTGATTTGCCTTTCCAGGTTGCTTGGTTGGCCAAAAAGGGCGTATGCGTTTTTTCCTGAATATATTCAGGAAAAAACGCATACGCCCTTTTTGGCCAAGGGCATCATTGTCGAGGTTTTGCCGCTTTTCCTGTGCTTTAAAGGCGATTCGAATCTGCCTCCTGAAATCTGTTTCCTGCAATTCTGCCTTGCTTTCAAATCCTCTTTGTTGCCTTCCCTCAATATATTTGTAGACGAGAGTTATCATTTATAAGTCTGCAGGTTTGTGAATTGCAGTGCCCCTGAGCTCCATTTTTCAACTCGCTCTCTTGGGAGCTGGCCGCAAAAGCGCAGGATTGCTTTAGGCCCTATTCTGCTTCCGGGCGGCAGACTGAGCCTGTGGTTAATTCTTCTTCCTGATGGGAAAATAGAGTGACCTGTGCCTGTCCCAACACCTAGAGCTAGTCTCTCATTGGTTCCCCCTCTTCCCGTTCACCCTCAGGACAAATTGCAACCTGTATGGAACAGGAGGTTAAAGGTGCTGATTCTCCAAGGAGGGAGATTGCTAGTAAAGCGGCTGGAATGGCGAACCCGAGCACAAGGAGACGAGAAATGAGGTGCGTTTTAGAAACCTTTCCTGATCACTCGGTGGACCATCTTCTGGGTTTCTCATGCATGTTTTCGATGTAGGAAGATGCCCTTGAACCTGGAGATTTGGGACCCATGGGATGGGTACCACGCAGTATTACTTTAAAGCGTCTGCGTTTGCTCACCGAACCTCACCAAACCCCTCAGCCCCAAGAGTGTCCACCCTTATGTCTCAATCAGCTGCGGGTCTAGATATGGTCAATGCAGGTGGCATCACAGCGCCTGAACGAATTTTGTAAGAATTTCTCTCCCTTTCACTGTCTTTGTTTCACGGGTTTTTAAAATTAATTGAGTTTTATAATGGGGTTTAGCTGCTTTTCACTGCTGTGTTTATGCAGCTTTACACCCACTTGACTCACTTACAGAGAGATATCAATACATAGGTTTTAAGATTCTTACTAGTCAGATATACTCTTGGGCGGTGAATAGGGGGTGTTGAGTCCAGTTCCCTGAGCAAGGAGTAGGTCTTGTCTATTATGTATTGGGTTTATGGAACGGTATCTGAGCTAATTTGAAACCCTTGTTTTATGCATCACCCCACCTCACCTTTGCCGTTAGGCAGCCATAGTGTGTTTTCTAACCGTGTGACTCTGTTCTGTTTTGTAATTCAGTTCAAGGGCAGCGGTTTTTACATTCCCTCTATAGGTGATATCTTATGATAAGTGTCTTTTTCTGTGTGACTTATTTGACTTAGAATCGTCGTACCTAAATCCACTCATCATGCTGCTACTAGCCTTATGACGTTGATTTCATGGCTGAGTGATATTCCATTGTACATAAGGACCACAACTTCTTTATCCATTTTTCTCTTTCCTGGGATATTTAAGGTGTAACGAAGTGGAGGTTCTTGTCAACAGAGCAGCCCTAAACTTTGGGGTGCTTGTGTCTTGCTGATTTTTAGTTTTCCCAATTTATACGCCCATGAGTGGAAGTGCCCTATGCTCTCTAAGCTGAGATTTGTAAATGTTTCAGGACACACCGTACACTTCTCCAGAGTGGCTGTTGGCAATTTACATCCCGCCCATCAGCGTAGCAAGGCTCCCGTTTCTCCGTGGCCTGTCCTGCATTTCTGGTTTTGACACTTTATTCAGCATGGCCCTTTTGACCGATGGGAAGCGAGACTTCTTTGTAGCGCTGATTTGCCTTTCCAGGTTGCTTTGTTGGCCAAAAAGGGCGTATGCGTTTTTTCCTGAATATATTCAGGAAAAAACGCATACGCCCTTTTTGGCCAAGGGCATCATTGTCGAGGTTTTGCCGCTTTTCCTGTGCTTTAAAGGCGATTCGAATCTGCCTCCTGAAATCTGTTTCCTGCAATTCTGCCTTGCTTTCAAATCCTCTTTGTTGCCTTCCCTCAATATATTTGTAGACGAGAGTTATCATTTATAAGTCTGCAGGTTTGTGAATTGCAGTGCCCCTGAGCTCCATTTTTCAACTCGCTCTCTTGGGAGCTGGCCGCAAAAGCGCAGGATTGCTTTAGGCCCTATTCTGCTTCCGGGCGGCAGACTGAGCCTGTGGTTAATTCTTCTTCCTGATGGGAAAATAGAGTGACCTGTGCCTGTCCCAACACCTAGAGCTAGTCTCTCATTGGTTCCTCGTCTTCCCGTTCACCCTCAGTTCAAATTGCCACCTGTATGGAACAGGAGGTTAAAGGTGCTGATTCTCCAAGGAGGGAGATTGCTAGTAAAGCGGCTGGAATGGCGAACCCGAGCACAAGGAGACGAGAAATGAGGTGCGTTTTAGAAACCTTTCCCGATCACTCGGTGGACCATCTTCTGGGTTTCTCATGCATGTTTTCGATGTAGGAAGATGCCCTTGAACCTGGAGATTTGGGACCCATGGGATGGGTACCACGCAGTATTACTTTAAAGCGTCTGCGTTTGCTCACCGAACCTCACCAAACCCCTCAGCCCCAAGAGTGTCCACCCTTATGTCTCAATCAGCTGCGGGTCTAGATATGGTCAATCCAGGTGGCATCACAGCGCCTGAACGAATTTTGTAAGAATTTCTCTCCCTTTCACTGTCTTTGTTTCACGGGTTTTTAAAATTAATTGAGTTTTATAATGGGGTTTAGCTGCTTTTCACTGCTGTGTTTATGCAGCTTTACACCCACTTGACTCACTTACAGAGAGATATCAATACATAGGTTTTAAGATTCTTACTAGTCAGATATACTCTTGGGCGGTGAATAGGGGGTGTTGAGTCCAGTTCCCTGAGCAAGGAGTAGGTCTTGTCTATTATGTATTGGGTTTATGGAACGGTATCTGAGCTAATTTGAAACCCTTGTTTTATGCATCACCCCACCTCACCTTTGCCGTTAGGCAGCCATAGTGTGTTTTCTAACCTTGTGACTCTGTTCTGTTTTGTAATTCAGTTCAAGGGCAGCGGTTTTTACATTCCCTCTATAGGTGATATCTTATGATAAGTGTCTTTTTCTGTGTGACTTATTTGACTTAGAATCGTCGTACCTAAATCCACTCATCATGCTGCTACTAGCCTTATGACGTTGATTTCATGGCTGAGTGATATTCCATTGTACATAAGGACCACAACTTCTTTATCCATTTTTCTCTTTCCTGGGATATTTAAGGTGTAACGAAGTGGAGGTTCTTGTCAACAGAGCAGCCCTAAACTTTGGGGTGCTTGTGTCTTGCTGATTTTTAGTTTTCCCAATTTATACGCCCATGAGTGGAAGTGCCCTATGCTCTCTAAGCTGAGATTTGTAAATGTTTCAGGACACACCGTACACTTCTCCAGAGTGGCTGTTGGCAATTTACATCCCGCCCATCAGCGTAGCAAGGCTCCCGTTTCTCCGTGGCCTGTCCTGCATTTCTGGTTTTGACACTTTATTCAGCATGGCCCTTTTGACCGATGGGAAGCGAGACTTCTTTGTAGCGCTGATTTGCCTTTCCAGGTTGCTTGGTTGGCCAAAAAGGGCGTATGCGTTTTTTCCTGAATATATTCAGGAAAAAACGCATACGCCCTTTTTGGCCAAGGGCATCATTGTCGAGGTTTTGCCGCTTTTCCTGTGCTTTAAAGGAGATTCGAATCTGCCTCCTGAAATCTGTTTCCTGCAATTCTGCCTTGCTTTCAAATCCTCTTTGTTTTCTTCCCTCAATATATTTGTAGACGAGAGTTATCATTTATAAGTCTGCAGGTTTGTGAATTGCAGTGCCCCTGAGCTCCATTTTTCAACTCGCTCTCTTGGGAGCTGGCCTCAAAAGCGCAGGATTCCTTTAGGCCCTATTCTGCTTCCGGGCGGCAGACTGAGCCTGTGGTTGATTCTTCTTCTTCCTGATGGGAAAATAGAGTGACCTGTGCCTGTCCCAACACCTTGAGCTAGTCTCTCATTGGTTCCCCCTCTTCCCGTTCATCCTCAGGACAAATTGCAACCTGTATGGAACAGGAGGTTAAAGGTGCTGATTCTCCAAGGACGGAGATTGCTAGTAAAGCGGCTGGAATGGCGAACCCGAGCACAAGGAGATGAGAAATGAGGTGCGTTTTAGAAACCTTTCCCGATCACTCGGTGGACCATCTTCTGGGTTTCTCATGGATGTTTTCGATGTAGGCAGATGCCCTTGAACCTGGAGATTTGGGACCCATGGGATGGGTACCACGCAGTATTACTTTAAAGCGTCTGCGTTTGCTCACCCAACCTCACCAAACCTCTCAGCCCCAAGAGTGTCCACCCTTATGTCTCAATCAGCTGCAGGTCTAGGTATGGTCAATCCAGGTAGCATCACAGCCCCTGAACGAATTTTGTGAGAATTTCTCTCTCTTTCACTGTCTTTGTTTCACGGGTTTTTAAAATTAATTGAGTTTTATAATGGGGTTTAGCTGCTTTTCACTGCTGTGTTTATGCAGCTTTACACCCACTTGACTCACTTACAGAGAGATATCAATACATAAGTTTTAAGATTCTTACTAGTCAGATATATTCTTGGGTGGTGAATAAGGGGTGTTGAGTCCAGTTCCCTGAGCAAGGAGTAGGTCTTGTCTATTACATATTGGGTTTATGGAACGGTATCTGAGCTAATTTGAAACCCTTGTTTTATGCATCACCCCACCTCACCTTTGCCGTTAGGCAGCCATAGTGTGTTTTCTAACCGTGTGACTCTGTTCTGTTTTGTAATTCAGTTCAAGGGCAGCGGTTTTTACATTCCCTCTATAGGTGATATCTTATGATAAGTGTCTTTTTCTGTGTGACTTATTACACTTAGAATCGTCGTACCTAAATCCACTCATCATGCTGCTACTAGCCTTATGACGTTGATTTCATGGCTGAGTGATATTCCATTGTACATAAGGACCACAACTTCTTTATCCATTTTTCTCTTTCCTGGGATATTTAAGGTGTAACGAAGTGGAGGTTCTTGTCAACAGAGCAGCCCTAAACTTTGGGGTGCTTGTGTCCTGCTGATTTTTAGTTTTCCCAATTTATACGCCCATGAGTGGAAGTGCCCTATGCTCTCTAAGCTGAGTTTTGTAAATGTTTCAGGACACACCGTACACTTCTCCAGAGTGGCTGTTGGCAATTTACATCCCGCCCATCAGCGTAGCAAGGCTCCCGTTTCTCCGTGGCCTGTCCTGCATTTCTGGTTTTGACACTTTATTCAGCATGGCCCTTTTGACCGATGGGCAGCGAGACTTCTTTGTAGCGCTGATTTGCCTTTCCAGGTTGCTTGGTTGGCCAAAAAGGGCGTATGCGTTTTTTCCTGAATATATTCAGGAAAAAACGCATACGCCCTTTTTGGCCAAGGGCATCATTGTCGAGGTTTTGCCGCTTTTCCTGTGCTTTAAAGGCGATTCGAATCTGCCTCCTGAAATCTGTTTCCTGCAATTCTGCCTTGCTTTCAAATCCTCTTTGTTGCCTTCCCTCAATATATTTGTAGACGAGAGTTATCATTTATAAGTCTGCAGGTTTGTGAATTGCAGTGCCCCTGAGCTCCATTTTTCAACTCGCTCTCTTGGGAGCTGGCCGCAAAAGCGCAGGATTGCTTTAGGCCCTATTCTGCTTCCGGGCGGCAGACTGAGCCTGTGGTTAATTCTTCTTCCTGATGGGAAAATAGAGTGACCTGTGCCTGTCCCAACACCTAGAGCTAGTCTCTCATTGGTTCCCCCTCTTCCCGTTCACCCTCAGGACAAATTGCAACCTGTATGGAACAGGAGGTTAAAGGTGCTGATTCTCCAAGGAGGGAGATTGCTAGTAAAGCGGCTGGAATGGCGAACCCGAGCACAAGGAGACGAGAAATGAGGTGCGTTTTAGAAACCTTTCCTGATCACTCGGTGGACCATCTTCTGGGTTTCTCATGCATGTTTTCGATGTAGGAAGATGCCCTTGAACCTGGAGATTTGGGACCCATGGGATGGGTACCACGCAGTATTACTTTAAAGCGTCTGCGTTTGCTCACCGAACCTCACCAAACCCCTCAGCCCCAAGAGTGTCCACCCTTATGTCTCAATCAGCTGCGGGTCTAGATATGGTCAATGCAGGTGGCATCACAGCGCCTGAACGAATTTTGTAAGAATTTCTCTCCCTTTCACTGTCTTTGTTTCACGGGTTTTTAAAATTAATTGAGTTTTATAATGGGGTTTAGCTGCTTTTCACTGCTGTGTTTATGCAGCTTTACACCCACTTGACTCACTTACAGAGAGATATCAATACATAGGTTTTAAGATTCTTACTAGTCAGATATACTCTTGGGCGGTGAATAGGGGGTGTTGAGTCCAGTTCCCTGAGCAAGGAGTAGGTCTTGTCTATTATGTATTGGGTTTATGGAACGGTATCTGAGCTAATTTGAAACCCTTGTTTTATGCATCACCCCACCTCACCTTTGCCGTTAGGCAGCCATAGTGTGTTTTCTAACCGTGTGACTCTGTTCTGTTTTGTAATTCAGTTCAAGGGCAGCGGTTTTTACATTCCCTCTATAGGTGATATCTTATGATAAGTGTCTTTTTCTGTGTGACTTATTTGACTTAGAATCGTCGTACCTAAATCCACTCATCATGCTGCTACTAGCCTTATGACGTTGATTTCATGGCTGAGTGATATTCCATTGTACATAAGGACCACAACTTCTTTATCCATTTTTCTCTTTCCTGGGATATTTAAGGTGTAACGAAGTGGAGGTTCTTGTCAACAGAGCAGCCCTAAACTTTGGGGTGCTTGTGTCTTGCTGATTTTTAGTTTTCCCAATTTATACGCCCATGAGTGGAAGTGCCCTATGCTCTCTAAGCTGAGATTTGTAAATGTTTCAGGACACACCGTACACTTCTCCAGAGTGGCTGTTGGCAATTTACATCCCGCCCATCAGCGTAGCAAGGCTCCCGTTTCTCCGTGGCCTGTCCTGCATTTCTGGTTTTGACACTTTATTCAGCATGGCCCTTTTGACCGATGGGAAGCGAGACTTCTTTGTAGCGCTGATTTGCCTTTCCAGGTTGCTTGGTTGGCCAAAAAGGGCGTATGCGTTTTTTCCTGAATATATTCAGGAAAAAACGCATACGCCCTTTTTGGCCAAGGGCATCATTGTCGAGGTTTTGCCGCTTTTCCTGTGCTTTAAAGGCGATTCGAATCTGCCTCCTGAAATCTGTTTCCTGCAATTCTGCCTTGCTTTCAAATCCTCTTTGTTGCCTTCCCTCAATATATTTGTAGACGAGAGTTATCATTTATAAGTCTGCAGGTTTGTGAATTGCAGTGCCCCTGAGCTCCATTTTTCAACTCGCTCTCTTGGGAGCTGGCCGCAAAAGCGCAGGATTGCTTTAGGCCCTATTCTGCTTCCGGGCGGCAGACTGAGCCTGTGGTTAATTCTTCTTCCTGATGGGAAAATAGAGTGACCTGTGCCTGTCCCAACACCTAGAGCTAGTCTCTCATTGGTTCCTCGTCTTCCCGTTCACCCTCAGTTCAAATTGCCACCTGTATGGAACAGGAGGTTAAAGGTGCTGATTCTCCAAGGAGGGAGATTGCTAGTAAAGCAGCTGGAATGGCGAACCCGAGCACAAGGAGACGAGAAATGAGGTGCGTTTTAGAAACCTTTCCCGATCACTCGGTGGACCATCTTCTGGGTTTCTCATGCATGTTTTCGATGTAGGAAGATGCCCTTGAACCTGGAGATTTGGGACCCATGGGATGGGTACCACGCAGTATTACTTTAAAGCGTCTGCGTTTGCTCACCGAACCTCACCAAACCCCTCAGCCCCAAGAGTGTCCACCCTTATGTCTCAATCAGCTGCGGGTCTAGATATGGTCAATCCAGGTGGCATCACAGCGCCTGAACGAATTTTGTAAGAATTTCTCTCCCTTTCACTGTCTTTGTTTCACGGGTTTTTAAAATTAATTGAGTTTTATAATGGGGTTTAGCTGCTTTTCACTGCTGTGTTTATGCAGCTTTACACCCACTTGACTCACTTACAGAGAGATATCAATACATAGGTTTTAAGATTCTTACTAGTCAGATATACTCTTGGGCGGTGAATAGGGGGTGTTGAGTCCAGTTCCCTGAGCAAGGAGTAGGTCTTGTCTATTATGTATTGGGTTTATGGAACGGTATCTGAGCTAATTTGAAACCCTTGTTTTATGCATCACCCCACCTCACCTTTGCCGTTAGGCAGCCATAGTGTGTTTTCTAACCTTGTGACTCTGTTCTGTTTTGTAATTCAGTTCAAGGGCAGCGGTTTTTACATTCCCTCTATAGGTGATATCTTATGATAAGTGTCTTTTTCTGTGTGACTTATTTGACTTAGAATCGTCGTACCTAAATCCACTCATCATGCTGCTACTAGCCTTATGACGTTGATTTCATGGCTGAGTGATATTCCATTGTACATAAGGACCACAACTTCTTTATCCATTTTTCTCTTTCCTGGGATATTTAAGGTGTAACGAAGTGGAGGTTCTTGTCAACAGAGCAGCCCTAAACTTTGGGGTGCTTGTGTCTTGCTGATTTTTAGTTTTCCCAATTTATACGCCCATGAGTGGAAGTGCCCTATGCTCTCTAAGCTGAGATTTGTAAATGTTTCAGGACACACCGTACACTTCTCCAGAGTGGCTGTTGGCAATTTACATCCCGCCCATCAGCGTAGCAAGGCTCCCGTTTCTCCGTGGCCTGTCCTGCATTTCTGGTTTTGACACTTTATTCAGCATGGCCCTTTTGACCGATGGGAAGCGAGACTTCTTTGTAGCGCTGATTTGCCTTTCCAGGTTGCTTGGTTGGGCAAAAAGGGCGTATGCGTTTTTTCCTGAATATATTCAGGAAAAAACGCATACGCCCTTTTTGGCCAAGGGCATCATTGTCGAGGTTTTGCCGCTTTTCCTGTGCTTTAAAGGCGATTCGAATCTGCCTCCTGAAATCTGTTTCCTGCAATTCTGCCTTGCTTTCAAATCCTCTTTGTTGCCTTCCCTCAATATATTTGTAGACGAGAGTTATCATTTATAAGTCTGCAGGTTTGTGAATTGCAGTGCCCCTGAGCTCCATTTTTCAACTTGCTCTCTTGGGAGCTGGCCGCAAAAGCGCAGGATTGCTTTAGGCCCTATTCTGCTTCCGGGCGGCAGACTGAGCCTGTGGATAATTCTTCTTCCTGATGGGAAAATAGAGTGACCTGTGCCTGTCCCAACACCTAGAGCTAGTCTCTCATTGGTTCCTCGTCTTCCCGTTCACCCTCAGTTCAAATTGCCACCTGTATGGAACAGGAGGTTAAAGGTGCTGATTCTCCAAGGAGGGAGATTGCTAGTAAAGCGGCTGGAATGGCGAACCCGAGCACAAGGAGACGAGAAATGAGGTGCGTTTTAGAAACCTTTCCCGATCACTCGGTGGACCATCTTCTGGGTTTCTCATGCATGTTTTCGATGTAGGAAGATGCCCTTGAACCTGGAGATTTGGGACCCATGGGATGGGTACCACGCAGTATTACTTTAAAGCGTCTGCGTTTGCTCACCGAACCTCACCAAACCCCTCAGCCCCAAGAGTGTCCACCCTTATGTCTCAATCAGCTGCGGGTCTAGATATGGTCAATCCAGGTGGCATCACAGCGCCTGAACGAATTTTGTAAGAATTTCTCTCCCTTTCACTGTCTTTGTTTCACGGGTTTTTAAAATTAATTGAGTTTTATAATGGGGTTTAGCTGCTTTTCACTGCTGTGTTTATGCAGCTTTACACCCACTTGACTCACTTACAGAGAGATATCAATACATAGGTTTTAAGATTCTTACTAGTCAGATATACTCTTGGGCGGTGAATAGGGGGTGTTGAGTCCAGTTCCCTGAGCAAGGAGTAGGTCTTGTCTATTATGTGTTGGGTTTATGGAACGGTATCTGAGCTAATTTGAAACCCTTGTTTTATGCATCACCCCACCTCACCTTTGCCGTTAGGCAGCCATAGTGTGTTTTCTAACCGTGTGACTCTGTTCTGTTTTGTAATTCAGTTCAAGGGCAGCGGTTTTTACATTCCCTCTATAGGTGATATCTTATGATAAGTGTCTTTTTCTGTGTGACTTATTTGACTTAGAATCGTCGTACCTAAATCCACTCATCATGCTGCTACTAGCCTTATGACGTTGATTTCATGGCTGAGTGATATTCCATTGTACATAAGGACCACAACTTCTTTATCCATTTTTCTCTTTCCTGGGATATTTAAGGTGTAACGAAGTGGAGGTTCTTGTCAACAGAGCAGCCCTAAACTTTGGGGTGCTTGTGTCTTGCTGATTTTTAGTTTTCCCAATTTATACGCCCATGAGTGGAAGTGCCCTATGCTCTCTAAGCTGAGATTTGTAAATGTTTCAGGACACACCGTACACTTCTCCAGAGTGGCTGTTGGCAATTTACATCCCGCCCATCAGCGTAGCAAGGCTCCCGTTTCTCCGTGGCCTGTCCTGCATTTCTGGTTTTGACACTTTATTCAGCATGGCCCTTTTGACCGATGGGAAGCGAGACTTCTTTGTAGCGCTGATTTGCCTTTCCAGGTTGCTTGGTTGGCCAAAAAGGGCGTATGCGTTTTTTCCTGAATATATTCAGGAAAAAACGCATACGCCCTTTTTGGCCAAGGGCATCATTGTCGAGGTTTTGCCGCTTTTCCTGTGCTTTAAAGGCGATTCGAATCTGCCTCCTGAAATCTGTTTCCTGCAATTCTGCCTTGCTTTCAAATCCTCTTTGTTGCCTTCCCTCAATATATTTGTAGACGAGAGTTATCATTTATAAGTCTGCAGGTTTGTGAATTGCAGTGCCCCTGAGCTCCATTTTTCAACTCGCTCTCTTGGGAGCTGGCCGCAAAAGCGCAGGACTGCTTTAGGCCCTATTCTGCTTCCGGGCGGCAGACTGAGCCTGTGGTTAATTCTTCTTCCTGATGGGAAAATAGAGTGACCTGTGCCTGTCCCAACACCTAGAGCTAGTCTCTCATTGGTTCCTCGTCTTCCCGTTCACCCTCAGTTCAAATTGCCACCTGTATGGAACAGGAGGTTAAAGGTGCTGATTCTCCAAGGAGGGAGATTGCTAGTAAAGCGGCTGGAATGGCGAACCCGAGCACAAGGAGACGAGAAATGAGGTGCGTTTTAGAAACCTTTCCCGATCACTCGGTGGACCATCTTCTGGGTTTCTCATGCATGTTTTCGATGTAGGAAGATGCCCTTGAACCTGGAGATTTGGGACCCATGGGATGGGTACCACGCAGTATTACTTTAAAGCGTCTGCGTTTGCTCACCGAACCTCACCAAACCCCTCAGCCCCAAGAGTGTCCACCCTTATGTCTCAATCAGCTGCGGGTCTAGATATGGTCAATCCAGGTGGCATCACAGCGCCTGAACGAATTTTGTAAGAATTTCTCTCCCTTTCACTGTCTTTGTTTCACGGGTTTTTAAAATTAATTGAGTTTTATAATGGGGTTTAGCTGCTTTTCACTGCTGTGTTTATGCAGCTTTACACCCACTTGACTCACTTACAGAGAGATATCAATACATAGGTTTTAAGATTCTTACTAGTCAGATATACTCTTGGGCGGTGAATAGGGGGTGTTGAGTCCAGTTCCCTGAGCAAGGAGTAGGTCTTGTCTATTATGTATTGGGTTTATGGAACGGTATCTGAGCTAATTTGAAACCCTTGTTTTATGCATCACCCCACCTCACCTTTGCCGTTAGGCAGCCATAGTGTGTTTTCTAACCGTGTGACTCTGTTCTGTTTTGTAATTCAGTTCAAGGGCAGCGGTTTTTACATTCCCTCTATAGGTGATATCTTATGATAAGTGTCTTTTTCTGTGTGACTTATTTGACTTAGAATCGTCGTACCTAAATCCACTCATCATGCTGCTACTAGCCTTATGACGTTGATTTCATGGCTGAGTGATATTCCATTGTACATAAGGACCACAACTTCTTTATCCATTTTTCTCTTTCCTGGGATATTTAAGGTGTAACGAAGTGGAGGTTCTTGTCAACAGAGCAGCCCTAAACTTTGGGGTGCTTGTGTCTTGCTGATTTTTAGTTTTCCCAATTTATACGCCCATGAGTGGAAGTGCCCTATGCTCTCTAAGCTGAGATTTGTAAATGTTTCAGGACACACCGTACACTTCTCCAGAGTGGCTGTTGGCAATTTACATCCCGCCCATCAGCGTAGCAAGGCTCCCGTTTCTCCGTGGCCTGTCCTGCATTTCTGGTTTTGACACTTTATTCAGCATGGCCCTTTTGACCGATGGGAAGCGAGACTTCTTTGTAGCGCTGATTTGCCTTTCCAGGTTGCTTGGTTGGCCAAAAAGGGCGTATGCGTTTTTTCCTGAATATATTCAGGAAAAAACGCATACGCCCTTTTTGGCCAAGGGCATCATTGTCGAGGTTTTGCCGCTTTTCCTGTGCTTTAAAGGCGATTCGAATCTGCCTCCTGAAATCTGTTTCCTGCAATTCTGCCTTGCTTTCAAATCCTCTTTGTTGCCTTCCCTCAATATATTTGTAGACGAGAGTTATCATTTATAAGTCTGCAGGTTTGTGAATTGCAGTGCCCCTGAGCTCCATTTTTCAACTCGCTCTCTTGGGAGCTGGCCGCAAAAGCGCAGGATTGCTTTAGGCCCTATTCTGCTTCCGGGCGGCAGACTGAGCCTGTGGTTAATTCTTCTTCCTGATGGGAAAATAGAGTGACCTGTGCCTGTCCCAACACCTAGAGCTAGTCTCTCATTGGTTCCCCGTCTTCCCGTTCACCCTCAGTTCAAATTGCCACCTGTATGGAACAGGAGGTTAAAGGTGCTGATTCTCCAAGGAGGGAGATTGCTAGTAAAGCGGCTGGAATGGCGAACCCGAGCACAAGGAGACGAGAAATGAGGTGCGTTTTAGAAACCTTTCCCGATCACTCGGTGGACCATCTTCTGGGTTTCTCATGCATGTTTTCGATGTAGGAAGATGCCCTTGAACCTGGAGATTTGGGACCCATGGGATGGGTACCACGCAGTATTACTTTAAAGCGTCTGCGTTTGCTCACCGAACCTCACCAAACCCCTCAGCCCCAAGAGTGTCCACCCTTATGTCTCAATCAGCTGCGGGTCTAGATATGGTCAATCCAGGTGGCATCACAGCGCCTGAACGAATTTTGTAAGAATTTCTCTCCCTTTCACTGTCTTTGTTTCACGGGTTTTTAAAATTAATTGAGTTTTATAATGGGGTTTAGCTGCTTTTCACTGCTGTGTTTATGCAGCTTTACACCCACTTGACTCACTTACAGAGAGATATCAATACATAGGTTTTAAGATTCTTACTAGTCAGATATACTCTTGGGCGGTGAATAGGGGGTGTTGAGTCCAGTTCCCTGAGCAAGGAGTAGGTCTTGTCTATTATGTATTGGGTTTATGGAACGGTATCTGAGCTAATTTGAAACCCTTGTTTTATGCATCACCCCACCTCACCTTTGCCGTTAGGCAGCCATAGTGTGTTTTCTAACCTTGTGACTCTGTTCTGTTTTGTAATTCAGTTCAAGGGCAGCGGTTTTTACATTCCCTCTATAGGTGATATCTTATGATAAGTGTCTTTTTCTGTGTGACTTATTTGACTTAGAATCGTCGTACCTAAATCCACTCATCATGCTGCTACTAGCCTTATGACGTTGATTTCATGGCTGAGTGATATTCCATTGTACATAAGGACCACAACTTCTTTATCCATTTTTCTCTTTCCTGGGATATTTAAGGTGTAACGAAGTGGAGGTTCTTGTCAACAGAGCAGCCCTAAACTTTGGGGTGCTTGTGTCTTGCTGATTTTTAGTTTTCCCAATTTATACGCCCATGAGTGGAAGTGCCCTATGCTCTCTAAGCTGAGATTTGTAAATGTTTCAGGACACACCGTACACTTCTCCAGAGTGGCTGTTGGCAATTTACATCCCGCCCATCAGCGTAGCAAGGCTCCCGTTTCTCCGTGGCCTGTCCTGCATTTCTGGTTTTGACACTTTATTCAGCATGGCCCTTTTGACCGATGGGAAGCGAGACTTCTTTGTAGCGCTGATTTGCCTTTCCAGGTTGCTTGGTTGGCCAAAAAGGGCGTATGCGTTTTTTCCTGAATATATTCAGGAAAAAACGCATACGCCCTTTTTGGCCAAGGGCATCATTGTCGAGGTTTTGCCGCTTTTCCTGTGCTTTAAAGGCGATTCGAATCTGCCTCCTGAAATCTGTTTCCTGCAATTCTGCCTTGCTTTCAAATCCTCTTTGTTGCCTTCCCTCAATATATTTGTAGACGAGAGTTATCATTTATAAGTCTGCAGGTTTGTGAATTGCAGTGCCCCTGAGCTCCATTTTTCAACTCGCTCTCTTGGGAGCTGGCCGCAAAAGCGCAGGATTGCTTTAGGCCCTATTCTGCTTCCGGGCGGCAGACTGAGCCTGTGGTTAATTCTTCTTCCTGATGGGAAAATAGAGTGACCTGTGCCTGTCCCAACACCTAGAGCTAGTCTCTCATTGGTTCCCCGTCTTCCCGTTCACCCTCAGTTCAAATTGCCACCTGTATGGAACAGGAGGTTAAAGGTGCTGATTCTCCAAGGAGGGAGATTGCTAGTAAAGCGGCTGGAATGGCGAACCCGAGCACAAGGAGACGAGAAATGAGGTGCGTTTTAGAAACCTTTCCCGATCACTCGGTGGACCATCTTCTGGGTTTCTCATGCATGTTTTCGATGTAGGAAGATGCCCTTGAACCTGGAGATTTGGGACCCATGGGATGGGTACCACGCAGTATTACTTTAAAGCGTCTGCGTTTGCTCACCGAACCTCACCAAACCCCTCAGCCCCAAGAGTGTCCACCCTTATGTCTCAATCAGCTGCGGGTCTAGATATGGTCAATCCAGGTGGCATCACAGCGCCTGAACGAATTTTGTAAGAATTTCTCTCCCTTTCACTGTCTTTGTTTCACGGGTTTTTAAAATTAATTGAGTTTTATAATGGGGTTTAGCTGCTTTTCACTGCTGTGTTTATGCAGCTTTACACCCACTTGACTCACTTACAGAGAGATATCAATACATAGGTTTTAAGATTCTTACTAGTCAGATATACTCTTGGGCGGTGAATAGGGGGTGTTGAGTCCAGTTCCCTGAGCAAGGAGTAGGTCTTGTCTATTATGTATTGGGTTTATGGAACGGTATCTGAGCTAATTTGAAACCCTTGTTTTATGCATCACCCCACCTCACCTTTGCCGTTAGGCAGCCATAGTGTGTTTTCTAACCGTGTGACTCTGTTCTGTTTTGTAATTCAGTTCAAGGGCAGCGGTTTTTACATTCCCTCTATAGGTGATATCTTATGATAAGTGTCTTTTTCTGTGTGACTTATTTGACTTAGAATCGTCGTACCTAAATCCACTCATCATGCTGCTACTAGCCTTATGACGTTGATTTCATGGCTGAGTGATATTCCATTGTACATAAGGAACACAACTTCTTTATCCATTTTTCTCTTTCCTGGGATATTTAAGGTGTAACGAAGTGGAGGTTCTTGTCAACAGAGCAGCCCTAAACTTTGGGGTGCTTGTGTCTTGCTGATTTTTAGTTTTCCCAATTTATACGCCCATGAGTTGAAGTGCCCTATGCTCTCTAAGCTGAGATTTGTAAATGTTTCAGGACACACCGTACACTTCTCCAGAGTGGCTGTTGGCAATTTACATCCCGCCCATCAGCGTAGCAAGGCTCCCGTTTCTCCGTGGCCTGTCCTGCATTTCTGGTTTTGACACTTTATTCAGCATGGCCCTTTTGACCGATGGGAAGCGAGACTTCTTTGTAGCGCTGATTTGCCTTTCCAGGTTGCTTGGTTGGCCAAAAAGGGCGTATGCGTTTTTTCCTGAATATATTCAGGAAAAAACGCATACGCCCTTTTTGGCCAAGGGCATCATTGTCGAGGTTTTGCCGCTTTTCCTGTGCTTTAAAGGCGATTCGAATCTGCCTCCTGAAATCTGTTTCCTGCAATTCTGCCTTGCTTTCAAATCCTCTTTGTTGCCTTCCCTCAATATATTTGTAGACGAGAGTTATCATTTATAAGTCTGCAGGTTTGTGAATTGCAGTGCCCCTGAGCTCCATTTTTCAACTCGCTCTCTTGGGAGCTGGCCGCAAAAGCGCAGGATTGCTTTAGGCCCTATTCTGCTTCCGGGCGGCAGGCTGAGCCTGTGGTTAATTCTTCTTCCTGATGGGAAAATAGAGTGACCTGTGCCTGTCCCAACACCTAGAGCTAGTCTCTCATTGGTTCCCCGTCTTCCCGTTCACCCTCAGTTCAAATTGCCACCTGTATGGAACAGGAGGTTAAAGGTGCTGATTCTCCAAGGAGGGAGATTGCTTGGAAAGCGGCTGGAATGGCGAACCCGAGCACAAGGAGACGAGAAATGAGGTGCGTTTTAGAAACCTTTCCCGATCACTCGGTGGACCATCTTCTGGGTTTCTCATGCATGTTTTCGATGTAGGAAGATGCCCTTGAACCTGGAGATTTGGGACCCATGGGATGGGTACCACGCAGTATTACTTTAAAGCGTCTGCGTTTGCTCACCGAACCTCACCAAACCCCTCAGCCCCAAGAGTGTCCACCCTTATGTCTCAATCAGCTGCGGGTCTAGATATGGTCAATCCAGGTGGCATCACAGCGCCTGAACGAATTTTGTAAGAATTTCTCTCCCTTTCACTGTCTTTGTTTCACGGGTTTTTAAAATTAATTGAGTTTTATAATGGGGTTTAGCTGCTTTTCACTGCTGTGTTTATGCAGCTTTACACCCACTTGACTCACTTACAGAGAGATATCAATACATAGGTTTTAAGATTCTTACTAGTCAGATATACTCTTGGGCGGTGAATAGGGGGTGTTGAGTCCAGTTCCCTGAGCAAGGAGTAGGTCTTGTCTATTACGTATTGGGTTTATGGAACGGTATCTGAGCTAATTTGAAACCCTTATTTTATGCATCACCCCACCTCACCTTTCCCGTTAGGCAGCCATAGTGTGTTTTCTAACCGTGTGACTCTGTTCTGTTTGGTAATTCAGTTCAAGGGCAGCGGTTTTTACATTCCCTCTATAGGTGATATCTTATGATAAGTGTCTTTTTCTGTGTGAGTTATTTCACTTAGAATCGTCGTACCTAAATCCACTCATCATGCTGCTACTAGCCTTATGAAGTTGATTTCATGGCTGAGTGATATTCCATTGTACATAAGGACCACAACTTCTTTATCCATTTTTCTCTTTCCTGGGATATTTAAGGTGCAACGAAGTGGAGGTTCTTGTCAACAGAGCAGCCCTAAACTTTGGGGTGCTTGTGTCTTGCTGATTTTTAGTTTTCCCAATTTATACGCCCATGAGTGGAAGTGCCCTATGCTCTCTAAGCTGAGTTTTGTAAATGTTTCAGGACACACCGTACACTTCTCCAGAGTGGCTGTTGGCAATTTACATCCCGCCCATCAGCGTAGCAAGGCTCCCGTTTCTCCGTGGCCTGTCCTGCATTTCTGGTTTTGACACTTTATTCAGCATGGCCCTTTTGACCGATGGGAAGCGAGACTTCTTTGTAGCGCTGATTTGCCTTTCCAGGTTGCTTGGTTGGCCAAAAAGGGCGTATGCGTTTTTTCCTGAATATATTCAGGAAAAAACGCATACGCCCTTTTTGGCCAAGGGCATCATTGTCGAGGTTTTGCCGCTTTTCCTGTGCTTTAAAGGAGATTCGAATCTGCCTCCTGAAATCTGTTTCCTGCAATTCTGCCTTGCTTTCAAATCCTCTTTGTTGCCTTCCCTCAATATATTTGTAGACGAGAGTTATCATTTATAAGTCTGCAGGTTTGTGAATTGCAGTGCCCCTGAGCTCCATTTTTCAACTCGCTCTCTTGGGAGCTGGCCGCAAAAGCGCAGGATTGCTTTAGGCCCTATTCTGCTTCCGGGCGGCAGACTGAGCCTGTGGTTAATTCTTCTTCCTGATGGGAAAATAGAGTGACCTGTGCCTGTCCCAACACCTAGAGCTAGTCTCTCATTGGTTCCCCGTCTTCCCGTTCATCCTCAGTTCAAATTGCCACCTGTATGGAACAGGAGGTTAAAGGTGCTGATTCTGCAAGGAGGGAGATTGCTAGTAAAGCGGCTGGAATGGCGAACCCGAGCACCATCAGACGAGAAATGAGGTGCGTTTTAGAAACCTTTCCCGATCACTCGGTGGACCATCTTCTGGGTTTCTCATGCATGTTTTCGATGTAGGAAGATGCCCTTGAACCTGGAGATTTGGGACCCATGGGATGGGTACCACACAGTATTACTTTAAAGCGTCTGCGTTTGCTCACCCAACCTCACCAAACCTCTCAGCCCCAAGAGTGTCCACCCTTATGTCTCAATCGGCTGCAGGTCTAGATATGGTCAATCGAGGTGGCATCACAGCCCCTGAACGAATTTTGTGAGAATTTCTCTCTCTTTCACTGTCTTTGTTTCACGGGTTTTTAAAATTAATTGAGTTTTATAATGGGGTTTAGCTGCTTTTCACTGCTGTGTTTATGCAGCTTTACACCCACTTGACTCACTTACAGAGAGATATCAATACATAAGTTTTAAGATTCTTACTAGTCAGATATATTCTTGGGCGGTGAATAAGGGGTGTTGAGTCCAGTTCCCTGAGCAAGGAGTAGGTCTTGTCTATTACATATTGGGTTTATGGAACGGTATCTGAGCTAATTTGAAACCCTTGTTTTATGCATCACCCCACCTCACCATTGCCGTTAGGCAGCCATAGTGTGTTTTCTAACCGTGTGACTCTGTACTGTTTTGTAATTCAGTTCAAGGGTAGCGGTTTTTACATTCCCTCTATAAGTGATATCTTACGATAAGTGTCTTTTTCTGTGTGACTTATTTCACTTAGAATCGTCGTACCTAAATCCACTCATCATGCTGCTACTAGCCTTATGATGTTGATTTCATGGCTGAGTGATATTCCATTGTACATAAGGACCACAACTTCTTTATCCATTTTTCCCTTTCCTGGGATATTTAAGGTGTAACGAAGTGGAGGTTCTTGTCAACAGAGCAGCCCTAAACTTTGGGGTGCTTGTGTCCTGCTGATTTTTAGTTTTCCCAATTTATACGCCCATGAGTGGAAGTGCCCTATGCTCTCTAAGCTGAGTTTTGTAAATGTTTCAGGACACACCGTACACTTCTCCAGAGTGGCTGTTGGCAATTTACATCCCGCCCATCAGCGTAGCAAGGCTCCCGTTTCTCCGTGGCCTGTCCTGCATTTCTGGTTTTGACACTTTATTCAGCATGGCCCTTTTGACCGATGGGGAGCGAGACTTCTTTGTAGCGCTGATTTGCCTTTCCAGGTTGCTTGGTTGGCCAAAAAGGGCGTATGCGTTTTTTCCTGAATATATTCAGGAAAAAACGCATACGCCCTTTTTGGCCAAGGGCATCATTGTCGAGGTTTTGCCGCTTTTCCTGTGCTTTAAAGGCGATTCGAATCTGCCTCCTGAAATCTGTTTCCTGCAATTCTGCCTTGCTTTCAAATCCTCTTTGTTGCCTTCCCTCAATATATTTGTAGACGAGAGTTATCATTTATAAGTCTGCAGGTTTGTGAATTGCAGTGCCCCTGAGCTCCATTTTTCAACTCGCTCTCTTGGGAGCTGGCCGCAAAAGCGCAGGATTGCTTTAGGCCCTATTCTGCTTCCGGGCGGCAGGCTGAGCCTGTGGTTAATTCTTCTTCCTGATGGGAAAATAGAGTGACCTGTGCCTGTCCGAACACCTAGAGCTAGTCTCTCATTGGTTCCCCGTCTTCCCGTTCACCCTCAGTTCAAATTGCCACCTGTATGGAACAGGAGGTTAAAGGTGCTGATTCTCCAAGGAGGGAGATTGCTAGTAAAGCGGCTGGAATGGCGAACCCGAGCACAAGGAGACGAGAAATGAGGTGCGTTTTAGAAACCTTTCCCGATCACTCGGTGGACCATCTTCTGGGTTTCTCATGCATGTTTTCGATGTAGGAAGATGCCCTGGAACCTGGAGATTTGGGACCCATGGGATGGGTACCACGCAGTATTACTTTAAAGCGTCTGCGTTTGCTCACCGAACCTCACCAAACCCCTCAGCCCCAAGAGTGTCCACCCTTATGTCTCAATCAGCTGCGGGTCTAGATATGGTCAATCCAGGTGGCATCACAGCGCCTGAACGAATTTTGTAAGAATTTCTCTCCCTTTCACTGTCTTTGTTTCACGGGTTTTTAAAATTAATTGAGTTTTATAATGGGGTTTAGCTGCTTTTCACTGCTGTGTTTATGCAGCTTTACACCCACTTGACTCACTTACAGAGAGATATCAATACATAGGTTTTAAGATTCTTACTAGTCAGATATACTCTTGGGCGGTGAATAGGGGGTGTTGAGTCCAGTTCCCTGAGCAAGGAGTAGGTCTTGTCTATTATGTATTGGGTTTATGGAACGGTATCTGAGCTAATTTGAAACCCTTGTTTTATGCATCACCCCACCTCACCTTTGCCGTTAGGCAGCCATAGTGTGTTTTCTAACCGTGTGACTCTGTTCTGTTTTGTAATTCAGTTCAAGGGCAGCGGTTTTTACATTCCCTCTATAGGTGATATCTTATGATAAGTGTCTTTTTCTGTGTGACTTATTTGACTTAGAATCGTCGTACCTAAATCCACTCATCATGCTGCTACTAGCCTTATGACGTTGATTTCATGGCTGAGTGATATTCCATTGTACATAAGGACCACAACTTCTTTATCCATTTTTCTCTTTCCTGGGATATTTAAGGTGTAACGAAGTGGAGGTTCTTGTCAACAGAGCAGCCCTAAACTTTGGGGTGCTTGTGTCTTGCTGATTTTTAGTTTTCCCAATTTATACGCCCATGAGTGGAAGTGCCCTATGCTCTCTAAGCTGAGTTTTGTAAATGTTTCAGGACACACCGTACACTTCTCCAGAGTGGCTGTTGGCAATTTACATCCCTCCCATCAGCGTAGCAAGGCTCCCGTTTCTCCGTGGCCTGTCCTGCATTTCTGGTTTTGACACTTTATTCAGCATGGCCCTTTTGACCGATGGGAAGCGAGACTTCTTTGTAGCGCTGATTTGCCTTTCCAGGTTGCTTGGTTGGCCAAAAAGGGCGTATGCGTTTTTTCCTGAATATATTCAGGAAAAAACGCATACGCCCTTTTTGGCCAAGGGCATCATTGTCGAGGTTTTGCCGCTTTTCCTGTGCTTTAAAGGCGATTCGAATCTGCCTCCTGAAATCTGTTTCCTGCAATTCTGCCTTGCTTTCAAATCCTCTTTGTTGCCTTCCCTCAATATATTTGTAGACGAGAGTTATCATTTATAAGTCTGCAGGTTTGTGAATTGCAGTGCCCCTGAGCTCCATTTTTCAACTCGCTCTCTTGGGAGCTGGCCGCAAAAGCGCAGGATTGCTTTAGGCCCTATTCTGCTTCCGGGCGGCAGACTGAGCCTGTGGTTAATTCTTCTTCCTGATGGGAAAATAGAGTGACCTGTGCCTGTCCCAACACCTAGAGCTAGTCTCTCATTGGTTCCCCGTCTTCCCGTTCACCCTCAGTTCAAATTGCCACCTGTATGGAACAGGAGGTTAAAGGTGCTGATTCTCCAAGGAGGGAGATTGCTAGTAAAGCGGCTGGAATGGCGAACCCGAGCACAAGGAGACGAGAAATGAGGTACGTTTTAGAAACCTTTCCCGATCACTCGGTGGACCATCTTCTGGGTTTCTCATGCATGTTTTCGATGTAGGAAGATGCCCTTGAACCTGGAGATTTGGGACCCATGGGATGGGTACCACGCAGTATTACTTTAAAGCGTCTGCGTTTGCTCACCGAACCTCACCAAACCCCTCAGCCCCAAGAGTGTCCACCCTTATGTCTCAATCAGCTGCGGGTCTAGATATGGTCAATCCAGGTGGCATCACAGCGCCTGAACGAATTTTGTAAGAATTTCTCTCCCTTTCACTGTCTTTGTTTCACGGGTTTTTAAAATTAATTGAGTTTTATAATGGGGTTTAGCTGCTTTTCACTGCTGTGTTTATGCAGCTTTACACCCACTTGACTCACTTACAGAGAGATATCTATACATAGGTTTTAAGATTCTTACTAGTCGGATATACTCTTGGGCGGTGAATAGGGGGTGGTGAGTCCAGTTCCCTGAGCAAGGAGTAGGTCTTGTCTATTACGTATTGGGTTTATGGAACGGTATCTGAGCTAATTTGAAACCCTTGTTTTATGCATCACCCCACCTCACCTTTCCCGTTAGGCAGCCATAGTGTGTTTTCTAACCGTGTGACTCTGTTCTGTTTTGTAATTCAGTTCAAGGGCAGCGGTTTTTACATTCCCTCTATCGGTGATATCTTATGATAAGTGTCTTTTTCTGTGTGACTTATTTGACTTAGAATCGTCGTACCTAAATCCACTCATCATGCTGCTACTAGCCTTATGACGTTGATTTCATGGCTGAGTGATATTCCATTGTACATAAGGACCACAACTTCTTTATCCATTTTTCTCTTTCCTGGGATATTTAAGGTGTAACGAAGTGGAGGTTCTTGTCAACAGAGCAGCCCTAAACATTGGGGTGCTTGTGTCTTGCTGATTTTTAGTTTTCCCAATTTATACGCCCATGAGTGGAAGTGCCCTATGCTCTCTAAGCTGAGTTTTGTAAATGTTTCAGGACACACCGTACACTTCTCCAGAGTGGCTGTTGGCAAATTACATCCCGCCCATCAGCGTAGCAAGGCTCCCGTTTCTCCGTGGCCTGTCCTGCATTTCTGGTTTTGAAACTTTATTCAGCATGGCCCTTTTGACCGATGGGAAGCGAGACTTCTTTGTAGCGCTGGTTTGCCTTTCCAGGTTGCTTGGTTGGCCAAAAAGGGCGTATGCGTTTTTTCCTGAATATATTCAGGAAAAAACGCATACGCCCTTTTTGGCCAAGGGCATCATTGTCGAGGTTTTGCCGCTTTTCCTGTGCTTTAAAGGCGATTCGAATCTGCCTCCTGAAATCTGTTTCCTGCAATTCTGCCTTGCTTTCAAATCCTCTTTGTTGCCTTCCCTCAATATATTTGTAGACGAGAGTTATCATTTATAAGTCTGCAGGTTTGTGAATTGCAGTGCCCCTGAGCTCCATTTTTCAACTCGCTCTCTTGGGAGCTGGCCGCAAAAGCGCAGGATTGCTTTAGGCCCTATTCTGCTTCCGGGCGGCAGACTGAGCCTGTGGTTAATTCTTCTTCCTGATGGGAAAATAGAGTGACCTGTGCCTGTCCCAACACCTAGAGCTAGTCTCTCATTGGTTCCCCGTCTTCCCGTTCATCCTCAGTTCAAATTGCCACCTGTATGGAACAGGAGGTTAAAGGTGTTGATTCTGCAAGGAGGGAGATTGCTAGTAAAGCGGCTGGAATGGCGAACCCGAGCACCATCAGACGAGAAATGAGGTGCGTTTTAGAAACCTTTCCCGATCACTCGGTGGACCATCTTCTGGGTTTCTCATGCATGTTTTCGATGTAGGAAGATGCCCTTGAACCTGGAGATTTGGGACCCATGGGATGGGTAACACACAGTATTACTTTAAAGCGTCTGCGTTTGCTCACCCAACCTCACCAAACCTCTCAGCCCCAAGAGTGTCCACCCTTATGTCTCAATCGGCTGCAGGTCTAGATATGGTCAATCGAGGTGGCATCACAGCCCCTGAACGAATTTTGTGAGAATTTCTCTCTCTTTCACTGTCTTTGTTTCACGGGTTTTTAAAATTAATTGAGTTTTATAATGGGGTTTAGCTGCTTTTCACTGCTGTGTTTATGCAGCTTTACACCCACTTGACTCACTTACAGAGAGATATCAATACATAAGTTTTAAGATTCTTACTAGTCAGATATATTCTTGGGCGGTGAATAAGGGGTGTTGAGTCCAGTTCCCTGAGCAAGGAGTAGGTCTTGTCTATTACATATTGGGTTTATGGAACGGTATCTGAGCTAATTTGAAACCCTTGTTTTATGCATCACCCCACCTCACCATTGCCGTTAGGCAGCCATAGTGTGTTTTCTAACCGTGTGACTCTGTACTGTTTTGTAATTCAGTTCAAGGGTAGCGGTTTTTACATTCCCTCTATAAGTGATATCTTACGATAAGTGTCTTTTTCTGTGTGACTTATTTCACTTAGAATCGTCGTACCTAAATCCACTCATCATGCTGCTACTAGCCTTATGATGTTGATTTCATGGCTGAGTGATATTCCATTGTACATAAGGACCACAACTTCTTTATCCATTTTTCCCTTTCCTGGGATATTTAAGGTGTAACGAAGTGGAGGTTCTTGTCAACAGAGCAGCCCTAAACTTTGGGGTGCTTGTGTCCTGCTGATTTTTAGTTTTCCCAATTTATACGCCCATGAGTGGAAGTGCCCTATGCTCTCTAAGCTGAGTTTTGTAAATGTTTCAGGACACACCGTACACTTCTCCAGAGTGGCTGTTGGCAATTTACATCCCGCCCATCAGCGTAGCAAGGCTCCCGTTTCTCCGTGGCCTGTCCTGCATTTCTGGTTTTGACACTTTATTCAGCATGGCCCTTTTGACCGATGGGGAGCGAGACTTCTTTGTAGCGCTGATTTGCCTTTCCAGGTTGCTTGGTTGGCCAAAAAGGGCGTATGCGTTTTTTCCTGAATATATTCAGGAAAAAACGCATACGCCCTTTTTGGCCAAGGGCATCATTGTCGAGGTTTTGCCGCTTTTCCTGTGCTTTAAAGGCGATTCGAATCTGCCTCCTGAAATCTGTTTCCTGCAATTCTGCCTTGCTTTCAAATCCTCTTTGTTGCCTTCCCTCAATATATTTGTAGACGAGAGTTATCATTTATAAGTCTGCAGGTTTGTGAATTGCAGTGCCCCTGAGCTCCATTTTTCAACTCGCTCTCTTGGGAGCTGGCCGCAAAAGCGCAGGATTGCTTTAGGCCCTATTCTGCTTCCGGGCGGCAGGCTGAGCCTGTGGTTAATTCTTCTTCCTGATGGGAAAATAGAGTGACCTGTGCCTGTCCGAACACCTAGAGCTAGTCTCTCATTGGTTCCCCGTCTTCCCGTTCACCCTCAGTTCAAATTGCCACCTGTATGGAACAGGAGGTTAAAGGTGCTGATTCTCCAAGGAGGGAGATTGCTAGTAAAGCGGCTGGAATGGCGAACCCGAGCACAAGGAGACGAGAAATGAGGTGCGTTTTAGAAACCTTTCCCGATCACTCGGTGGACCATCTTCTGGGTTTCTCATGCATGTTTTCGATGTAGGTAGATGCCCTGGAACCTGGAGATTTGGGACCCATGGGATGGGTACCACGCAGTATTACTTTAAAGCGTCTGCGTTTGCTCACCCAACCTCACCAAACCTCTCAGCCCCAAGAGTGTCCACCCTTATGTCTCAATCGGCTGCAGGTCTAGATATGGTCAATCGAGGTGGCATCACAGCCCCTGAACGAATTTTGTGAGAATTTCTCTCTCTTTCACTGTCTTTGTTTCACGGGTTTTTAAAATTAATTGAGTTTTATAATGGGGTTTAGCTGCTTTTCACTGCTGTGTTTATGCAGCTTTACACCCACTTGACTCACTTACAGAGAGATATCAATACATAAGTTTTAAGATTCTTACTAGTCAGATATACTCTTGGGCGGTGAATAGGGGGTGTTGAGTCCAGTTCCCTGAGCACGGAGTAGGTCTTGTCTATTACGTATTGGGTTTATGGAACGGTATCTGAGCTAATTTGAAACCCTTGTTTTATGCATCACCCCACCTCACCTTTCCCGTTAGGCAGCCATAGTGTGTTTTCTAACCCTGTGACTCTGTTCTGTTTTGTAATTCAGTTCAAGGGCAGCGGTTTTTACATTCCCTCTATAAGTGATATCTTACGATAAGTGTCTTTTTCTGTGTGACTTATTTCACTTAGAATCGTCGTACCTAAATCCACTCATCATGCTGCTACTAGCCTTATGATGTTGATTTCATGGCTGAGTGATATTCCATTGTACATAAGGACCACAACTTCTTTATCCATTTTTCCCTTTCCTGGGATATTTAAGGTGTAACGAAGTGGAGGTTCTTGTCAACAGAGCAGCCCTAAACTTTGGGGTGCTTGTGTCCTGCTGATTTTTAGTTTTCCCAATTTATACGCCCATGAGTGGAAGTGCCCTATGCTCTCTAAGCTGATTTTTGTAAATGTTTCTGGACACACCGTACACTTCTCCAGAGTGGCTGTTGGCAATTTACATCCCGCCCATCAGCGTAGCAAGGCTCCCGTTTCTCCGTGGCCTGTCCTGCATTTCTGGTTTTGACACTTTATTCAGCATGGCCCTTTTGACCGATGGGCAGCGAGACTTCTTTGTAGCGCTGATTTGCCTTTCCAGGTTGCTTGGTTGGCCAAAAAGGGCGTATGCGTTTTTTCCTGAATATATTCAGGAAAAAACGCATACGCCCTTTTTGGCCAAGGGCATCATTGTCGAGGTTTTGCCGCTTTTCCTGTGCTTTAAAGGCGATTCGAATCTGCCTCCTGAAATCTGTTTCCTGCAATTCTGCCTTGCTTTCAAATCCTCTTTGTTGCCTTCCCTCAATATATTTGTAGACGAGAGTTATCATTTATAATTCTGCAGGTTTGTGAATTGCAGTGCCCCTGAGCTCCATTTTTCAACTCGCTCTCTTGGGAGCTGGCCGCAAAAGCGCAGGATTGCTTTAGGCCCTATTCTGCTTCCGGGCGGCAGACTGAGCCTGTGGTTAATTCTTCTTCCTGGTGGGAAAATAGAGTGACCTGTGCCTGTCCCAACACCTAGAGCTAGTCTCTCATTGGTTCCCCCTCTTCCCGTTCACCCTCAGGACAAATTGCAACCTGTATGGAACAGGAGGTTAAAGGTGCTGATTCTCCAAGGAGGGAGATTGCTAGTAAAGCGGCTGGAATGGCGAACCCGAGCACAAGGAGACGAGAAATGAGGTGCGTTTTAGAAACCTTTCCTGATCACTCGGTGGACCATCTTCTGGGTTTCTCATGCATGTTTTCGATGTAGGAAGATGCCCTTGAACCTGGAGATTTGGGACCCATGGGATGGGTACCACGCAGTATTACTTTAAAGCGTCTGCGTTTGCTCACCGAACCTCACCAAACCCCTCAGCCCCAAGAGTGTCCACCCTTATGTCTCAATCAGCTGCGGGTCTAGATATGGTCAATCCAGGTGGCATCACAGCGCCTGAACGAATTTTGTAAGAATTTCTCTCCCTTTCACTGTCTTTGTTTCACGGGTTTTTAAAATTAATTGAGTTTTATAATGGGGTTTAGCTGCTTTTCACTGCTGTGTTTATGCAGCTTTACACCCACTTGACTCACTTACAGAGAGATATCAATACATAGGTTTTAAGATTCTTACTAGTCAGATATACTCTTGGGTGGTGAATAGGGGGTGTTGAGTCCAGTTCCCTGAGCAAGGAGTAGGTCTTGTCTATTATGTATTGGGTTTATGGAACGGTATCTGAGCTAATTTGAAACCCTTGTTTTATGCATCACCCCACCTCACCTTTGCCGTTAGGCAGCCATAGTGTGTTTTCTAACCGTGTGACTCTGTTCTGTTTTGTAATTCAGTTCAAGGGCAGCGGTTTTTACATTCCCTCTATAGGTGATATCTTATGATAAGTGTCTTTTTCTGTGTGACTTATTTGACTTAGAATCGTCGTACCTAAATCCACTCATCATGCTGCTACTAGCCTTATGACGTTGATTTCATGGCTGAGTGATATTCCATTGTACATAAGGACCACAACTTCTTTATCCATTTTTCTCTTTCCTGGGATATTTAAGGTGTAACGAAGTGGAGGTTCTTGTCAACAGAGCAGCCCTAAACTTTGGGGTGCTTGTGTCTTGCTGATTTTTAGTTTTCCCAATTTATACGCCCATGAGTGGAAGTGCCCTATGCTCTCTAAGCTGAGATTTGTAAATGTTTCAGGACACACCGTACACTTCTCCAGAGTGGCTGTTGGCAATTTACATCCCGCCCATCAGCGTAGCAAGGCTCCCGTTTCTCCGTGGCCTGTCCTGCATTTCTGGTTTTGACACTTTATTCAGCATGGCCCTTTTGACCGATGGGAAGCGAGACTTCTTTGTAGCGATGATTTGCCTTTCCAGGTTGCTTGGTTTGCCAAAAAGGGCGTATGCGTTTTTTCCTGAATATATTCAGGAAAAAACGCATACGCCCTTTTTGGCCAAGGGCATCATTGTCGAGGTTTTGCCGCTTTTCCTGTGCTTTAAAGGCGATTCGAATCTGCCTCCTGAAATCTGTTTCCTGCAATTCTGCCTTGCTTTCAAATCCTCTTTGTTGCCTTCCCTCAATATATTTGTAGACGAGAGTTATCATTTATAAGTCTGCAGGTTTGTTAATTGCAGTGCCCCTGAGCTCCATTTTTCAACTCGCTCTCTTGGGAGCTGGCCGCAAAAGCGCAGGATTGCTTTAGGCCCTATTCTGCTTCCGGGCGGCAGACTGAGCCTGTGGTTAATTCTTCTTCCTGATGGGAAAATAGAGTGACCTGTGCCTGTCCCAACACCTAGAGCTAGTCTCTCATTGGTTCCTCGTCTTCCCGTTCACCCTCAGTTCAAATTGCCACCTGTATGGAACAGGAGGTTAAAGGTGCTGATTCTCCAAGGAGGGAGATTGCTAGTAAAGCGGCTGGAATGGCGAACCCGAGCACAAGGAGACGAGAAATGAGGTGCGTTTTAGAAACCTTTCCCGATCACTCGGTGGACCATCTTCTGGGTTTCTCATGCATGTTTTCGATGTAGGAAGATGCCCTTGAACCTGGAGATTTGGGACCCATGGGATGGGTACCACGCAGTATTACTTTAAAGCGTCTGCGTTTGCTCACCGAACCTCACCAAACCCCTCAGCCCCAAGAGTGTCCACCCTTATGTCTCAATCAGCTGCGGGTCTAGATATGGTCAATCCAGGTGGCATCACAGCGCCTGAACGAATTTTGTAAGAATTTCTCTCCCTTTCACTGTCTTTGTTTCACGGGTTTTTAAAATTAATTGAGTTTTATAATGGGGTTTAGCTGCTTTTCACTGCTGTGTTTATGCAGCTTTACACCCACTTGACTCACTTACAGAGAGATATCAATACATAGGTTTTAAGATTCTTACTAGTCAGATATACTCTTGGGCGGTGAATAGGGGGTGTTGAGTCCAGTTCCCTGAGCAAGGAGTAGGTCTTGTCTATTACGTATTGGGTTTATGGAACGGTATCTGAGCTAATTTGAAACCCTTGTTTTATGCATCACCCCACCTCACCTTTCCCGTTAGGCAGCCATAGTGTGTTTTCTAACCGTGTGACTCTGTTCTGTTTTGTAATTCAGTTCAAGGGCAGCGGTTTTTACATTCCCTCTATAGGTGATATCTTATGATAAGTGTCTTTTTCTGTGTGACTTATTACACTTAGAATCGTCGTACCTAAATCCACTCATCATGCTGCTACTAGCCTTATGACGTTGATTTCATGGCTGAGTGATATTCCATTGTACATAAGGACCACAACTTCTTTATCCATTTTTCTCTTTCCTGGGATATTTAAGGTGTAACGAAGTGGAGGTTCTTGTCAACAGAGCAGCCCTAAACTTTGGGGTGCTTGTGTCTTGCTGATTTTTAGTTTTCCCAATTTATACGCCCATGAGTGGAAGTGCCCTATGCTCTCTAAGCTGAGTTTTGTAAATGTTTCAGGACACACCGTACACTTCTCCAGAGTGGCTGTTGGCAATTTACATCCCGCCCATCAGCGTAGCAAGGCTCCCGTTTCTCCGTGGCCTGTCCTGCATTTCTGGTTTTGACACTTTATTCAGCATGGCCCTTTTGACCGATGGGAAGCGAGACTTCTTTGTAGCGCTGATTTGCCTTTCCAGGTTGCTTGGTTGGCCAAAAAGGGCGTATGCGTTTTTTCCTGAATATATTCAGGAAAAAACGCATACGCCCTTTTTGGCCAAGGGCATCATTGTCGAGGTTTTGCCGCTTTTCCTGTGCTTTAAAGGCGATTCGAATCTGCCTCCTGAAATCTGTTTCCTGCAATTCTGCCTTGCTTTCAAATCCTCTTTGTTGCCTTCCCTCAATATATTTGTAGACGAGAGTTATCATTTATAAGTCTGCAGGTTTGTGAATTGCAGTGCCCCTGAGCTCCATTTTTCAACTCGCTCTCTTGGGAGCTGGCCGCAAAAGCGCAGGATTGCTTTAGGCCCTATTCTGCTTCCGGGCGGCAGACTGAGCCTGTGGTTAATTCTTCTTCCTGATGGGAAAATAGAGTGACCTGTGCCTGTCCCAACACCTAGAGCTAGTCTCTCATTGGTTCCCCGTCTTCCCGTTCATCCTCAGTTCAAATTGCCACCTGTATGGAACAGGAGGTTAAAGGTGCTGATTCTGCAAGGAGGGAGATTGCTAGTAAAGCGGCTGGAATGGCGAACCCGAGCACCATCAGACGAGAAATGAGGTGCGTTTTAGAAACCTTTCCCGATCACTCGGTGGACCATCTTCTGGGTTTCTCATGCATGTTTTCGATGTAGGAAGATGCCCTTGAACCTGGAGATTTGGGACCCATGGGATGGGTAACACACAGTATTACTTTAAAGCGTCTGCGTTTGCTCACCCAACCTCACCAAACCTCTCAGCCCCAAGAGTGTCCACCCTTATGTCTCAATCGGCTGCAGGTCTAGATATGGTCAATCGAGGTGGCATCACAGCCCCTGAACGAATTTTGTGAGAATTTCTCTCTCTTTCACTGTCTTTGTTTCACGGGTTTTTAAAATTAATTGAGTTTTATAATGGGGTTTAGCTGCTTTTCACTGCTGTGTTTATGCAGCTTTACACCCACTTGACTCACTTACAGAGAGATATCAATACATAAGTTTTAAGATTCTTACTAGTCAGATATATTCTTGGGCGGTGAATAAGGGGTGTTGAGTCCAGTTCCCTGAGCAAGGAGTAGGTCTTGTCTATTACATATTGGGTTTATGGAACGGTATCTGAGCTAATTTGAAACCCTTGTTTTATGCATCACCCCACCTCACCATTGCCGTTAGGCAGCCATAGTGTGTTTTCTAACCGTGTGACTCTGTACTGTTTTGTAATTCAGTTCAAGGGTAGCGGTTTTTACATTCCCTCTATAAGTGATATCTTACGATAAGTGTCTTTTTCTGTGTGACTTATTTCACTTAGAATCGTCGTACCTAAATCCACTCATCATGCTGCTACTAGCCTTATGATGTTGATTTCATGGCTGAGTGATATTCCATTGTACATAAGGACCACAACTTCTTTATCCATTTTTCCCTTTCCTGGGATATTTAAGGTGTAACGAAGTGGAGGTTCTTGTCAACAGAGCAGCCCTAAACTTTGGGGTGCTTGTGTCCTGCTGATTTTTAGTTTTCCCAATTTATACGCCCATGAGTGGAAGTGCCCTATGCTCTCTAAGCTGAGTTTTGTAAATGTTTCAGGACACACCGTACACTTCTCCAGAGTGGCTGTTGGCAATTTACATCCCGCCCATCAGCGTAGCAAGGCTCCCGTTTCTCCGTGGCCTGTCCTGCATTTCTGGTTTTGACACTTTATTCAGCATGGCCCTTTTGACCGATGGGGAGCGAGACTTCTTTGTAGCGCTGATTTGCCTTTCCAGGTTGCTTGGTTGGCCAAAAAGGGCGTATGCGTTTTTTCCTGAATATATTCAGGAAAAAACGCATACGCCCTTTTTGGCCAAGGGCATCATTGTCGAGGTTTTGCCGCTTTTCCTGTGCTTTAAAGGCGATTCGAATCTGCCTCCTGAAATCTGTTTCCTGCAATTCTGCCTTGCTTTCAAATCCTCTTTGTTGCCTTCCCTCAATATATTTGTAGACGAGAGTTATCATTTATAAGTCTGCAGGTTTGTGAATTGCAGTGCCCCTGAGCTCCATTTTTCAACTCGCTCTCTTGGGAGCTGGCCGCAAAAGCGCAGGATTGCTTTAGGCCCTATTCTGCTTCCGGGCGGCAGGCTGAGCCTGTGGTTAATTCTTCTTCCTGATGGGAAAATAGAGTGACCTGTGCCTGTCCGAACACCTAGAGCTAGTCTCTCATTGGTTCCCCGTCTTCCCGTTCACCCTCAGTTCAAATTGCCACCTGTATGGAACAGGAGGTTAAAGGTGCTGATTCTCCAAGGAGGGAGATTGCTAGTAAAGCGGCTGGAATGGCGAACCCGAGCACAAGGAGACGAGAAATGAGGTGCGTTTTAGAAACCTTTCCCGATCACTCGGTGGACCATCTTCTGGGTTTCTCATGCATGTTTTCGATGTAGGAAGATGCCCTGGAACCTGGAGATTTGGGACCCATGGGATGGGTACCACGCAGTATTACTTTAAAGCGTCTGCGTTTGCTCACCCAACCTCACCAAACCTCTCAGCCCCAAGAGTGTCCACCCTTATGTCTCAATCGGCTGCAGGTCTAGATATGGTCAATCGAGGTGGCATCACAGCCCCTGAACGAATTTTGTGAGAATTTCTCTCTCTTTCACTGTCTTTGTTTCACGGGTTTTTAAAATTAATTGAGTTTTATAATGGGGTTTAGCTGCTTTTCACTGCTGTGTTTATGCAGCTTTACACCCACTTGACTCACTTACAGAGAGATATCAATACATAAGTTTTAAGATTCTTACTAGTCAGATATACTCTTGGGCGGTGAATAGGGGGTGTTGAGTCCAGTTCCCTGAGCACGGAGTAGGTCTTGTCTATTACGTATTGGGTTTATGGAACGGTATCTGAGCTAATTTGAAACCCTTGTTTTATGCATCACCCCACCTCACCTTTCCCGTTAGGCAGCCATAGTGTGTTTTCTAACCCTGTGACTATGTTCTGTTTTGTAATTCAGTTCAAGGGCAGCGGTTTTTACATTCCCTCTATAGGTGATATCTTATGATAAGTGTCTTTTTCTGTGTGACTTATTACACTTAGAATCGTCGTACCTAAATCCACTCATCATGCTGCTACTAGCCTTATGACGTTGATTTCATGGCTGAGTGATATTCCATTGTACATAAGGACCACAACTTTTTTATCCATTTTTCTCTTTCCTGGGATATTTAAGGTGTAACGAAGTGGAGGTTCTTGTCAACAGAGCAGCCCTAAATTTTGGGGTGCTTGTGTCTTGCTGATTTTTAGTTTTCCCAATTTATACGCCCATGAGTGGAAGTGCCCTATGCTCTCTAAGCTGAGTTTTGTAAATGTTTCAGGACACACCGTACACTTCTCCAGAGTGGCTGTTGGCAATTTACATCCCGCCCATCAGCGTAGCAAGGCTCCCGTTTCTCCGTGGCCTGTCCTGCATTTCTGGTTTTGACACTTTATTCAGCATGGCCCTTTTGACCGATGGGAAGCGAGACTTCTTTGTAGCGCTGATTTGCCTTTCCAGGTTGCTTGGTTGGCCAAAAAGGGCGTATGCGTTTTTTCCTGAATATATTCAGGAAAAAACGCATACGCCCTTTTTGGCCAAGGGCATCATTGTCGAGGTTTTGCCGCTTTTCCTGTGCTTTAAAGGCGATTCGAATCTGCCTCCTGAAATCTGTTTCCTGCAATTCTGCCTTGCTTTCAAATCCTCTTTGTTGCCTTCCCTCAATATATTTGTAGACGAGAGTTATCATTTATAAGTCTGCAGGTTTGTAAATTGCAGTGCCCCTGAGCTCCATTTTTCAACTCGCTCTCTTGGGAGCTGGCCGCAAAAGCGCAGGATTGCTTTAGGCCCTATTCTGCTTCCGGGCGGCAGACTGAGCCTGTGGTTAATTCTTCTTCCTGATGGGAAAATAGAGTGACCTGTGCCTGTCCCAACACCTAGAGCTAGTCTCTCATTGGTTCCCCCTCTTCCCGTTCACCCTCAGGACAAATTGCAACCTGTATGGAACAGGAGGTTAAAGGTGCTGATTCTCCAAGGAGGGAGATTGCTAGTAAAGCGGCTGGAATGGCGAACCCGAGCACAAGGAGACGAGAAATGAGGTGCGTTTTAGAAACCTTTCCCGATCACTCGGTGGACCATCTTCTGGGTTTCTCATGCATGTTTTCGATGTAGGAAGATGCCCTTGAACCTGGAGATTTGGGACCCATGGGATGGGTACCACGCAGTATTACTTTAAAGCGTCTGCGTTTGCTCACCGAACCTCACCAAACCCCTCAGCCCCAAGAGTGTCCACCCTTATGTCTCAATCAGCTGCGGGTCTAGATATGGTCAATCCAGGTGGCATCACAGCGCCTGAACGAATTTTGTAAGAATTTCTCTCCCTTTCACTGTCTTTGTTTCACGGGTTTTTAAAATTAATTGAGTTTTATAATGGGGTTTAGCTGCTTTTCACTGCTGTGTTTATGCAGCTTTACACCCACTTGACTCACTTACAGAGAGATATCAATACATAGGTTTTAAGATTCTTACTAGTCAGATATACTCTTGGGTGGTGAATAGGGGGTGTTGAGTCCAGTTCCCTGAGCAAGGAGTAGGTCTTGTCTATTACGTATTGGGTTTATGGAACGGTATCTGAGCTAATTTGAAACCCTTATTTTATGCATCACCCCACCTCACCTTTCCCGTTAGGCAGCCATAGTGTGTTTTCTAACCCTGTGACTCTGTTCTGTTTGGTAATTCAGTTCAAGGGCAGCGGTTTTTACATTCCCTCTATAGGTGATATCTTATGATAAGTGTCTTTTTCTGTGTGACTTATTTCACTTAGAATCGTCGTACCTAAATCCACTCATCATGCTGCTACTAGCCTTATGACGTTGATTTCATGGCTGAGTGATATTCCATTGTACATAAGGACCACAACTTCTTTATCCATTTTTCTCTTTCCTGGGATATTTCAGGTGCAACGAAGTGGAGGTTCTTGTCAACAGAGCAGCCCTAAACTTTGGGGTGCTTGTGTCTTGCTGATTTTTAGTTTTCCCAATTTATACGCCCATGAGTGGAAGTGCCCTATGCTCTCTAAGCTGAGTTTTGTAAATGTTTCAGGACACACCGTACACTTCTCCAGAGTGGCTGTTGGCAATTTACATCCCGCCCATCAGCGTAGCAAGGCTCCCGTTTCTCCGTGGCCTGTCCTGCATTTCTGGTTTTGACACTTTATTCAGCATGGCCCTTTTGACCGATGGGAAGCGAGACTTCTTTGTAGCGCTGATTTGCCTTTCCAGGTTGCTTGGTTGGCCAAAAAGGGCGTATGCGTTTTTTCCTGAATATATTCAGGAAAAAACGCATACGCCCTTTTTGGCCAAGGGCATCATTGTCGAGGTTTTGCCGCTTTTCCTGTGCTTTAAAGGCGATTCGAATCTGCCTCCTGAAATCTGTTTCCTGCAATTCTGCCTTGCTTTCAAATCCTCTTTGTTGCCTTCCCTCAATATATTTGTACACGAGAGTTATCATTTATAAGTCTGCAGGTTTGTGAATTGCAGTGCCCCTGAGCTCCATTTTTCAACTCGCTCTCTTGGGAGCTGGCCGCAAAAGCGCAGGATTGCTTTAGGCCCTATTCTGCTTCCGGGCGGCAGACTGAGCCTGTGGTTAATTCTTCTTCCTGATGGGAAAATAGAGTGACCTGTGCCTGTCCCAACACCTAGAGCTAGTCTCTCATTGGTTCCCCGTCTTCCCGTTCATCCTCAGTTCAAATTGCCACCTGTATGGAACAGGAGGTTAAAGGTGCTGATTCTGCAAGGAGGGAGATTGCTAGTAAAGCGGCTGGAATGGCGAACCCGAGCACCATCAGACGAGAAATGAGGTGCGTTTTAGAAACCTTTCCCGATCACTCGGTGGACCATCTTCTGGGTTTCTCATGCATGTTTTCGATGTAGGAAGATGCCCTTGAACCTGGAGATTTGGGACCCATGGGATGGGTACCACGCAGTATTACTTTAAAGCGTCTGCGTTTGCTCACCCAACCTCACCAAACCTCTCAGCCCCAAGAGTGTCCACCCTTATGTCTCAATCGGCTGCAGGTCTAGATATGGTCAATCGAGGTGGCATCACAGCCCCTGAACGAATTTTGTGAGAATTTCTCTCTCTTTCACTGTCTTTGTTTCACGGGTTTTTAAAATTAATTGAGTTTTATAATGGGGTTTAGCTGCTTTTCACTGCTGTGTTTATGCAGCTTTACACCCACTTGACTCACTTACAGAGAGATATCAATACATAAGTTTTAAGATTCTTACTAGTCAGATATATTCTTGGGCGGTGAATAAGGGGTGTTGAGTCCAGTTCCCTGAGCAAGGAGTAGGTCTTGTCTATTACATATTGGGTTTATGGAACGGTATCTGAGCTAATTTGAAACCCTTGTTTTATGCATCACCCCACCTCACCATTGCCGTTAGGCAGCCATAGTGTGTTTTCTAACCGTGTGACTCTGTACTGTTTTGTAATTCAGTTCAAGGGTAGCGGTTTTTACATTCCCTCTATAAGTGATATCTTACGATAAGTGTCTTTTTCTGTGTGACTTATTTCACTTAGAATCGTCGTACCTAAATCCACTCATCATGCTGCTACTAGCCTTATGATGTTGATTTCATGGCTGAGTGATATTCCATTGTACATAAGGACCACAACTTCTTTATCCATTTTTCCCTTTCCTGGGATATTTAAGGTGTAACGAAGTGGAGGTTCTTGTCAACAGAGCAGCCCTAAACTTTGGGGTGCTTGTGTCCTGCTGATTTTTAGTTTTCCCAATTTATACGCCCATGAGTGGAAGTGCCCTATGCTCTCTAAGCTGAGTTTTGTAAATGTTTCAGGACACACCGTACACTTCTCCAGAGTGGCTGTTGGCAATTTACATCCCGCCCATCAGCGTAGCAAGGCTCCCGTTTCTCCGTGGCCTGTCCTGCATTTCTGGTTTTGACACTTTATTCAGCATGGCCCTTTTGACCGATGGGCAGCGAGACTTCTTTGTAGCGCTGATTTGCCTTTCCAGGTTGCTTGGTTGGCCAAAAAGGGCGTATGCGTTTTTTCCTGAATATATTCAGGAAAAAACGCATACGCCCTTTTTGGCCAAGGGCATCATTGTCGAGGTTTTGCCGCTTTTCCTGTGCTTTAAAGGCGATTCGAATCTGCCTCCTGAAATCTGTTTCCTGCAATTCTGCCTTGCTTTCAAATCCTCTTTGTTGCCTTCCCTCAATATATTTGTAGACGAGAGTTATCATTTATAATTCTGCAGGTTTGTGAATTGCAGTGCCCCTGAGCTCCATTTTTCAACTCGCTCTCTTGGGAGCTGGCCGCAAAAGCGCAGGATTGCTTTAGGCCCTATTCTGCTTCCGGGCGGCAGACTGAGCCTGTGGTTAATTCTTCTTCCTGGTGGGAAAATAGAGTGACCTGTGCCTGTCCCAACACCTAGAGCTAGTCTCTCATTGGTTCCCCCTCTTCCCGTTCACCCTCAGGACAAATTGCAACCTGTATGGAACAGGAGGTTAAAGGTGCTGATTCTCCAAGGAGGGAGATTGCTAGTAAAGCGGCTGGAATGGCGAACCCGAGCACAAGGAGACGAGAAATGAGGTGCGTTTTAGAAACCTTTCCTGATCACTCGGTGGACCATCTTCTGGGTTTCTCATGCATGTTTTCGATGTAGGAAGATGCCCTTGAACCTGGAGATTTGGCACCCATGGGATGGGTACCACGCAGTATTACTTTAAAGCGTCTGCGTTTGCTCACCGAACCTCACCAAACCCCTCAGCCCCAAGAGTGTCCACCCTTATGTCTCAATCAGCTGCGGGTCTAGATATGGTCAATCCAGGTGGCATCACAGCGCCTGAACGAATTTTGTAAGAATTTCTCTCCCTTTCACTGTCTTTGTTTCACGGGTTTTTAAAATTAATTGAGTTTTATAATGGGGTTTAGCTGCTTTTCACTGCTGTGTTTATGCAGCTTTACACCCACTTGACTCACTTACAGAGAGATATCAATACATAGGTTTTAAGATTCTTACTAGTCAGATATACTCTTGGGCGGTGAATAGGGGGTGTTGAGTCCAGTTCCCTGAGCAAGGAGTAGGTCTTGTCTATTATGTATTGGGTTTATGGAACGGTATCTGAGCTAATTTGAAACCCTTGTTTTATGCATCACCCCACCTCACCTTTGCCGTTAGGCAGCCATAGTGTGTTTTCTAACCGTGTGACTCTGTTCTGTTTTGTAATTCAGTTCAAGGGCAGCGGTTTTTACATTCCCTCTATAGGTGATATCTTATGATAAGTGTCTTTTTCTGTGTGACTTATTTGACTTAGAATCGTCGTACCTAAATCCACTCATCATGCTGCTACTAGCCTTATGACGTTGATTTCATGGCTGAGTGATATTCCATTGTACATAAGGAACACAACTTCTTTATCCATTTTTCTCTTTCCTGGGATATTTAAGGTGTAACGAAGTGGAGGTTCTTGTCAACAGAGCAGCCCTAAACTTTGGGGTGCTTGTGTCTTGCTGATTTTTAGTTTTCCCAATTTATACGCCCATGAGTGGAAGTGCCCTATGCTCTCTAAGCTGAGATTTGTAAATGTTTCAGGACACACCGTACACTTCTCCAGAGTGGCTGTTGGCAATTTACATCCCGCCCATCAGCGTAGCAAGGCTCCCGTTTCTCCGTGGCCTGTCCTGCATTTCTGGTTTTGACACTTTATTCAGCATGGCCCTTTTGACCGATGGGAAGCGAGACTTCTTTGTAGCGCTGATTTGCCTTTCCAGGTTGCTTGGTTGGCCAAAAAGGGCGTATGCGTTTTTTCCTGAATATATTCAGGAAAAAACGCATACGCCCTTTTTGGCCAAGGGCATCATTGTCGAGGTTTTGCCGCTTTTCCTGTGCTTTAAAGGCGATTCGAATCTGCCTCCTGAAATCTGTTTCCTGCAATTCTGCCTTGCTTTCAAATCCTCTTTGTTGCCTTCCCTCAATATATTTGTAGACGAGAGTTATCATTTATAAGTCTGCAGGTTTGTGAATTGCAGTGCCCCTGAGCTCCATTTTTCAACTCGCTCTCTTGGGAGCTGGCCGCAAAAGCGCAGGATTGCTTTAGGCCCTATTCTGCTTCCGGGCGGCAGACTGAGCCTGTGGTTAATTCTTCTTCCTGATGGGAAAATAGAGTGACCTGTGCCTGTCCCAACACCTAGAGCTAGTCTCTCATTGGTTCCTCGTCTTCCCGTTCACCCTCAGTTCAAATTGCCACCTGTATGGAACAGGAGGTTAAAGGTGCTGATTCTCCAAGGAGGGAGATTGCTAGTAAAGCGGCTGGAATGGCGAACCCGAGCACAAGGAGACGAGAAATGAGGTGCGTTTTAGAAACCTTTCCCGATCACTCGGTGGACCATCTTCTGGGTTTCTCATGCATGTTTTCGATGTAGGAAGATGCCCTTGAACCTGGAGATTTGGGACCCATGGGATGGGTACCACGCAGTATTACTTTAAAGCGTCTGCGTTTGCTCACCGAACCTCACCAAACCCCTCAGCCCCAAGAGTGTCCACCCTTATGTCTCAATCAGCTGCGGGTCTAGATATGGTCAATCCAGGTGGCATCACAGCGCCTGAACGAATTTTGTAAGAATTTCTCTCCCTTTCACTGTCTTTGTTTCACGGGTTTTTAAAATTAATTGAGTTTTATAATGGGGTTTAGCTGCTTTTCACTGCTGTGTTTATGCAGCTTTACACCCACTTGACTCACTTACAGAGAGATATCAATACATAGGTTTTAAGATTCTTACTAGTCAGATATACTCTTGGGCGGTGAATAGGGGGTGTTGAGTCCAGTTCCCTGAGCAAGGAGTAGGTCTTGTCTATTACGTATTGGGTTTATGGAACGGTATCTGAGCTAATTTGAAACCCTTGTTTTATGCATCACCCCACCTCACCTTTCCCGTTAGGCAGCCATAGTGTGTTTTCTAACCGTGTGACTCTGTTCTGTTTTGTAATTCAGTTCAAGGGCAGCGGTTTTTACATTCCCTCTATAGGTGATATCTTATGATAAGTGTCTTTTTCTGTGTGACTTATTACACTTAGAATCGTCGTACCTAAATCCACTCATCATGCTGCTACTAGCCTTATGACGTTGATTTCATGGCTGAGTGATATTCCATTGTACATAAGGACCACAACTTCTTTATCCATTTTTCTCTTTCCTGGGATATTTAAGGTGTAACGAAGTGGAGGTTCTTGTCAACAGAGCAGCCCTAAACTTTGGGGTGCTTGTGTCTTGCTGATTTTTAGTTTTCCCAATTTATACGCCCATGAGTGGAAGTGCCCTATGCTCTCTAAGCTGAGTTTTGTAAATGTTTCAGGACACACCGTACACTTCTCCAGAGTGGCTGTTGGCAATTTACATCCCGCCCATCAGCGTAGCAAGGCTCCCGTTTCTCCGTGGCCTGTCCTGCATTTCTGGTTTTGACACTTTATTCAGCATGGCCCTTTTGACCGATGGGAAGCGAGACTTCTTTGTAGCGCTGATTTGCCTTTCCAGGTTGCTTGGTTGGCCAAAAAGGGCGTATGCGTTTTTTCCTGAATATATTCAGGAAAAAACGCATACGCCCTTTTTGGCCAAGGGCATCATTGTCGAGGTTTTGCCGCTTTTCCTGTGCTTTAAAGGCGATTCGAATCTGCCTCCTGAAATCTGTTTCCTGCAATTCTGCCTTGCTTTCAAATCCTCTTTGTTGCCTTCCCTCAATATATTTGTAGACGAGAGTTATCATTTATAAGTCTGCAGGTTTGTGAATTGCAGTGCCCCTGAGCTCCATTTTTCAACTCGCTCTCTTGGGAGCTGGCCGCAAAAGCGCAGGATTGCTTTAGGCCCTATTCTGCTTCCGGGCGGCAGACTGAGCCTGTGGTTAATTCTTCTTCCTGATGGGAAAATAGAGTGACCTGTGCCTGTCCCAACACCTAGAGCTAGTCTCTCATTGGTTCCCCGTCTTCCCGTTCATCCTCAGTTCAAATTGCCACCTGTATGGAACAGGAGGTTAAAGGTGCTGATTCTGCAAGGAGGGAGATTGCTAGTAAAGCGGCTGGAATGGCGAACCCGAGCACCATCAGACGAGAAATAAGGTGCGTTTTAGAAACCTTTCCCGATCACTCGGTGGACCAACTTCTGGGTTTCTCATGCATGTTTTCGATGTAGGAAGATGCCCTTGAACCTGGAGATTTGGGACCCATGGGATGGGTAACACACAGTATTACTTTAAAGCGTCTGCGTTTGCTCACCCAACCTCACCAAACCTCTCAGCCCCAAGAGTGTCCACCCTTATGTCTCAATCGGCTGCAGGTCTAGATATGGTCAATCGAGGTGGCATCACAGCCCCTGAACGAATTTTGTGAGAATTTCTCTCTCTTTCACTGTCTTTGTTTCACGGGTTTTTAAAATTAATTGAGTTTTATAATGGGGTTTAGCTGCTTTTCACTGCTGTGTTTATGCAGCTTTACACCCACTTGACTCACTTACAGAGAGATATCAATACATAAGTTTTAAGATTCTTACTAGTCAGATATATTCTTGGGCGGTGAATAAGGGGTGTTGAGTCCAGTTCCCTGAGCAAGGAGTAGGTCTTGTCTATTACATATTGGGTTTATGGAACGGTATCTGAGCTAATTTGAAACCCTTGTTTTATGCATCGCCCCACCTCACCATTGCCGTTAGGCAGCCATAGTGTGTTTTCTAACCGTGTGACTCTGTACTGTTTTGTAATTCAGTTCAAGGGTAGCGGTTTTTACATTCCCTCTATAAGTGATATCTTACGATAAGTGTCTTTTTCTGTGTGACTTATTTCACTTAGAATCGTCGTACCTAAATCCACTCATCATGCTGCTACTAGCCTTATGATGTTGATTTCATGGCTGAGTGATATTCCATTGTACATAAGGACCACAACTTCTTTATCCATTTTTCCCTTTCCTGGGATATTTAAGGTGTAACGAAGTGGAGGTTCTTGTCAACAGAGCAGCCCTAAACTTTGGGGTGCTTGTGTCCTGCTGATTTTTAGTTTTCCCAATTTATACGCCCATGAGTGGAAGTGCCCTATGCTCTCTAAGCTGAGTTTTGTAAATGTTTCAGGACACACCGTACACTTCTCCAGAGTGGCTGTTGGCAATTTACATCCCGCCCATCAGCGTAGCAAGGCTCCCGTTTCTCCGTGGCCTGTCCTGCATTTCTGGTTTTGACACTTTATTCAGCATGGCCCTTTTGACCGATGGGGAGCGAGACTTCTTTGTAGCGCTGATTTGCCTTTCCAGGTTGCTTGGTTGGCCAAAAAGGGCGTATGCGTTTTTTCCTGAATATATTCAGGAAAAAACGCATACGCCCTTTTTGGCCAAGGGCATCATTGTCGAGGTTTTGCCGCTTTTCCTGTGCTTTAAAGGCGATTCGAATCTGCCTCCTGAAATCTGTTTCCTGCAATTCTGCCTTGCTTTCAAATCCTCTTTGTTGCCTTCCCTCAATATATTTGTAGACGAGAGTTATCATTTATAAGTCTGCAGGTTTGTGAATTGGAGTGCCCCTGAGCTCCATTTTTCAACTCGCTCTCTTGGGAGCTGGCCGCAAAAGCGCAGGATTGCTTTAGGCCCTATTCTGCTTCCGGGCGGCAGGCTGAGCCTGTGGTTAATTCTTCTTCCTGATGGGAAAATAGAGTGACCTGTGCCTGTCCCAACACCTAGAGCTAGTCTCTCATTGGTTCCTCGTCTTCCCGTTCACCCTCAGTTCAAATTGCCACCTGTATGGAACAGGAGGTTAAAGGTGCTGATTCTCCAAGGAGGGAGATTGCTAGTAAAGCGGCTGGAATGGCGAACCCGAGCACAAGGAGACGAGAAATGAGGTGCGTTTTAGAAACCTTTCCCGATCACTCGGTGGACCATCTTCTGGGTTTCTCATGCATGTTTTCGATGTAGGAAGATGCCCTTGACCCTGGAGATTTGGGTCCCATGGGATGGGTACCACACAGTATTACTTTAAAGCGTCTGCGTTTGCTCACCCAACCTCACCAAACCTCTCAGCCCCAAGAGTGTCCACCCTTATGTCTCAATCGGCTGCAGGTCTAGATATGGTCAATCGAGGTGGCATCACAGCCCCTGAACGAATTTTGTGAGAATTTCTCTCTCTTTCACTGTCTTTGTTTCACGGGTTTTTAAAATTAATTGAGTTTTATAATGGGGTTTAGCTGCTTTTCACTGCTGTGTTTATGCAGCTTTACACCCACTTGACTCACTTACAGAGAGATATCAATACATAAGTTTTAAGATTCTTACTAGTCAGATATATTCTTGGGCGGTGAATAAGGGGTGTTGAGTCCAGTTCCCTGAGCAAGGAGTAGGTCTTGTCTATTACATATTGGGTTTATGGAACGGTATCTGAGCTAATTTGAAACCCTTGTTTTATGCATCACCCCACCTCACCTTTCCCGTTAGGCAGCCATAGTGTGTTTTCTAACCCTGTGACTCTGTTCTGTTTTGTAATTCAGTTCAAGGGCAGCGGTTTTTACATTCCCTCTATAGGTGATATCTTATGATAAGTGTCTTTTTCTGTGTGACTTATTACACTTAGAATCGTCGTACCTAAATCCACTCATCATGCTGCTACTAGCCTTATGACGTTGATTTCATGGCTGAGTGATATTCCATTGTACATAAGGACCACAACTTCTTTATCCATTTTTCTCTTTCCTGGGATATTTAAGGTGTAATGAAGTGGAGGTTCTTGTCAACAGAGCAGCCCTAAACTTTGGGGTGCTTGTGTCTTGCTGATTTTTAGTTTTCCCAATTTATACGCCCATGAGTGGAAGTGCCCTATGCTCTCTAAGCTGAGTTTTGTAAATGTTTCAGGACACACCGTACACTTCTCCAGAGTGGCTGTTGGCAATTTACATCCCGCCCATCAGCGTAGCAAGGCTCCCGTTTCTCCGTGGCCTGTCCTGCATTTCTGGTTTTGACACTTTATTCAGCATGGCCCTTTTGACCGATGGGAAGCGAGACTTCTTTGTAGCGCTGATTTGCCTTTCCAGGTTGCTTGGTTGGCCAAAAAGGGCGTATGCGTTTTTTCCTGAATATATTCAGGAAAAAACGCATACGCCCTTTTTGGCCAAGGGCATCATTGTCGAGGTTTTGCCGCTTTTCCTGTGCTTTAAAGGCGATTCGAATCTGCCTCCTGAAATCTGTTTCCTGCAATTCTGCCTTGCTTTCAAATCCTCTTTGTTGCCTTCCCTCAATATATTTGTAGACGAGAGTTATCATTTATAAGTCTGCAGGTTTGTAAATTGCAGTGCCCCTGAGCTCCATTTTTCAACTCGCTCTCTTGGGAGCTGGCCGCAAAAGCGCAGGATTGCTTTAGGCCCTATTCTGCTTCCGGGCGGCAGACTGAGCCTGTGGTTAATTCTTCTTCCTGATGGGAAAATAGAGTGACCTGTGCCTGTCCCAACACCTAGAGCTAGTCTCTCATTGGTTCCCCCTCTTCCCGTTCACCCTCAGGACAAATTGCAACCTGTATGGAACAGGAGGTTAAAGGTGCTGATTCTCCAAGGAGGGAGATTGCTAGTAAAGCGGCTGGAATGGCGAACCCGAGCACAAGGAGACGAGAAATGAGGTGCGTTTTAGAAACCTTTCCCGATCACTCGGTGGACCATCTTCTGGGTTTCTCATGCATGTTTTCGATGTAGGAAGATGCCCTTGAACCTGGAGATTTGGGACCCATGGGATGGGTACCACGCAGTATTACTTTAAAGCGTCTGCGTTTGCTCACCGAACCTCACCAAACCCCTCAGCCCCAAGAGTGTCCACCCTTATGTCTCAATCAGCTGCGGGTCTAGATATGGTCAATCCAGGTGGCATCACAGCGCCTGAACGAATTTTGTAAGAATTTCTCTCCCTTTCACTGTCTTTGTTTCACGGGTTTTTAAAATTAATTGAGTTTTATAATGGGGTTTAGCTGCTTTTCACTGCTGTGTTTATGCAGCTTTACACCCACTTGACTCACTTACAGAGAGATATCAATACATAGGTTTTAAGATTCTTACTAGTCAGATATACTCTTGGGCGGTGAATAGGGGGTGTTGAGTCCAGTTCCCTGAGCAAGGAGTAGGTCTTGTCTATTACGTATTGGGTTTGTGGAACGGTATCTGAGCTAATTTGAAACCCTTATTTTATGCATCACCCCACCTCACCTTTCCCGTTAGGCAGCCATAGTGTGTTTTCTAACCGTGTGACTCTGTTCTGTTTTGTAATTCAGTTCAAGGGCAGCGGTTTTTACATTCCCTCTATAGGTGATATCTTATGATAAGTGTCTTTTTCTGTGTGACTTATTACACTTAGAATCGTCGTACCTAAATCCACTCATCATGCTGCTACTAGCCTTATGACGTTGATTTCATGGCTGAGTGATATTCCATTGTACATAAGGACCACAACTTCTTTATCCATTTTTCTCTTTCCTGGGATATTTAAGGTGTAACGAAGTGGAGGTTCTTGTCAACAGAGCAGCCCTAAACTTTGGGGTGCTTGTGTCTTGCTGATTTTTAGTTTTCCCAATTTATACGCCCATGAGTGGAAGTGCCCTATGCTCTCTAAGCTGAGTTTTGTAAATGTTTCAGGACACACCGTACACTTCTCCAGAGTGGCTGTTGGCAATTTACATCCCGCCCATCAGCGTAGCAAGGCTCCCGTTTCTCCGTGGCCTGTCCTGCATTTCTGGTTTTGACACTTTATTCAGCATGGCCCTTTTGACCGATGGGAAGCGAGACTTCTTTGTAGCGCTGATTTGCCTTTCCAGGTTGCTTGGTTGGCCAAAAAGGGCGTATGCGTTTTTTCCTGAATATATTCAGGAAAAAACGCATACGCCCTTTTTGGCCAAGGGCATCATTGTCGAGGTTTTGCCGCTTTTCCTGTGCTTTAAAGGCGATTCGAATCTGCCTCCTGAAATCTGTTTCCTGCAATTCTGCCTTGCTTTCAAATCCTCTTTGTTGCCTTCCCTCAATATATTTGTAGACGAGAGTTATCATTTATAAGTCTGCAGGTTTGTGAATTGCAGTGCCCCTGAGCTCCATTTTTCAACTCGCTCTCTTGGGAGCTGGCCGCAAAAGTGCAGGATTGCTTTAGGCCCTATTCTGCTTCCGGGCGGCAGACTGAGCCTGTGGTTAATTCTTCTTCCTGATGGGAAAATAGAGTGACCTGTGCCTGTCCCAACACCTAGAGCTAGTCTCTCATTGGTTCCCCGTCTTCCCGTTCATCCTCAGTTCAAATTGCCACCTGTATGGAACAGGAGGTTAAAGGTGCTGATTCTGCAAGGAGGGAGATTGCTAGTAAAGCGGCTGGAATGGCGAACCCGAGCACCATCAGACGAGAAATGAGGTGCGTTTTAGAAACCTTTCCCGATCACTCGGTGGACCATCTTCTGGGTTTCTCATGCATGTTTTCGATGTAGGAAGATGCCCTTGAACCTGGAGATTTGGGACCCATGGGATGGGTACCACACAGTATTACTTTAAAGCGTCTGCGTTTGCTCACCCAACCTCACCAAACCTCTCAGCCCCAAGAGTGTCCACCCTTATGTCTCAATCGGCTGCAGGTCTAGATATGGTCAATCGAGGTGGCATCACAGCCCCTGAACGAATTTTGTGAGAATTTCTCTCTCTTTCACAGTCTTTGTTTCACGGGTTTTTAAAATTAATTGAGTTTTATAATGGGGTTTAGCTGCTTTTCACTGCTGTGTTTATGCAGCTTTACACCCACTTGACTCACTTACAGAGAGATATCAATACATAAGTTTTAAGATTCTTACTAGTCAGATATATTCTTGGGCGGTGAATAAGGGGTGTTGAGTCCTGTTCCCTGAGCAAGGAGTAGGTCTTGTCTATTACATATTGGGTTTATGGAACGGTATCTGAGCTAATTTGAAACCCTTGTTTTATGCATCACCCCACCTCACCATTGCCGTTAGGCAGCCATAGTGTGTTTTCTAACCGTGTGACTCTGTACTGTTTTGTAATTCAGTTCAAGGGTAGCGGTTTTTACATTCCCTCTATAAGTGATATCTTACGATAAGTGTCTTTTTCTGTGTGACTTATTTCACTTAGAATCGTCGTACCTAAATCCACTCATCATGCTGCTACTAGCCTTATGATGTTGATTTCATGGCTGAGTGATATTCCATTGTACATAAGGACCACAACTTCTTTATCCATTTTTCCCTTTCCTGAGATATTTAAGGTGTAACGAAGTGGAGGTTCTTGTCAACAGAGCAGCCCTAAACTTTGGGGTGCTTGTGTCCTGCTGATTTTTAGTTTTCCCAATTTATACGCCCATGAGTGGAAGTGCCCTATGCTCTCTAAGCTGAGTTTTGTAAATGTTTCAGGACACACCGTACACTTCTCCAGAGTGGCTGTTGGCAATTTACATCCCGCCCATCAGCGTAGCAAGGCTCCCGTTTCTCCGTGGCCTGTCCTGCATTTCTGGTTTTGACACTTTATTCAGCATGGCCCTTTTGACCGATGGGCAGCGAGACTTCTTTGTAGCGCTGATTTGCCTTTCCAGGTTGCTTGGTTGGCCAAAAAGGGCGTATGCGTTTTTTCCTGAATATATTCAGGAAAAAACGCATACGCCCTTTTTGGCCAGGGCATCATTTTCGAGGTTTTGCCGCTTTTTCTGTGCTTTAAAGGCGATTCGAATCTGCCTCCTGAAATCTGTTTCCTGCAATTCTGCCTTGCTTTCAAATCCTCTTTGTTGCCTTCCCTCAATATATTTGTAGACGAGAGTTATCATTTATAATTCTGCAGGTTTGTGAATTGCAGTGCCCCTGAGCTCCATTTTTCAACTCGCTCTCTTGGGAGCTGGCTGCAAAAGCGCAAGGTTTTCTTTAGGCCCTATTCTACTTCCGGGTGGCAGACTGAGCCTGTGGTTAATTCTTCTTCCTGATGGGAAAATAGAGTGACCTGTGCCTGTCCCAACACCTAGAGCTAGTCTCTCATTGGTTCCCCCTCTTCCCGTTCACCCTCAGGACAAATTGCAACCTGTATGGAACAGGAGGTTAAAGGTGCTGATTCTCCAAGGAGGGAGACTGCTAGTAAAGCGGCTGGAATGGTGAACCCGAGCACAAGGAGATGAGAAATGAGGTGCGTTTTAGAAACCTTTCCCGATCACTCGGTGGACCATCTTCAGGGTTTCTCATGCATGTTTTCGATGTAGGCAGATGCCCTTGAACCTGGAGATTTGGGACCCATGGGATGGGTACCACGCAGTATTACTTTAAAGCGTCTGCGTTTGCTCACCCAACCTCACCAAACCTCTCAGCCCCAAGTGTGTCCACCCTTATGTCTCAATCAGTTGCAGGTCTAGGTATGGTCAATCCAGGTGGCATCACAGCCCCTGAACGAATTTTGTGAGAATTTCTCTCTCTTTCACTGTCTTTGTTTCACGGGTTTTTAAAATTAATTGAGTTTTATAATGGGGTTTAGCTGCTTTTCACTGCTGTGTTTATGCAGCTTTACACCCACTTGACTCACTTACAGAGAGATATCAATACATAGGTTTTAAGATTCTTACTAGTCAGATATATTCTTGGGCGGTGAATAGGGGGTGTTGAGTCCAGTTCCCTGAGCAAGGAGTAGGTCTTGTCTATTACATATTGGGTTTATGGAACGGTATCTGAGCTAATTTGAAACCCTTGTTTTATGCATCACCCCACCTCACCTTTCCCGTTAGGCAGCCATAGTGTGTTTTCTAACCGTGTGACTCTGTTCTGTTTTGTAATGCAGTTCAAGGGTAGCGGTTTTTACATTCCCTCTATAAGTGATATCTTATGATAAGTGTCTTTTTCTGTGTGACTTATTTCACTTAGAATCATCGTACCTAAATCCACTCATAATGCTGCTACTAGCCTTATGACGTTGATTTCATGGCTGAGTGATATTCCATTGTACATAAGGACCACAACTTCTTTATCCATTTTTCTCTTTCCTGGGATATTTAAGGTGTAACGAAGTGGAGGTTCTTGTCAACAGAGCAGCCCTAAACTTTGGGGTGCTTGTGTCTTGCTGATTTTTAGTTTTCCCAATTTATACGCCCATGAGTGGAAGTGCCCTATGCTCTCTAAGCTGAGTTTTGTAAATGTTTCAGGACACACCGTACACTTCTCCAGAGTGGCTGTTTGCAATTTACATCCCGCCCATCAGCGTAGCAAGGCTCCCATTTCTCCGTGGCCTGTCCTGCATTTCTGGTTTTGACACTTTATTCAGCATGGCCCTTTTGACCGATGGGAAGCGAGACTTCTTTGTAGCGCTGATTTGCCTTTCCAGGTTGCTTGGTTGGCCAAAAAGGGCGTATGCGTTTTTTCCTGAATATATTCAGGAAAAAACGCATACGCCCTTTTTGGCCAAGGGCATCATTGTCGAGGTTTTGCCGCTTTTCCTGTGCTTTAAAGGCGATTCGAATCTGCCTCCTGAAATCTGTTTCCTGCAATTCTGCCTTGCTTTCAAATCCTCTTTGTTGCCTTCCCTCAATATATTTGTAGACGAGAGTTATCATTTATAAGTCTGCAGGTTTGTGAATTGCAGTGCCCCTGAGCTCCATTTTTCAACTCGCTCTCTTGGGAGCTGGCCGCAAAAGTGCAAGGTTTTCTTTAGGCCCTATTCTGCTTCCGGGCGGCAGACTGAGCCTGTGGTTAATTCTTCTTCCTGATGGTAAAATAGAGTGACCTGTGCCTGTCCCAACACCTAGAGCTAGTCTCTCATTGGTTCCCCCTCTTCCCGTTCACCCTCAGGACAAATTGCAACCTGTATGGAAAAGGAGGTTAAAGGTGCTGATTCTCCAAGGAGGGAGACTGCTAGTAAAGCGGCTGGAATGGTGAACCCGAGCACAAGGAGATGAGAAATGAGGTGCGTTTTAGAAATCTTTCCCGATCACTCGGTGGACCATCTTCAGGGTTTCTCATGCCTGTTTTCGATGTAGGCAGATGCCCTTGAACCTGGAGATTTGGGACCCATGGGATGGGTACCACGCAGTATTACTTTAAAGCGTCTCCGTTTGCTCACCCAACCTCACCAAACCTCTCAGCCCCAAGTGTGTCCACCCTTATGTCTCAATCAGCTGCAGGTCTAGGTATGGTCAATCCAGGTGGCATCACAGCCCCTGAACGAATTTTGTGAGAATTTCTCTCTCTTTCACTGTCTTTGTTTCACGGGTTTTTAAAATTAATTGAGTTTTATAATGGGGTTTAGCTGCTTTTCACTGCTGTGTTTATGCAGCTTTACACCCACTTGACTCACTTACAGAGAGATATCAATACATAGGTTTTAAGATTTTTACTAGTCAGATATATTCTTGGGCGGTGAATAGGGGGTGTTGAGTCCAGTTCCCTGAGCAAGGAGTAGGTCTTGTCTATTACATATAGGGTTTATGGAACGGTATCTGAGCTATTTTGAAACCCTTGTTTTATGCATCACCCCACCTCACCTTTGCCGTTAGGCAGCCATAGTGTGTTTTCTAACCGTGTGACTCTGTTCTGTTTTGTAATGCAGTTCAAGGGTAGCGGTTTTTACATTCCCTCTATAAGTGATATCTTATGATAAGTGTCTTTTTCTGTGTGACTTATTTCACTTAGAATCATCGTACCTAAATCCACTCATCATGCTGCTACTAGCCTTATGACGTTGATTTCATGGCTGAGTGATATTCCATTGTACATAAGGACCACAACTTCTTTATCCATTTTTCTCTTTCCTGGGATATTTAAGGTGTAACGAAGTGGAGGTTCTTGTCAACAGAGCAGCCCTAAACTTTGGGGTGCTTGTGTCTTGCTGATTTTTAGTTTTCCCAATTTATACGCCCATGAGTGGAAGTGCCCTATGCTCTCTAAGCTGAGTTTTGTAAATGTTTCAGGACACACCGTACACTTCTCCAGAGTGGCTGTTGGCAATTTACATCCCGCCCATCAGCGTAGCAAGGCTCCCGTTTCTCCGTGGCCTGTCCTGCATTTCTGGTTTTGACACTTTATTCAGCATGGCCCTTTTGACCGATGGGAAGCGAGACTTCTTTGTAGCGCTGATTTGCCTTTCCAGGTTGCTTGGTTGGCCAAAAAGGGCGTATGCGTTTTTTCCTGAATATATTCAGGAAAAAACGGATACGCCCTTTTTGGCCAAGGGCATCATTGTCGAGGTTTTGCCGCTTTTCCTGTGCTTTAAAGGCGATTCGAATCTGCCTCCTGAAATCTGTTTCCTGCAATTCTGCCTTGCTTTCAAATCCTCTTTGTTGCCTTCCCTCAATATATTTGTAGACGAGAGTTATCATTTATAAGTCTGCAGGTTTGTGAATTGCAGTGCCCCTGAGCTCCATTTTTCAACTCGCTCTCTTGGGAGCTGGCCGCAAAAGCGCAAGGTTTTCTTTAGGCCCTATTCTGCTTCCGGGCGGCAGACTGAGCCTGTGGTTAATTCTTCTTCCTGATGGGAAAATAGAGTGACCTGTGCCTGTCCCAGCACCTAGAGCTAGTCTCTCATTGGTTCCCCGTCTTCCCGTTCATCCTCAGTTCAAATTGCAACCTGTATGGAACAGGAGGTTAAAGGTGCTGATTCTCCAAGGAGGGAGATTGCTAGTAAAGCGGCTGGAATGGCGAACCCGAGCACAAGGAGACGAGAAATGAGGTGCGTTTTAGAAACCTTTCCCGATCACTCGGTGGACCATCTTCTGGGTTTCTCATGCATGTTTTCGATGTAGGAAGATGCCCTTGAACCTGGAGATTTGGGACCCATGGGATGGGTACCACGCAGTATTACTTTAAAGCGTCTGCGTTTGCTCACCGAACCTCACCAAACCCCTCAGCCCAAAGAGTGTCCACCCTTATGTCTCAATCAGCTGCGGGTCTAGATATGGTCAATCCAGGTGGCATCACAGCGCCTGAACGAATTTTGTAAGAATTTCTCTCCCTTTCACTGTCTTTGTTTCACGGGTTTTTAAAATTAATTGAGTTTTATAATGGGGTTTAGCTGCTTTTCACTGCTGTGTTTATGCAGCTTTACACCCACTTGACTCACTTACAGAGAGATATCAATACATAGGTTTTAAGATTCTTACTAGTCAGATATACTCTTGGGCGGTGAATAGGGGGTGTTGAGTCCAGTTCCCTGAGCAAGGAGTAGGTCTTGTCTATTACGTATTGGGTTTATGCAACGGTATCTGAGCTAATTTGAAACCCTTGTTTTATGCATCACCCCACCTCACCTTTGCCGTTAGGCAGCCATAGTGTGTTTTCTAACCGTGTGACTCTGTTCTGTTTTGTAATTCAGTTCAAGGGCAGCGGTTTTTACATTCCCTCTATAGGTGATATCTTATGATAAGTGTCTTTTTCTGTGTGACTTATTACACTTAGAATCGTCGTACCTAAATCCACTCATCATGCTGCTACTAGCCTTATGACGTTGATTTCATGGCTGAGTGATATTCCATTGTACATAAGGACCACAAATTCTTTATCCATTTTTCTCTTTCCTGGGATATTTAAGGTATAACGAAGTGGAGGTTCTTGGCAACAGAGCAGCCCTAAACTTTGGGGTGCTTGTGTCTTGCTGATTTTTAGTTTTCCCAATTTATACGCCCATGAGTGGAAGTGCCCTATGCTCTCTAAGCTGAGTTTTGTAAATGTTTCAGGACACACCGTACACTTCTCCAGAGTGGCTGTTGGCAATTTACATCCCGCCCATCAGCGTAGCAAGGCTCCCGTTTCTCCGTGGCCTGTCCTGCATTTCTGGTTTTGACACTTTATTCAGCATGGCCCTTTTGACCGATGGGAAGCGAGACTTCTTTGTAGCGCTGATTTGCCTTTCCAGGTTGCTTGGTTGGCCAAAAAGGGCGTATGCGTTTTTTCCTGAATATATTCAGGAAAAAACGCATACGCCCTTTTTGGCCAAGGGCATCATTGTCGAGGTTTTGCCGCTTTTCCTGTGCTTTAAAGTCGATTCGAACCTGCCTCCTGAAATCTGTTTCCTGCAATTCTGCCTTGCTTTCAAATCCTCTTTGTTGCCTTCCCTCAATATATTTGTAGACGAGAGTTATCATTTATAAGTCTGCAGGTTTGTGAATTGCAGTGCCCCTGAGCTCCATTTTTCAACTCGCTCTCTTGGGAGCTGGCCGCAAAAGCACAGGATTGCTTTAGGCCCTATTCTGCTTCCGGGCGGCAGACTGAGCCTGTGCTTAATTCTTCTTCCTGATGGGAAAATAGAGTGATCTGTGCCTGTCCCAACACCTAGAGCTAGTCTCTCATTGGTTCCCCCTCTTCCCGTTCATCCTCAGGACAAATTGCCACCTGTATGGAACAGGAGGTTAAAGGTGCTGATTCTCCAAGGAGGGAGATTGCTAGTAAAGCGGCTGGAATGGCGAACTCGAGCACAAGGAGATGAGAAATGAGGTGCGTTTTAGAAACCTTTCCCGATCACTCGGTGGACCATCTTCTGGGTTTCTCATGCATGTTTTCGATGTAGGAAGATGCCCTTGAACCTGGAGATTTGGGACCCATGGGATGGGTACCACACAGTATTACTTTAAAGCGTCTGCGTTTGCTCACCCAACCTCACCAAACCTCTCAGTCCCAAGTGTGTCCACCCTTATGTCTCAATCAGCTGCAGGTCAAGGTATGGTCAATCCAGGTGGCATCACAGCCCCTGAACGAATTTTGTGAGAATTTCTCTCTCTTTCACTGTCTTTGTTTCACGGGTTTTTAAAATTAATTGAGTTTTATAATGGGGTTTAGCTGCTTTTCACTGCTGTGTTTATGCAGCTTTACACCCACTTGACTCACTTACAGAGAGATATCAATAAATAGGTTTTAAGATTTTTACTAGTCAGATATATTCTTGGGCGGTGAATAGGGGGTGTTGAGTCCAGTTCCCTGAGCAAGGAGTAGGTCTTGTCTATTACATATAGGGTTTATGGAACGGTATCTGAGCTATTTTGAAACCCTTGTTTTATGCATCACCCCACCTCACCTTTCCCGTTAGGCAGCCATAGTGTGTTTTCTAACCGTGTGACTCTGTTCTGTTTTGTAATGCAGTTCAAGGGTAGCGGTTTTTACATTCCCTCTATAAGTGATATCTTATGATAAGTGTCTTTTTCTGTGTGACTTATTTCACTTAGAATCATCGTACCTAAATCCACTCATCATGCTGCTACTAGCCTTATGACGTTGATTTCATGGCTGAGTGATATTCCATTGTACATAAGGACCACAACTTCTTTATCCATTTTTCTCTTTCCTGGGATATTTAAGGTGTAACGAAGTGGAGGTTCTTGTCAACAGAGCAGCCCTAAACTTTGGGGTGCTTGTGTCTTGCTGATTTGTAGTTTTCCCAATTTATACGCCCATGAGTGGAAGTGCCCTATGCTCTCTAAGCTGAGTTTTGTAAATGTTTCAGGACACACCGTACACTTCTCCAGAGTGGCTGTTGGCAATTTACATCCCGCCCATCAGCGTAGCAAGGCTCCCGTTTCTCCGTGGCCTGTCCTGCATTTCTGGTTTTGACACTTTATTCAGCATGGCCCTTTTGACCGATGGGAAGCGAGACTTCTTTGTAGCGCTGATTTGCCTTTCCAGGTTGCTTGGTTGGCCAAAAAGGGCGTATGCATTTTTTCCTGAATATATTCAGGAAAAAACGGATACGCCCTTTTTGGCCAAGGGCATCATTGTCGAGGTTTTGCCGCTTTTCCTGTGCTTTAAAGGCGATTCGAATCTGACTCCTGAAATCTGTTTCCTGCAATTCTGCCTTGCTTTCAAATCCTCTTTGTTGCCTTCCCTCAATATATTTGTAGACGAGAGTTATCATTTATAAGTCTGCAGGTTTGTGAATTGCAGTGCCCCTGAGCTCCATTTTTCAACTCGCTCTCTTGGGAGCTGGCCGCAAAAGCGCAAGGTTTTCTTTAGGCCCTATTCTGCTTCCGGGCGGCAGACTGAGCCTGTGCTTAATTCTTCTTCCTGATGGGAAAATAGAGTGATCTGTGCCTGTCCCAACACCTAGAGCTAGTCTCTCATTGGTTCCCCCTCTTCCCGTTCATCCTCAGGACAAATTGCCACCTGTATGGAACAGGAGGTTAAAGGTGCTGATTCTCCAAGGAGGGAGATTGCTAGTAAAGCGGCTGGAATGGCGAACTCGAGCACAAGGAGATGAGAAATGAGGTGCGTTTTAGAAACCTTTCCCGATCACTCGGTGGACCATCTTCTGGGTTTCTCATGCATGTTTTCGATGTAGGAAGATGCCCTTGAACCTGGAGATTTGGGACCCATGGGATGGGTACCACACAGTATTACTTTAAAGCGTCTGCGTTTGCTCACCCAACCTCACCAAACCTCTCAGTCCCAAGTGTGTCCACCCTTATGTCTCAATCAGCTGCAGGTCAAGGTATGGTCAATCCAGGTGGCATCACAGCCCCTGAACGAATTTTGTGAGAATTTCTCTCTCTTTCACTGTCTTTGTTTCACGGGTTTTTAAAATTAATTGAGTTTTATAATGGGGTTTAGCTGCTTTTCACTGCTGTGTTTATGCAGCTTTACACCCACTTGACTCACTTACAGAGAGATATCAATAAATAGGTTTTAAGATTTTTACTAGTCAGATATATTCTTGGGCGGTGAATAGGGGGTGTTGAGTCCAGTTCCCTGAGCAAGGAGTAGGTCTTGTCTATTACATATAGGGTTTATGGAACGGTATCTGAGCTATTTTGAAACCCTTGTTTTATGCATCACCCCACCTCACCTTTCCCGTTAGGCAGCCATAGTGTGTTTTCTAACCGTGTGACTCTGTTCTGTTTTGTAATGCAGTTCAAGGGTAGCGGTTTTTACATTCCCTCTATAAGTGATATCTTATGATAAGTGTCTTTTTCTGTGTGACTTATTTCACTTAGAATCATCGTACCTAAATCCACTCATCATGCTGCTACTAGCCTTATGACGTTGATTTCATGGCTGAGTGATATTCCATTGTACATAAGGACCACAACTTCTTTATCCATTTTTCTCTTTCCTGGGATATTTAAGGTGTAACGAAGTGGAGGTTCTTGTCAACAGAGCAGCCCTAAACTTTGGGGTGCTTGTGTCTTGCTGATTTGTAGTTTTCCCAATTTATACGCCCATGAGTGGAAGTGCCCTATGCTCTCTAAGCTGAGTTTTGTAAATGTTTCAGGACACACCGTACACTTCTCCAGAGTGGCTGTTGGCAATTTACATCCCGCCCATCAGCGTAGCAAGGCTCCCGTTTCTCCGTGGCCTGTCCTGCATTTCTGGTTTTGACACTTTATTCAGCATGGCCCTTTTGACCGATGGGAAGCGAGACTTCTTTGTAGCGCTGATTTGCCTTTCCAGGTTGCTTGGTTGGCCAAAAAGGGCGTATGCATTTTTTCCTGAATATATTCAGGAAAAAACGGATACGCCCTTTTTGGCCAAGGGCATCATTGTCGAGGTTTTGCCGCTTTTCCTGTGCTTTAAAGGCGATTCGAATCTGACTCCTGAAATCTGTTTCCTGCAATTCTGCCTTGCTTTCAAATCCTCTTTGTTGCCTTCCCTCAATATATTTGTAGACGAGAGTTATCATTTATAAGTCTGCAGGTTTGTGAATTGCAGTGCCCCTGAGCTCCATTTTTCAACTCGCTCTCTTGGGAGCTGGCCGCAAAAGCGCAAGGTTTTCTTTAGGCCCTATTCTGCTTCCGGGCGGCAGACTGAGCCTGTGGTTAATTCTTCTTCCTGATGGGAAAATAGAGTGACCTGTGCCTGTCCCAACACCTAGAGCTAGTCTCTCATTGGTTCCCCGTCTTCCCGTTCATCCTCAGTTCAAATTGCAACCTGTATGGAACAGGAGGTTAAAGGTGCTGATTCTCCAAGGAGGGAGATTGCTAGTAAAGCGGCTGGAATGGCGAACCCGAGCACAAGGAGACGAGAAATGAGGTGCGTTTTAGAAACCTTTCCCGATCACTCGGTGGACCATCTTCTGGGTTTCTCATGCATGTTTTCGATGTAGGAAGATGCCCTTGAACCTGGAGATTTGGGACCCATGGGATGGGTACCACGCAGTATTACTTTAAAGCGTCTGCGTTGGCTCACCGAACCTCACCAAACCCCTCAGCCCAAAGAGTGTCCACTCTTATGTCTCAATCAGCTGCGGGTCTAGATATGGTCAATCCAGGTGGCATCACAGCGCCTGAACGAATTTTGTAAGAATTTCTCTCCCTTTCACTGTCTTTGTTTCACGGGTTTTTAAAATTAATTGAGTTTTATAATGGGGTTTAGCTGCTTTTCACTGCTGTGTTTATGCAGCTTTACACCCACTTGACTCACTTACAGAGAGATATCAATACATAGGTTTTAAGATTCTTACTAGTCAGATATACTCTTGGGCGGTGAATAGGGGGTGTTGAGTCCAGTTCCCTGAGCAAGGAGTAGGTCTTGTCTATTACGTAGTGGGTTTATGCAACGGTATCTGAGCTAATTTGAAACCCTTGTTTTATGCATCACCCCACCTCACCTTTGCCGTTAGGCAGCCATAGTGTGTTTTCTAACCGTGTGACTCTGTTCTGTTTTGTAATTCAGTTCAAGGGCAGCGGTTTTTACATTCCCTCTATAGGTGATATCTTATGATAAGTGTCTTTTTCTGTGTGACTTATTACACTTAGAATCGTCGTACCTAAATCCACTCATCATGCTGCTACTAGCCTTATGACGTTGATTTCATGGCTGAGTGATATTCCATTGTACATAAGGACCACAAATTCTTTATCCATTTTTCTCTTTCCTGGGATATTTAAGGTATAACGAAGTGGAGGTTCTTGTCAACAGAGCAGCCCTAAACTTTGGGGTGCTTGTGTCTTGCTGATTTTTAGTTTTCCCAATTTATACGCCCATGAGTGGAAGTGCCCTATGCTCTCTAAGCTGAGTTTTGTAAATGTTTCAAGACACACCGTACACTTCTCCAGAGTGGCTGTTGGCAATTTACATCCCGCCCATCAGCGTAGCAAGGCTCCCGTTTCTCCGTGGCCTGTCCTGCATTTCTGGTTTTGACACTTTATTCAGCATGGCCCTTTTGACCGATGGGAAGCGAGACTTCTTTGTAGCGCTGATTTGCCTTTCCAGGTTGCTTGGTTGGCCAAAAAGGGCGTATGCGTTTTTTCCTGAATATATTCAGGAAAAAACGCATACGCCCTGTTTGGCCAAGGGCATCATTGTCGAGGTTTTGCCGCTTTTCCTGTGCTTTAAAGGCGATTCGAATCTGCCTCCTGAAATCTGTTTCCTGCAATTCTGCCTTGCTTTCAAATCCTCTTTGTTGCCTTCCCTCAATATATTTGTAGACGAGAGTTATCATTTATAAGTCTGCAGGTTTGTGAATTGCAGTGCCCCTGAGCTCCATTTTTCAACTCGCTCTCTTGGGAGCTGGCCGCAAAAGCGCAGGATTGCTTTAGGCCCTATTCTGCTTCCGGGCGGCAGACTGAGCCTGTGCTTAATTCTTCTTCCTGATGGGAAAATAGAGTGATCTGTGCCTGTCCCAACACCTAGAGCTAGTCTCTCATTGGTTCCCCCTCTTCCCGTTCATCCTCAGGACAAATTGCCACCTGTATGGAACAGGAGGTTAAAGGTGCTGATTCTCCAAGGAGGGAGATTGCTAGTAAAGCGGCTGGAATGGCGAACTCGAGCACAAGGAGATGAGAAATGAGGTGCGTTTTAGAAACCTTTCCCGATCACTCGGTGGACCATCTTCTGGGTTTCTCATGCATGTTTTCGATGTAGGAAGATGCCCTTGAACCTGGAGATTTGGGACCCATGGGATGGGTACCACACAGTATTACTTTAAAGCGTCTGCGTTTGCTCACCCAACCTCACCAAACCTCTCAGCCCCAAGAGTGTCCACCCTTATGTCTCAATCGGCTGCAGGTCTAGATATGGTCAATCGTGGTGGCATCACAGCCCCTGAACGAATTTTGTGAGAATTTCTCTCTCTTTCACTGTCTTTGTTTCACGGGTTTTTAAAATTAATTGAGTTTTATAATGGGGTTTAGCTGCTTTTCACTGCTGTGTTTATGCAGCTTTACACCCACTTGACTCACTTACAGAGAGATATCAATACATAGGTTTTAAGATTCTTACTAGTCAGATATATTCTTGGGCGGTGAATAGGGGGTGTTGAGTCCAGTTCCCTGAGCAAGGAGTAGGTCTTGTCTATTATATATTGGGTTTATGGAACGGTATCTGAGCTAATTTGAAACCCTTGTTTTATGCATCACCCCACCTCACCTTTCCCGTTAGGCAGCCATAGTGGGTTTTCTAACCGTGTGACTCTGTTCTGTTTTGTAATGCAGTTCAAAGGTAGCGGTTTTTACATTCCCTCTATAAGTGATATCTTATGATAAGTGTCTTTTTCTGTGTGACTTATTTCACTTAGAATCATCGTACCTAAATCCACTCATCATGCTGCTACTAGCCTCATGACGTTGATTTCATGGCTGAGTGATATTCCATTGTACATAAGGACCACAACTTCTTTATCCATTTTTCTCTTTCCTGGGATATTTAAGGTGTAACGAAGTGGAGGTTCTTGTCAACAGAGCAGCCCTAAACTTTGGGGTGCTTGTGTCTTGCTGATTTTTAGTTTTCCCAATTTATACGCCCATGAGTGGAAGTGCCCTATGCTCTCTAAGCTGAGTTTTGTAAATGTTTCAGGACACACCGTACACTTCTCCAGAGTGGCTGTTGGCAATTTACATCCCGCCCATCAGCGTAGCAAGGCTCCCGTTTCTCCGTGGCCTGTCCTGCATTTCTGGTTTTGACACTTTATTCAGCATGGCCCTTTTGACCGATGGGAAGCGAGACTTCTTTGTAGCGCTGATTTGCCTTTCCAGGTTGCTTGGTTGGCCAAAAAGGGCGTATGCGTTTTTTCCTGAATATATTCAGGAAAAAACGCATACGCCCTTTTTGGCCAAGGGCATCATTGTCGAGGTTTTGCCGCTTTTCCTGTGCTTTAAAGGCGATTCGAATCTGCTTCCTGAAATCTGTTTCCTGCTATTCTGCCTTGCTTTCAAATCCTCTTTGTTGCCTTCCCTCAATATATTTGTAGACGAGAGTTATCATTTATAAGTCTGCAGGTTTGTGAATTGCAGTGCCCCTGAGCTCCATTTTTCAACTCGCTCTCTTGGGAGCTGGCCGCAAAAGCGCAGGATTGCTTTAGGCCCTATTCTGCTTCCGGGCGGCAGACTGAGCCTGTGCTTAATTCTTCTTCCTGATGGGAAAATAGAGTGACCTGTGCCTGTCCCAACACCTAGAGCTAGTCTCTCATTGGTTCCCCCTCTTCCCGTTCATCCTCAGGACAAATTGCCACCTGTATGGAACAGGAGGTTAAAGGTGCTGATTCTCCAAGGAGGGAGAATGCTAGTAAAGCGGCTGGAATGGCGAACCCGAGCACAAGGAGATGAGAAATGAGGTGCGTTTTAGAAACCTTTCCCGATCACTCGGTGGACCATCTTCTGGGTTTCTCATGCATGTTTTCGATGTAGGAAGATGCCCTTGAACCTGGAGATTTGCGACCCATGGGATGGGTACCACACAGTATTACTTTAAAGCGTCTGTGTTTGCTCACCCAACCTCACCAAACCCCTCAGCCCAAAGAGTGTCCACCCTTATGTCTCAATCAGCTGCGGGTCTAGATATGGTCAATCCAGGTGGCATCACAGCGCCTGAACGAATTTTGTAAGAATTTCTCTCCCTTTCACTGTCTTTGTTTCACGGGTTTTTAAAATTAATTGAGTTTTATAATGGGGTTTAGCTGCTTTTCACTGCTGTGTTTATGCAGCTTTACACCCACTTGACTCACTTACAGAGAGATATCAATACATAGGTTTTAAGATTCTTACTAGTCAGATATACTCTTGGGCGGTGAATAGGGGGTGTTGAGTCCAGTTCCCTGAGCAAGGAGTAGGTCTTGTCTATTACGTATTGGGTTTATGCAACGGTATCTGAGCTAATTTGAAACCCTTGTTTTATGCATCACCCCACCTCACCTTTGCCGTTAGGCAGCCATAGTGTGTTTTCTAACCGTGTGACTCTGTTCTGTTTTGTAATTCAGTTCAAGGGCAGCGGTTTTTACATTCCCTCTATAGGTGATATCTTATGATAAGTGTCTTTTTCTGTGTGACTTATTACACTTAGAATCGTCGTACCTAAATCCACTCATCATGCTGCTACTAGCCTTATGACGTTGATTTCATGGCTGAGTGATATTCCATTGTACATAAGGACCACAACTTCTTTATCCATTTTTCTCTTTCCTGGGATATTTAAGGTATAACGAAGTGGAGGTTCTTGTCAACAGAGCAGCCCTAAACTTTGGGGTGCTTGTGTCTTGCTGATTTTTAGTTTTCCCAATTTATACGCCCATGAGTGGAAGTGCCCTATGCTCTCTAAGCTGAGTTTTGTAAATGTTTCAAGACACACCGTACACTTCTCCAGAGTGGCTGTTGGCAATTTACATCCCGCCCATCAGCGTAGCAAGGCTCCCGTTTCTCCGTGGCCTGTCCTGCATTTCTGGTTTTGACACTTTATTCAGCATGGCCCTTTTGACCGATGGGAAGCGAGACTTCTTTGTAGCGCTGATTTGCCTTTCCAGGTTGCTTGGTTGGCGAAAAAGGGCGTATGCGTTTTTTCCTGAATATATTCAGGAAAAAACGCATACGCCCTTTTTGGCCAAGGGCATCATTGTCGAGGTTTTGCCGCTTTTCCTGTGCTTTAAAGTCGATTCGAACCTGCCTCCTGAAATCTGTTTCCTGCAATTCTGCCTTGCTTTCAAATCCTCTTTGTTGCCTTCCCTCAATATATTTGTAGACGAGAGTTATCATTTATAAGTCTGCAGGTTTGTGAATTGCCGTGCCCCTGAGCTCCATTTTTCAACTCGCTCTCTTGGGAGCTGGCCGCAAAAGCGCAGGATTGCTTTAGGCCCTATTCTGCTTCCGGGCGGCAGACTGAGCCTGTGCTTAATTCTTCTTCCTGATGGGAAAATAGAGTGATCTGTGCCTGTCCCAACACCTAGAGCTAGTCTCTCATTGGTTCCCCCTCTTCCCGTTCATCCTCAGGACAAATTGCCACCTGTATGGAACAGGAGGTTAAAGGTGCTGATTCTCCAAGGAGGGAGATTGCTAGTAAAGCGGCTGGAATGGCGAACTCGAGCACAAGGAGATGAGAAATGAGGTGCGTTTTAGAAACCTTTCCCGATCACTCGGTGGACCATTTTCTGGGTTTCTCATGCATGTTTTCGATGTAGGAAGATGCCCTTGAACCTGGAGATTTGGGACCCATGGGATGGGTACCACACAGTATTACTTTAAAGCGTCTGCGTTTGCTCACCCAACCTCACCAAACCTCTCAGCCCCAAGAGTGTCCACCCTTATGTCTCAATCGGCTGCAGGTCTAGATATGGTCAATCGAGGTGGCATCACAGCCCCTGAACGAATTTTGTGAGAATTTCTCTCTCTTTCACTGTCTTTGTTTCACGGGTTTTTAAAATTAATTGAGTTTTATAATGGGGTTTAGCTGCTTTTCACTGCTGTGTTTATGCAGCTTTACACCCACTTGACTCACTTACAGAGAGATATCAATACATAGGTTTTAAGATTCTTACTAGTCAGATATATTCTTGGGCGGTGAATAGGGGGTGTTGAGTCCAGTTCCCTGAGCAAGGAGTAGGTCTTGTCTATTATATATTGGGTTTATGGAACGGTATCTGAGCTAATTTGAAACCCTTGTTTTATGCATCACCCCACCTCACCTTTCCCGTTAGGCAGCCATAGTGTGTTTTCTAACCGTGTGACTCTGTTCTGTTTTGTAATGCAGTTCAAAGGTAGCGGTTTTTACATTCCCTCTATAAGTGATATCTTACGATAAGTGTCTTTTTCTGTGTGACTTATTTCACTTAGAACCGTCGTACCTAAATCCACTCATCATGCTGCTACTAGCCTTATGATGTTGATTTCATGGCTGAGTGATATTCCATTGTACATAAGGACCACAACTTCTTTATCCATTTTTCCCTTTCCTGGGATATTTAAGGTGTAACGAAGTGGAGGTTCTTGTCAACAGAGCAGCCCTAAACTTTGGGGTGCTTGTGTCCTGCTGATTTTTAGTTTTCCCAATTTATACGCCCATGAGTGGAAGTGCCCTATGCTCTCTAAGCTGAGTTTTGTAAATGTTTCAGGACACACCGTACACTTCTCCAGAGTGGCTGTTGGCAATTTACATCCCGCCCATCAGCGTAGCAAGGCTCCCGTTTCTCCGTGGCCTGTCCTGCATTTCTGGTTTTGACACTTTATTCAGCATGGCCCTTTTGACCGATGGGAAGCGAGACTTCTTTGTAGCGCTGATTTGCCTTTCCAGGTTGCTTGGTTGGCCAAAAAGGGCGTATGCGTTTTTTCCTGAATATATTCAGGAAAAAACGCATACGCCCTTTTTGGCCAAGGGCATCATTGTCGAGGTTTTGCCGCTTTTCCTGTGCTTTAAAGGCGATTCGAATCTGCCTCCTGAAATCTGTTTCCTGCAATTCTGCCTTGCTTTCAAATCCTCTTTGTTGCCTTCCCTCAATATATTTGTAGACGAGAGTTATCATTTATAAGTCTGCAGGTTTGTGAATTGCAGTGCCCCTGAGCTCCATTTTTCAACTCGCTCTCTTGGGAGCTGGCCGCAAAAGCGCAGGATTGCTTTAGGCCCTATTCTGCTTCCGGGCGGCAGACTGAGCCTGTGCTTAATTCTTCTTCCTGATGGGAAAATAGAGTGACCTGTGCCTGTCCCAACACCTAGAGCTAGTCTCTCATTGGTTCCCCCTCTTCCCGTTCATCCTCAGGACAAATTGCCACCTGTATGGAACAGGAGGTTAAAGGTGCTGATTCTCCAAGGAGGGAGATTGCTAGTAAAGCGGCTGGAATGGCGAACTCGAGCACAAGGAGATGAGAAATGAGGTGCGTTTTAGAAACCTTTCCCGATCACTCGGTGGACCATCTTCTGGGTTTCTCATGCATGTTTTCGATGTAGGAAGAGGCCCTTGAACCTGGAGATTTGGGACCCATGGGATGGGTACCACACAGTATTACTTTAAAGCGTCTGCGTTTGCTCACCCAACCTCACCAAACCTCTCAGCCCCAAGAGTGTCCACCCTTATGTCTCAATCGGCTGCAGGTCTAGATATGGTCAATCGAGGTGGCATCACAGCCCCTGAACGAATTTTGTGAGAATTTCTCTCTCTTTCACTGTCTTTGTTTCACGGGTTTTTAAAATTAATTGAGTTTTATAATGGGGTTTAGCTGCTTTTCACTGCTGTGTTTATGCAGCTTTACACCCACTTGACTCACTTACAGAGAGATATCAATACATAGGTTTTAAGATTCTTACTAGTCAGATATACTCTTGGGCGGTGAATAGGGGGTGTTGAGTCCAGTTCCCTGAGCAAGGAGTAGGTCTTGTCTATTACGTAGTGGGTTTATGCAACGGTATCTGAGCTAATTTGAAACCCTTGTTTTATGCATCACCCCACCTCACCTTTGCCGTTAGGCAGCCATAGTGTGTTTTCTAACCGTGTGACTCTGTTCTGTTTTGTAATTCAGTTCAAGGGCAGCGGTTTTTACATTCCCTCTATAGGTGATATCTTATGATAAGTGTCTTTTTCTGTGTGACTTATTACACTTAGAATCGTCGTACCTAAATCCACTCATCATGCTGCTACTAGCCTTATGACGTTGATTTCATGGCTGAGTGATATTCCATTGTACATAAAGACCACAAATTCTTTATCCATTTTTCTCTTTCCTGGGATATTTAAGGTATAACGAAGTGGAGGTTCTTGTCAACAGAGCAGCCCTAAACTTTGGGGTGCTTGTGTCTTGCTGATTTTTAGTTTTCCCAATTTATACGCCCATGAGTGGAAGTGCCCTATGCTCTCTAAGCTGAGTTTTGTAAATGTTTCAAGACACACCGTACACTTCTCCAGAGTGGCTGTTGGCAATTTACATCCCGCCCATCAGCGTAGCAAGGCTCCCGTTTCTCCGTGGCCTGTCCTGCATTTCTGGTTTTGACACTTTATTCAGCATGGCCCTTTTGACCGATGGGAAGCGAGACTTCTTTGTAGCGCTGATTTGCCTTTCCAGGTTGCTTGGTTGGCCAAAAAGGGCGTATGCGTTTTTTCCTGAATATATTCAGGAAAAAACGCATACGCCCTTTTTGGCCAAGGGCATCATTGTCGAGGTTTTGCCGCTTTTCCTGTGCTTTAAAGTCGATTCGAACCTGCCTCCTGAAATCTGTTTCCTGCAATTCTGCCTTGCTTTCAAATCCTCTTTGTTGCCTTCCCTCAATATATTTGTAGACGAGAGTTATCATTTATAAGTCTGCAGGTTTGTGAATTGCCGTGCCCCTGAGCTCCATTTTTCAACTCGCTCTCTTGGGAGCTGGCCGCAAAAGCGCAGGATTGCTTTAGGCCCTATTCTGCTTCCGGGCGGCAGACTGAGCCTGTGCTTAATTCTTCTTCCTGATGGGAAAATAGAGTGATCTGTGCCTGTCCCAACACCTAGAGCTAGTCTCTCATTGGTTCCCCCTCTTCCCGTTCATCCTCAGGACAAATTGCCACCTGTATGGAACAGGAGGTTAAAGGTGCTGATTCTCCAAGGAGGGAGATTGCTAGTAAAGCGGCTGGAATGGCGAACTCGAGCACAAGGAGATGAGAAATGAGGTGCGTTTTAGAAACCTTTCCCGATCACTCGGTGGACCATCTTCTGGGTTTCTCATGCATGTTTTCGATGTAGGAAGATGCCCTTGAACCTGGAGATTTGGGACCCATGGGATGGGTACCACACAGTATTACTTTAAAGCGTCTGCGTTTGCTCACCCAACCTCACCAAAACTCTCAGCCCCAAGAGTGTCCACCCTTATGTCTCAATCGGCTGCAGGTCTAGATATGGTCAATCGAGGTGGCATCACAGCCCCTGAACGAATTTTGTGAGAATTTCTCTCTCTTTCACTGTCTTTGTTTCACGGGTTTTTAAAATTAATTGAGTTTTATAATGGGGTTTAGCTGCTTTTCACTGCTGTGTTTATGCAGCTTTACACCCACTTGACTCACTTACAGAGAGATATCAATACATAGGTTTTAAGATTCTTACTAGTCAGATATATTCTTGGGCGGTGAATAGGGGGTGTTGAGTCCAGTTCCCTGAGCAAGGAGTAGGTCTTGTCTATTATATATTGGGTTTATGGAACGGTATCTGAGCTAATTTGAAACCCTTGTTTTATGCATCACCCCACCTCACCTTTCCCGTTAGGCAGCCATAGTGTGTTTTCTAACCGTGTGACTCTGTTCTGTTTTGTAATGCAGTTCAAAGGTAGCGGTTTTTACATTCCCTCTATAAGTGATATCTTATGATAAGTGTCTTTTTCTGTGTGACTTATTTCACTTAGAATCATCGTACCTAAATCCACTCATCATGCTGCTACTAGCCTTATGACGTTGATTTCATGGCTGAGTGATATTCCATTGTACATAAGGACCACAACTTCTTTATCCATTTTTCTCTTTCCTGGGATATTTAAGGTGTAACGAAGTGGAGGTTCTTGTCAACAGAGCAGCCCTAAACTTTGGGGTGCTTGTGTCTTGCTGATTTGTAGTTTTCCCAATTTATACGCCCATGAGTGGAAGTGCCCTATGCTCTCTAAGCTGAGTTTTGTAAATGTTTCAGGACACACCGTACACTTCTCCAGAGTGGCTGTTGGCAATTTACATCCCGCCCATCAGCGTAGCAAGGCTCCCGTTTCTCCGTGGCCTGTCCTGCATTTCTGGTTTTGACACTTTATTCAGCATGGCCCTTTTGACCGATGGGAAGCGAGACTTCTTTGTAGCGCTGATTTGCCTTTCCAGGTTGCTTGGTTGGCCAAAAAGGGCGTATGCGTTTTTTCCTGAATATATTCAGGAAAAAACGCATACGCCCTTTTTGGCCAAGGGCATCATTGTCGAGGTTTTGCCGCTTTTCCTGTGCTTTAAAGGCGATTCGAATCTGCTTCCTGAAATCTGTTTCCTGCTATTCTGCCTTGCTTTCAAATCCTCTTTGTTGCCTTCCCTCAATATATTTGTAGACGAGAGTTATCATTTATAAGTCTGCAGGTTTGTGAATTGCAGTGCCCCTGAGCTCCATTTTTCAACTCGCTCTCTTGGGAGCTGGCCGCAAAAGCGCAGGATTGCTTTAGGCCCTATTCTGCTTCCGGGCGGCAGACTGAGCCTGTGCTTAATTCTTCTTCCTGATGGGAAAATAGAGTGACCTGTGCCTGTCCCAACACCTAGAGCTAGTCTCTCATTGGTTCCCCCTCTTCCCGTTCATCCTCAGGACAAATTGCCACCTGTATGGAACAGGAGGTTAAAGGTGCTGATTCTCCAAGGAGGGAGAATGCTAGTAAAGCGGCTGGAATGGCGAACCCGAGCACAAGGAGATGAGAAATGAGGTGCGTTTTAGAAACCTTTCCCGATCACTCGGTGGACCATCTTCTGGGTTTCTCATGCATGTTTTCGATGTAGGAAGATGCCCTTGAACCTGGAGATTTGCGACCCATGGGATGGGTACCACACAGTATTACTTTAAAGCGTCTGTGTTTGCTCACCCAACCTCACCAAACCCCTCAGCCCAAAGAGTGTCCACCCTTATGTCTCAATCAGCTGCGGGTCTAGATATGGTCAATCCAGGTGGCATCACAGCGCCTGAACGAATTTTGTAAGAATTTCTCTCCCTTTCACTGTCTTTGTTTCACGGGTTTTTAAAATTAATTGAGTTTTATAATGGGGTTTAGCTGCTTTTCACTGCTGTGTTTATGCAGCTTTACACCCACTTGACTCACTTACAGAGAGATATCAATACATAGGTTTTAAGATTCTTACTAGTCAGATATACTCTTGGGCGGTGAATAGGGGGTGTTGAGTCCAGTTCCCTGAGCAAGGAGTAGGTCTTGTCTATTACGTATTGGGTTTATGCAACGGTATCTGAGCTAATTTGAAACCCTTGTTTTATGCATCACCCCACCTCACCTTTGCCGTTAGGCAGCCATAGTGTGTTTTCTAACCGTGTGACTCTGTTCTGTTTTGTAATTCAGTTCAAGGGCAGCGGTTTTTACATTCCCTCTATAGGTGATATCTTATGATAAGTGTCTTTTTCTGTGTGACTTATTACACTTAGAATCGTCGTACCTAAATCCACTCATCATGCTGCTACTAGCCTTATGACGTTGATTTCATGGCTGAGTGGTATTCCATTGTACATAAGGACCACAACTTCTTTATCCATTTTTCTCTTTCCTGGGATATTTAAGGTATAACGAAGTGGAGGTTCTTGTCAACAGAGCAGCCCTAAACTTTGGGGTGCTTGTGTCTTGCTGATTTTTAGTTTTCCCAATTTATACGCCCATGAGTGGAAGTGCCCTATGCTCTCTAAGCTGAGTTTTGTAAATGTTTCAAGACACACCGTACACTTCTCCAGAGTGGCTGTTGGCAATTTACATCCCGCCCATCAGCGTAGCAAGGCTCCCGTTTCTCCGTGGCCTGTCCTGCATTTCTGGTTTTGACACTTTATTCAGCATGGCCCTTTTGACCGATGGGAAGCGAGACTTCTTTGTAGCGCTGATTTGCCTTTCCAGGTTGCTTGGTTGGCGAAAAAGGGCGTATGCGTTTTTTCCTGAATATATTCAGGAAAAAACGCATACGCCCTTTTTGGCCAAGGGCATCATTGTCGAGGTTTTGCCGCTTTTCCTGTGCTTTAAAGTCGATTCGAACCTGCCTCCTGAAATCTGTTTCCTGCAATTCTGCCTTGCTTTCAAATCCTCTTTGTTGCCTTCCCTCAATATATTTGTAGACGAGAGTTATCATTTATAAGTCTGCAGGTTTGTGAATTGCCGTGCCCCTGAGCTCCATTTTTCAACTCGCTCTCTTGGGAGCTGGCCGCAAAAGCGCAGGATTGCTTTAGGCCCTATTCTGCTTCCGGGCGGCAGACTGAGCCTGTGCTTAATTCTTCTTCCTGATGGGAAAATAGAGTGATCTGTGCCTGTCCCAACACCTAGAGCTAGTCTCTCATTGGTTCCCCCTCTTCCCGTTCATCCTCAGGACAAATTGCCACCTATATGGAACAGGAGGTTAAAGGTGCTGATTCTCCAAGGAGGGAGATTGCTAGTAAAGCGGCTGGAATGGCGAACTCGAGCACAAGGAGATGAGAAATGAGGTGCGTTTTAGAAACCTTTCCCGATCACTCGGTGGACCATTTTCTGGGTTTCTCATGCATGTTTTCGATGTAGGAAGATGCCCTTGAACCTGGAGATTTGGGACCCATGGGATGGGTACCACACAGTATTACTTTAAAGCGTCTGCGTTTGCTCACCCAACCTCACCAAACCTCTCAGCCCCAAGAGTGTCCACCCTTATGTCTCAATCGGCTGCAGGTCTAGATATGGTCAATCGAGGTGGCATCACAGCCCCTGAACGAATTTTGTGAGAATTTCTCTCTCTTTCACTGTCTTTGTTTCACGGGTTTTTAAAATTAATTGAGTTTTATAATGGGGTTTAGCTGCTTTTCACTGCTGTGTTTATGCAGCTTTACACCCACTTGACTCACTTACAGAGAGATATCAATACATAGGTTTTAAGATTCTTACTAGTCAGATATATTCTTGGGCGGTGAATAGGGGGTGTTGAGTCCAGTTCCCTGAGCAAGGAGTAGGTCTTGTCTATTATATATTGGGTTTATGGAACGGTATCTGAGCTAATTTGAAACCCTTGTTTTATGCATCACCCCACCTCACCTTTCCCGTTAGGCAGCCATAGTGTGTTTTCTAACCGTGTGACTCTGTTCTGTTTTGTAATGCAGTTCAAAGGTAGCGGTTTTTACATTCCCTCTATAAGTGATATCTTACGATAAGTGTCTTTTTCTGTGTGACTTATTTCACTTAGAACCGTCGTACCTAAATCCACTCATCATGCTGCTACTAGCCTTATGATGTTGATTTCATGGCTGAGTGATATTCCATTGTACATAAGGACCACAACTTCTTTATCCATTTTTCCCTTTCCTGGGATATTTAAGGTGTAACGAAGTGGAGGTTCTTGTCAACAGAGCAGCCCTAAACTTTGGGGTGCTTGTGTCCTGCTGATTTTTAGTTTTCCCAATTTATACGCCCATGAGTGGAAGTGCCCTATGCTCTCTAAGCTGAGTTTTGTAAATGTTTCAGGACACACCGTACACTTCTCCAGAGTGGCTGTTGGCAATTTACATCCCGCCCATCAGCGTAGCAAGGCTCCCGTTTCTCCGTGGCCTGTCCTGCATTTCTGGTTTTGACACTTTATTCAGCATGGCCCTTTTGACCGATGGGAAGCGAGACTTCTTTGTAGCGCTGATTTGCCTTTCCAGGTTGCTTGGTTGGCCAAAAAGGGCGTATGCGTTTTTTCCTGAATATATTCAGGAAAAAACGCATACGCCCTTTTTGGCCAAGGGCATCATTGTCGAGGTTTTGCCGCTTTTCCTGTGCTTTAAAGGCGATTCGAATCTGCCTCCTGAAATCTGTTTCCTGCAATTCTGCCTTGCTTTCAAATCCTCTTTGTTGCCTTCCCTCAATATATTTGTAGACGAGAGTTATCATTTATAAGTCTGCAGGTTTGTGAATTGCAGTGCCCCTGAGCTCCATTTTTCAACTCGCTCTCTTGGGAGCTGGCCGCAAAAGCGCAGGATTGCTTTAGGCCCTATTCTGCTTCCGGGCGGCAGACTGAGCCTGTGCTTAATTCTTCTTCCTGATGGGAAAATAGAGTGACCTGTGCCTGTCCCAACACCTAGAGCTAGTCTCTCATTGGTTCCCCCTCTTCCCGTTCATCCTCAGGACAAATTGCCACCTGTATGGAACAGGAGGTTAAAGGTGCTGATTCTCCAAGGAGGGAGATTGCTAGTAAAGCGGCTGGAATGGCGAACTCGAGCACAAGGAGATGAGAAATGAGGTGCGTTTTAGAAACCTTTCCCGATCACTCGGTGGACCATCTTCTGGGTTTCTCATGCATGTTGTCGATGTAGGAAGAGGCCCTTGAACCTGGAGATTTGGGACCCATGGGATGGGTACCACACAGTATTACTTTAAAGCGTCTGCGTTTGCTCACCCAAGCTCACCAAACCTCTCAGCCCCAAGAATGTCCACCCTTATGTCTCAATCAGCTGCAGGTCTAGATATGGTCAATCCAGGTGGCATCACAGCCCCTGAACGAATTTTGTAAGAATTTCTCTCCCTTTCACTGTCTTTGTTTCACGGGTTTTTAAAATTAATTGAGTTTTATAATGGGGTTTAGCTGCTTTTCACTGCTGTGTTTATGCAGCTTTACACCCACTTGACTCACTTACAGAGAGATATCAATACATAAGTTTTAAGATTCTTACTAGTCAGATATATTCTTGGGCGGTGAATAGGGGGTGTTGAGTCCAGTTCCCTGAGCAAGGAGTAGGTCTTGTCTATTACATATTGGGTTTATGGAACGGTATCTGAGCTAATTTGAAACCCTTGTTTTATGCATCACCCCACCTCACCTTTCCCGTTAGGCAGCCATAGTGTGTTTTCTAACCGTGTGACTCTGTTCTGTTTTGTAATTCAGTTCAAGGGTAGCGGTTTTTACATTCCCTCTATAAGTGATATCTTATGATAAGTGTCTTTTTCTGTGTGACTTATTACACTTAGAATCGTCGTACCTAAATCCACTCATCATGCTGCTACTAGCCTTATGACGTTGATTTCATGGCTGAGTGATATTCCATTGTACATAAGGACCACAACTTCTTTATCCATTTTTCTCTTTCCTGGGATATTTAAGGTGTAACGAAGTGGAGGTTCTTGTCAACAGAGCAGCCCTAAACTTTGGGGTGCTTGTGTCCTGCTGATTTTTAGTTTTCCCAATTTATACGCCCATGAGTGGAAGTGCCCTATGCTCTCTAAGCTGAGTTTTGTAAATGTTTCAGGACACACCGTACACTTCTCCAGAGTGGCTGTTGGCAATTTACATCCCGCCCATCAGCGTAGCAAGGCTCCCGTTTCTCCGTGGCCTGTCCTGCATTTCTGGTTTTGACACTTTATTCAGCATGGCCCTTTTGACCGATGGGAAGCGAGACTTCTTTGTAGCGCTGATTTGCCTTTCCAGGTTGCTTGGTTGGCCAAAAAGGGCGTATGCGTTTTTTCCTGAATATATTCAGGAAAAAACGCATACGCCCTTTTTGGCCAAGGGCATCATTGTCGAGGTTTTGCCGCTTTTCCTGTGCTTTAAAGGCGATTCGAATCTGCCTCCTGAAATCTGTTTCCTGCAATTCTGCCTTGCTTTCAAATCCTCTTTGTTGCCTTCCCTCAATATATTTGTAGACGAGAGTTATCATTTATAAGTCTGCAGGTTTGTGAATTGCAGTGCCCCTGAGCTCCATTTTTCAACTCGCTCTCTTGGGAGCTGGCCGCAAAAGCGCAGGATTGCTTTAGGCCCTATTCTGCTTCCGGGCGGCAGACTGAGCCTGTGCTTAATTCTTCTTCCTGATGGGAAAATAGAGTGACCTGTGCCTGTCCCAACACCTAGAGCTAGTCTCTCATTGGTTCCCCCTCTTCCCGTTCATCCTCAGGACAAATTGCCACCTGTATGGAACAGGAGGTTAAAGGTGCTGATTCTCCAAGGAGGGAGATTGCTAGTAAAGCGGCTGGAATGGCGAACTCGAGCACAAGGAGATGAGAAATGAGGTGCGTTTTAGAAACCTTTCCCGATCACTCGGTGGACCATCTTCTGGGTTTCTCATGCATGTTTTCGATGTAGGAAGAGGCCCTTGAACCTGGAGATTTGGGACCCATGGGATGGGTACCACACAGTATTACTTTAAAGCGTCTGCGTTTGCTCACCCAACCTCACCAAACCTCTCAGCCCCAAGAGTGTCCACCCTTATGTCTCAATCGGCTGCAGGTCTAGATATGGTCAATCGAGGTGGCATCACAGCCCCTGAACGAATTTTGTGAGAATTTCTCTCTCTTTCACTGTCTTTGTTTCACGGGTTTTTAAAATTAATTGAGTTTTATAATGGGGTTTAGCTGCTTTTCACTGCTGTGTTTATGCAGCTTTACACCCACTTGACTCACTTACAGAGAGATATCAATACATAGGTTTTAAGATTCTTACTAGTCAGATATATTCTTGGGCGGTGAATAGGGGGTGTTGAGTCCAGTTCCCTGAGCAAGAAGTAGGTCTTGTCTATTACGTATTGGGTTTATGGAACGGTATCTGAGCTAATTTGAAACCCTTGTTTTATGCATCACCCCACCTCACCTTTCCCGTTAGGCAGCCATAGTGTGTTTTCTAACCGTGTGACTCTGTTCTGTTTTTTAATTCAGTTCAAGGGCAGCGGTTTTTACATTCCCTCTATAGGTGATATCTTACGATAAGTGTCTTTTTCTGTGTGACTTATTACCCTTAGAATCGTCGTACCTAAATCCACTCATCATGCTGCTACTAGCCTTATGACGTTGATTTCATGGCTGAGTGATATTCCATTGTACATAAGGACCACAACTTCTTTATCCATTTTTCTCTTTCCTGGGATATTTAAGGTGTAACGAAGTGGAGGTTCTTGTCAACAGAGCAGCCCTAAACTTTGGGGTGCTTGTGTCTTGCTGATTTGTAGTTTTCCCAATTTATACGCCCATGAGTGGAAGTGCCCTATGCTCTCTAAGCTGAGTTTTGTAAATGTTTCAGGACACACCGTACACTTCTCCAGAGTGGCTGTTGCCAATTTACATCCCGCCCATCAGCGTAGCAAGGCTCCCGTTTCTCCGTGGCCTGTCCTGCATTTCTGGTTTTGACACTTTATTCAGCATGGCCCTTTTGACCGATGGGAAGCGAGACTTCTTTGTAGCGCTGATTTGCCTTTCCAGGTTGCTTTGTTGGCCAAAAAGGGCGTATGCGTTTTTTCCTGAATATATTCAGGAAAAAACGCATACGCCCTTTTTGGCCAAGGGCATCATTGTCGAGGTTTTGCCGCTTTTCCTGTGCTTTAAAGGCGATTCGAATCTGCCTCCTGAAATCTGTTTCCTGCAATTCTGCCTTGCTTTCAAATCCTCTTTGTTGCCTTCCCTCAATATATTTGTAGACGAGAGTTATCATTTATAAGTCTGCAGGTTTGTGAATTGCAGTGCCCCTGAGCTCCATTTTTCAACTCGCTCTCTTGGGAGCTGGCCGCAAAAGCGCAGGATTGCTTTAGGCCCTATTCTGCTTCCGGGCGGCAGACTGAGCCTGTGCTTAATTCTTCTTCCTGATGGGAAAATAGAGTGACCTGTGCCTGTCCCAACACCTAGAGCTAGTCTCTCATTGGTTCCCCCTCTTCCCGTTCATCCTCAGGACAAATTGCCACCTGTATGGAACAGGAGGTTAAAGGTGCTGATTCTCCAAGGAGGGAGATTGCTAGTAAAGCGGCTGGAATGGCGAACTCGAGCACAAGGAGATGAGAAATGAGGTGCGTTTTAGAAACCTTTCCCGATCACTCGGTGGACCATCTTCTGGGTTTCTCATGCATGTTTTCGATGTAGGAAGAGGCCCTTGAACCTGGAGATTTGGGACCCATGGGATGGGTACCACACAGTATTACTTTAAAGCGTCTGCGTTTGCTCACCCAACCTCACCAAACCTCTCAGCCCCAAGAGTGTCCACCCTTATGTCTCAATCGGCTGCAGGTCTAGATATGGTCAATCGAGGTGGCATCACAGCCCCTGAACGAATTTTGTGAGAATTTCTCTCTCTTTCACTGTCTTTGTTTCACGGGTTTTTAAAATTAATTGAGTTTTATAATGGGGTTTAGCTGCTTTTCACTGCTGTGTTTATGCAGCTTTACACCCACTTGACTCACTTACAGAGAGATATCAATGCATAAGTTTTAAGATTCTTACTAGTCAGATATATTCTTGGGCGGTGAATAGGGGGTGTTGAGTCCAGTTCCCTGAGCAAGGAGTAGGTCTTGTCTATTACATATTGGGTTTATGGAACGGTATCTGAGCTAATTTGAAACCCTTGTTTTATGCATCACCCCACCTCACCTTTGCCGTTAGGCAGCCATAGTGTGTTTTCTAACCGTGTGACTCTGTACTGTATTGTAATTCAGTTCAAGGGTAGCGGTTTTTACATTCCCTCTATAAGTGATATCTTACGATAAGTGTCTTTTTCTGTGTGACTTATTTCACTTAGAACCGTCGTACCTAAATCCACTCATCATGCTGCTACTAGCCTTATGATGTTGATTTCATGGCTGAGTGATATTCCATTGTACATAAGGACCACAACTTCTTTATCCATTTTTCCCTTTCCTGGGATATTTAAGGTGTAACGAAGTGGAGGTTCTTGTCAACAGAGCAGCCCTAAACTTTGGGGTGCTTGTGTCCTGCTGATTTTTAGTTTTCCCAATTTATACGCCCATGAGTGGAAGTGCCCTATGCTCTCTAAGCTGAGTTTTGTAAATGTTTCAGGACACACCGTACACTTCTCCAGAGTGGCTGTTGGCAATTTACATCCCGCCCATCAGCGTAGCAAGGCTCCCGTTTCTCCGTGGCCTGTCCTGCATTTCTGGTTTTGACACTTTATTCAGCATGGCCCTTTTGACCGATGGGAAGCGAGACTTCTTTGTAGCGCTGATTTGCCTTTCCTGGTTGCTTGGTTGGCCAAAAAGGGCGTATGCGTTTTTTCCTGGATATATTCAGGAAAAAACGCATACGCCCTTTTTGGCCAAGGGCATCATTGTCGAGGTTTTGCCGCTTTTCCTGTGCTTTAAAGGCGATTCGAATCTGCCTCCTGAAATCTGTTTCCTGCAATTCTGCCTTGCTTTCAAATCCTCTTTGTTGCCTTCCCTCAATATATTTGTAGACGAGAGTTATCATTTATAAGTCTGCAGGTTTGTGAATTGCAGTGCCCCTGAGCTCCATTTTTCAACTCGCTCTCTTGGGAGCTGGCCGCAAAAGCGCAAGGTTTTCTTTAGGCCCTATTCTGCTTCCGGGCGGCAGACTGAGCCTGTGGTTAATTCTTCTTCCTGATGGGAAAATAGAGTGACCTGTGCCTGTCCCAACACCTAGAGCTAGTCTCTCATTGGTTCCCCCTCTTCCCGTTCACCCTCAGGACAAATTGCAACCTGTATGGAACAGGAGGTTAAAGGTGCTGATTCTCCACGGAGGGAGATTGCTAGTAAAGCGGCTGGAATGGCGAACCCGAGAACAAGGAGATGAGAAATGAGGTGCGTTTTAGAAACCTTTCCCGATCACTCGATGTACCATCTTCTGGGTTTCTCATGCATGTTTTCGATGTAGGCAGATGCCCTTGAAGCTGGAGATTTGGGACCCATGGGATGGGTACCACGCAGTATTACTTTAAAGCGTCTGCGTTTGCTCACCCAAGCTCACCAAACCTCTCAGCCCCAAGAATGTCCACCCTTATGTCTCAATCAGCTGCAGGTCTAGATATGGTCAATCCAGGTGGCATCACAGCCCCTGAACGAATTTTGTAAGAATTTCTCTCTCTTTCACTGTCTTTGTTTCACGGGTTTTTAAAATTAATTGAGTTTTATAATGGGGTTTAGCTGCTTTTCACTGCTGTGTTTATGCAGCTTTACACCCACTTGACTCACTTACAGAGAGATATCAATACATAAGTTTTAAGATTCTTACTAGTCAGATATATTCTTGGGCGGTGAATAGGGGGTGTTGAGTCCAGTTCCCTGAGCAAGGAGTAGGTCTTGTCTATTACATATTGGGTTTATGGAACGGTATCTGAGCTAATTTGAAACCCTTGTTTTATGCATCACCCCACCTCACCTTTCCCGTTAGGCAGCCATAGTGTGTTTTCTAACCGTGTGACTCTGTTCTGTTTTGTAATTCAGTTCAAGGGTAGCGGTTTTTACATTCCCTCTATAAGTGATATCTTATGATAAGTGTCTTTTTCTGTGTGACTTATTACACTTAGAATCGTCGTACCTAAATCCACTCATCATGCTGCTACTAGCCTTATGACGTTGATTTCATGGCTGAGTGATATTCCATTGTACATAAGGACCACAACTTCTTTATCCATTTTTCTCTTTCCTGGGATATTTAAGGTGTAACGAAGTGGAGGTTCTTGTCAACAGAGCAGCCCTAAACTTTGGGGTGCTTGTGTCTTGCTGATTTGTAGTTTTCCCAATTTATACGCCCATGAGTGGAAGTGCCCTATGCTCTCTAAGCTGAGTTTTGTAAATGTTTCAGGACACACCGTACACTTCTCCAGAGTGGCTGTTGCCAATTTACATCCCGCCCATCAGCGTAGCAAGGCTCCCGTTTCTCCGTGGCCTGTCCTGCATTTCTGGTTTTGACACTTTATTCAGCATGGCCCTTTTGACCGATGGGAAGCGAGACTTCTTTGTAGCGCTGATTTGCCTTTCCAGGTTGCTTTGTTGGCCAAAAAGGGCGTATGCGTTTTTTCCTGAATATATTCAGGAAAAAACGCATACGCCCTTTTTGGCCAAGGGCATCATTGTCGAGGTTTTGCCGCTTTTCCTGTGCTTTAAAGGCGATTCGAATCTGCCTCCTGAAATCTGTTTCCTGCAATTCTGCCTTGCTTTCAAATCCTCTTTGTTGCCTTCCCTCAATATATTTGTAGACGAGAGTTATCATTTATAAGTCTGCAGGTTTGTGAATTGCAGTGCCCCTGAGCTCCATTTTTCAACTCGCTCTCTTGGGAGCTGGCCGCAAAAGCGCAGGATTGCTTTAGGCCCTATTCTGCTTCCGGGCGGCAGACTGAGCCTGTGCTTAATTCTTCTTCCTGATGGGAAAATAGAGTGACCTGTGCCTGTCCCAACACCTAGAGCTAGTCTCTCATTGCTTCCCCCTCTTCCCGTTCATCCTCAGGACAAATTGCCACCTGTATGGAACAGGAGGTTAAAGGTGCTGATTCTCCAAGGAGGGAGATTGCTAGTAAAGCGGCTGGAATGGCGAACTCGAGCACAAGGAGATGAGAAATGAGGTGCGTTTTAGAAACCTTTCCCGATCACTCGGTGGACCATCTTCTGGGTTTCTCATGCATGTTTTCGATGTAGGAAGAGGCCCTTGAACCTGGAGATTTGGGACCCGTGGGATGGGTACCACACAGTATTACTTTAAAGCGTCTGCGTTTGCTCACCCAACCTCACCAAACCTCTCAGCCCCAAGAGTGTCCACCCTTATGTCTCAATCGGCTGCAGGTCTAGATATGGTCAATCGAGGTGGCATCACAGCCCCTGAACGAATTTTGTGAGAATTTCTCTCTCTTTCACTGTCTTTGTTTCACGGGTTTTTAAAATTAATTGAGTTTTATAATGGGGTTTAGCTGCTTTTCACTGCTGTGTTTATGCAGCTTTACACCCACTTGACTCACTTACAGAGAGATATCAATACATAGGTTTTAAGATTCTTACTAGTCAGATATATTCTTGGGCGGTGAATAGGGGGTGTTGAGTCCAGTTCCCTGAGCAAGGAGTAGGTCTTGTCTATTACGTATTGGGTTTATGGAACGGTATCTGAGCTAATTTGAAACCCTTGTTTTATGCATCACCCCACCTCACCTTTCCCGTTAGGCAGCCATAGTGTGTTTTCTAACCGTGTGACTCTGTTCTGTTTTTTAATTCAGTTCAAGGGCAGCGGTTTTTACATTCCCTCTATAGGTGATATCTTATGATAAGTGTCTTTTTCTGTGTGACTTATTACACTTAGAATCGTCGTACCTAAATCCACTCATCATCCTGCTACTAGCCTCATGACGTTGATTTCATGGCTGAGTGATATTCCATTGTACATAAGGACCACAAATTCTTTATCCATTTTTCTCTTTCCTGGGATATTTAAGGTGTAACGAAGTGGAGGTTCTTGTCAACAGAGCAGCCCTAAACTTTGGGGTGCTTGTGTCCTGCTGATTTTTAGTTTTCCCAATTTATACGCCCATGAGTGGAAGTGCCCTATGCTCTCTAAGCTGAGTTTTGTAAATGTTTCAGGACACACCGTACACTTCTCCAGAGTGGCTGTTGGCAATTTACATCCCGCCCATCAGCGTAGCAAGGCTCCCGTTTCTCCGTGGCCTGTCCTGCATTTCTGGTTTTGACACTTTATTCAGCATGGCCCTTTTGACCGATGGGAAGCGAGACTTCTTTGTAGCGCTGATTTGCCTTTCCAGGTTGCTTGGTTGGCCAAAAAGGGCGTATGCGTTTTTTCCTGAATATATTCAGGAAAAAACGCATACGCCCTTTTTGGCCAAGGGCATCATTGTCGAGGTTTTGCCGCTTTTCCTGTGCTTTAAAGGCGATTCGAATCTGCCTCCTGAAATCTGTTTCCTGCAATTCTGCCTTGCTTTCAAATCCTCTTTGTTGCCTTCCCTCAATATATTTGTAGACGAGAGTTATCATTTATAAGTCTGCAGGTTTGTGAATTGCAGTGCCCCTGAGCTCCATTTTTCAACTCGCTCTCTTGGGAGCTGGCCGCAAAAGCGCAGGATTGCTTTAGGCCCTATTCTGCTTCCGGGCGGCAGACTGAGCCTGTGCTTAATTCTTCTTCCTGATGGGAAAATAGAGTGACCTGTGCCTGTCCCAACACCTAGATCTAGTCTCTCATTGGTTTCCCCTCTTCCCGTTCATCCTCAGGACAAATTGCCACCTGTATGGAACAGGAGGTTAAAGGTGCTGATTCTCCAAGGAGGGAGATTGCTAGTAAAGCGGCTGGAATGGCGAACTCGAGCACAAGGAGATGAGAAATGAGGTGCGTTTTAGAAACCTTTCCCGATCACTCGGTGGACCATCTTCTGGGTTTCTCATGCATGTTTTCGATGTAGGAAGAGGCCCTTGAACCTGGAGATTTGGGACCCATGGGATGGGTACCACACAGTATTACTTTAAAGCGTCTGCGTTTGCTCACCCAAGCTCACCAAACCTCTCAGCCCCAAGAATGTCCACCCTTATGTCTCAATCAGCTGCAGGTCTAGATATGGTCAATCCAGGTGGCATCACAGCCCCTGAACGAATTTTGTAAGAATTTCTCTCTCTTTCACTGTCTTTGTTTCACGGGTTTTTAAAATTAATTGAGTTTTATAATGGGGTTTAGCTGCTTTTCACTGCTGTGTTTATGCAGCTTTACACCCACTTGACTCACTTACAGAGAGATATCAATACATAAGTTTTAAGATTCTTACTAGTCAGATATATTCTTGGGCGGTGAATAGGGGGTGTTGAGTCCAGTTCCCTGAGCAAGGAGTAGGTCTTGTCTATTACATATTGGGTTTATGGAACGGTATCTGAGCTAATTTGAAACCCTTGTTTTATGCATCACCCCACCTCACCTTTCCCGTTAGGCAGCCATAGTGTGTTTTCTAACCGTGTGACTCTGTTCTGTTTTGTAATTCAGTTCAAGGGTAGCGGTTTTTACATTCCCTCTATAAGTGATATCTTATGATAAGTGTCTTTTTCTGTGTGACTTATTACACTTAGAATCGTCGTACCTAAATCCACTCATCATGCTGCTACTAGCCTTATGACGTTGATTTCATGGCTGAGTGATATTCCATTGTACATAAGGACCACAACTTCTTTATCCATTTTTCTCTTTCCTGGGATATTTAAGGTGTAACGAAGTGGAGGTTCTTGTCAACAGAGCAGCCCTAAACTTTGGGGTGCTTGTGTCCTGCTGATTTTTAGTTTTCCCAATTTATACGCCCATGAGTGGAAGTGCCCTATGCTCTCTAAGCTGAGTTTTGTAAATGTTTCAGGACACACCGTACACTTCTCCAGAGTGGCTGTTGCCAATTTACATCCCGCCCATCAGCGTAGCAAGGCTCCCGTTTCTCCGTGGCCTGTCCTGCATTTCTGGTTTTGACACTTTATTCAGCATGGCCCTTTTGACCGATGGGAAGCGAGACTTCTTTGTAGCGCTGATTTGCCTTTCCAGGTTGCTTTGTTGGCCAAAAAGGGCGTATGCGTTTTTTCCTGAATATATTCAGGAAAAAACGCATACGCCCTTTTTGGCCAAGGGCATCATTGTCGAGGTTTTGCCGCTTTTCCTGTGCTTTAAAGGCGATTCGAATCTGCCTCCTGAAATCTGTTTCCTGCAATTCTGCCTTGCTTTCAAATCCTCTTTGTTGCCTTCCCTCAATATATTTGTAGACGAGAGTTATCATTTATAAGTCTGCAGGTTTGTGAATTGCAGTGCCCCTGAGCTCCATTTTTCAACTCGCTCTCTTGGGAGCTGGCCGCAAAAGCGCAGGATTGCTTTAGGCCCTATTCTGCTTCCGGGCGGCAGACTGAGCCTGTGCTTAATTCTTCTTCCTGATGGGAAAATAGAGTGACCTGTGCCTGTCCCAACACCTAGAGCTAGTCTCTCATTGCTTCCCCCTCTTCCCGTTCATCCTCAGGACAAATTGCCACCTGTATGGAACAGGAGGTTAAAGGTGCTGATTCTCCAAGGAGGGAGATTGCTAGTAAAGCGGCTGGAATGGCGAACTCGAGCACAAGGAGATGAGAAATGAGGTGCGTTTTAGAAACCTTTCCCGATCACTCGGTGGACCATCTTCTGGGTTTCTCATGCATGTTTTCGATGTAGGAAGAGGCCCTTGAACCTGGAGATTTGGGACCCGTGGGATGGGTACCACACAGTATTACTTTAAAGCGTCTGCGTTTGCTCACCCAACCTCACCAAACCTCTCAGCCCCAAGAGTGTCCACCCTTATGTCTCAATCGGCTGCAGGTCTAGATATGGTCAATCGAGGTGGCATCACAGCCCCTGAACGAATTTTGTGAGAATTTCTCTCTCTTTCACTGTCTTTGTTTCACGGGTTTTTAAAATTAATTGAGTTTTATAATGGGGTTTAGCTGCTTTTCACTGCTGTGTTTATGCAGCTTTACACCCACTTGACTCACTTACAGAGAGATATCAATACATAGGTTTTAAGATTCTTACTAGTCAGATATATTCTTGGGCGGTGAATAGGGGGTGTTGAGTCCAGTTCCCTGAGCAAGGAGTAGGTCTTGTCTATTACGTATTGGGTTTATGGAACGGTATCTGAGCTAATTTGAAACCCTTGTTTTATGCATCACCCCACCTCACCTTTCCCGTTAGGCAGCCATAGTGTGTTTTCTAACCGTGTGACTCTGTTCTGTTTTTTAATTCAGTTCAAGGGCAGCGGTTTTTACATTCCCTCTATAGGTGATATCTTATGATAAGTGTCTTTTTCTGTGTGACTTATTACACTTAGAATCGTCGTACCTAAATCCACTCATCATCCTGCTACTAGCCTCATGACGTTGATTTCATGGCTGAGTGATATTCCATTGTACATAAGGACCACAAATTCTTTATCCATTTTTCTCTTTCCTGGGATATTTAAGGTGTAACGAAGTGGAGGTTCTTGTCAACAGAGCAGCCCTAAACTTTGGGGTGCTTGTGTCCTGCTGATTTTTAGTTTTCCCAATTTATACGCCCATGAGTGGAAGTGCCCTATGCTCTCTAAGCTGAGTTTTGTAAATGTTTCAGGACACACCGTACACTTCTCCAGAGTGGCTGTTGGCAATTTACATCCCGCCCATCAGCGTAGCAAGGCTCCCGTTTCTCCGTGGCCTGTCCTGCATTTCTGGTTTTGACACTTTATTCAGCATGGCCCTTTTGACCGATGGGAAGCGAGACTTCTTTGTAGCGCTGATTTGCCTTTCCAGGTTGCTTGGTTGGCCAAAAAGGGCGTATGCGTTTTTTCCTGAATATATTCAGGAAAAAACGCATACGCCCTTTTTGGCCAAGGGCATCATTGTCGAGGTTTTGCCGCTTTTCCTGTGCTTTAAAGGCGATTCGAATCTGCCTCCTGAAATCTGTTTCCTGCAATTCTGCCTTGCTTTCAAATCCTCTTTGTTGCCTTCCCTCAATATATTTGTAGACGAGAGTTATCATTTATAAGTCTGCAGGTTTGTGAATTGCAGTGCCCCTGAGCTCCATTTTTCAACTCGCTCTCTTGGGAGCTGGCCGCAAAAGCGCAGGATTGCTTTAGGCCCTATTCTGCTTCCGGGCGGCAGACTGAGCCTGTGCTTAATTCTTCTTCCTGATGGGAAAATAGAGTGACCTGTGCCTGTCCCAACACCTAGAGCTAGTCTCTCATTGGTTCCCCCTCTTCCCGTTCATCCTCAGGACAAATTGCCACCTGTATGGAACAGGAGGTTAAAGGTGCTGATTCTCCAAGGAGGGAGATTGCTAGTAAAGCGGCTGGAATGGCGAACTCGAGCACAAGGAGATGAGAAATGAGGTGCGTTTTAGAAACCTTTCCCGATCACTCGGTGGACCATCTTCTGGGTTTCTCATGCATGTTTTCGATGTAGGAAGAGGCCCTTGAACCTGGAGATTTGGGACCCATGGGATGGGTACCACACAGTATTACTTTAAAGCGTCTGCGTTTGCTCACCCAAGCTCACCAAACCTCTCAGCCCCAAGAATGTCCACCCTTATGTCTCAATCAGCTGCAGGTCTAGATATGGTCAATCCAGGTGGCATCACAGCCCCTGAACGAATTTTGTAAGAATTTCTCTCTCTTTCACTGTCTTTGTTTCACGGGTTTTTAAAATTAATTGAGTTTTATAATGGGGTTTAGCTGCTTTTCACTGCTGTGTTTATGCAGCTTTACACCCACTTGACTCACTTACAGAGAGATATCAATACATAAGTTTTAAGATTCTTACTAGTCAGATATATTCTTGGGCGGTGAATAGGGGGTGTTGAGTCCAGTTCCCTGAGCAAGGAGTAGGTCTTGTCTATTACATATTGGGTTTATGGAACGGTATCTGAGCTAATTTGAAACCCTTGTTTTATGCATCACCCCACCTCACCTTTCCCGTTAGGCAGCCATAGTGTGTTTTCTAACCGTGTGACTCTGTTCTGTTTTGTAATTCAGTTCAAGGGTAGCGGTTTTTACATTCCCTCTATAAGTGATATCTTATGATAAGTGTCTTTTTCTGTGTGACTTATTACACTTAGAATCGTCGTACCTAAATCCACTCATCATGCTGCTACTAGCCTTATGACGTTGATTTCATGGCTGAGTGATATTCCATTGTACATAAGGACCACAACTTCTTTATCCATTTTTCTCTTTCCTGGGATATTTAAGGTGTAACGAAGTGGAGGTTCTTGTCAACAGAGCAGCCCTAAACTTTGGGGTGCTTGTGTCCTGCTGATTTTTAGTTTTCCCAATTTATACGCCCATGAGTGGAAGTGCCCTATGCTCTCTAAGCTGAGTTTTGTAAATGTTTCAGGACACACCGTACACTTCTCCAGAGTGGCTGTTGGCAATTTACATCCCGCCCATCAGCGTAGCAAGGCTCCCGTTTCTCCGTGGCCTGTCCTGCATTTCTGGTTTTGACACTTTATTCAGCATGGCCCTTTTGACCGATGGGAAGCGAGACTTCTTTGTAGCGCTGATTTGCCTTTCCAGGTTGCTTGGTTGGCCAAAAAGGGCGTATGCGTTTTTTCCTGAATATATTCAGGAAAAAACGCATACGCCCTTTTTGGCCAAGGGCATCATTGTCGAGGTTTTGCCGCTTTTCCTGTGCTTTAAAGGCGATTCGAATCTGCCTCCTGAAATCTGTTTCCTGCAATTCTGCCTTGCTTTCAAATCCTCTTTGTTGCCTTCCCTCAATATATTTGTAGACGAGAGTTATCATTTATAAGTCTGCAGGTTTGTGAATTGCAGTGCCCCTGAGCTCCATTTTTCAACTCGCTCTCTTGGGAGCTGGCCGCAAAAGCGCAGGATTGCTTTAGGCCCTATTCTGCTTCCGGGCGGCAGACTGAGCCTGTGCTTAATTCTTCTTCCTGATGGGAAAATAGAGTGACCTGTGCCTGTCCCAACACCTAGAGCTAGTCTCTCATTGGTTCCCCCTCTTCCCGTTCATCCTCAGGACAAATTGCCACCTGTATGGAACAGGAGGTTAAAGGTGCTGATTCTCCAAGGAGGGAGATTGCTAGTAAAGCGGCTGGAATGGCGAACTCGAGCACAAGGAGATGAGAAATGAGGTGCGTTTTAGAAACCTTTCCCGATCACTCGGTGGACCATCTTCTGGGTTTCTCATGCATGTTTTCGATGTAGGAAGAGGCCCTTGAACCTGGAGATTTGGGACCCATGGGATGGGTACCACACAGTATTACTTTAAAGCGTCTGCGTTTGCTCACCCAACCTCACCAAACCTCTCAGCCCCAAGAGTGTCCACCCTTATGTCTCAATCGGCTGCAGGTCTAGATATGGTCAATCGAGGTGGCATCACAGCCCCTGAACGAATTTTGTGAGAATTTCTCTCTCTTTCACTGTCTTTGTTTCACGGGTTTTTAAAATTAATTGAGTTTTATAATGGGGTTTAGCTGCTTTTCACTGCTGTGTTTATGCAGCTTTACACCCACTTGACTCACTTACAGAGAGATATCAATACATAGGTTTTAAGATTCTTACTAGTCAGATATATTCTTGGGCGGTGAATAGGGGGTGTTGAGTCCAGTTCCCTGAGCAAGAAGTAGGTCTTGTCTATTACGTATTGGGTTTATGGAACGGTATCTGAGCTAATTTGAAACCCTTGTTTTATGCATCACCCCACCTCACCTTTCCCGTTAGGCAGCCATAGTGTGTTTTCTAACCGTGTGACTCTGTTCTGTTTTTTAATTCAGTTCAAGGGCAGCGGTTTTTACATTCCCTCTATAGGTGATATCTTACGATAAGTGTCTTTTTCTGTGTGACTTATTACCCTTAGAATCGTCGTACCTAAATCCACTCATCATGCTGCTACTAGCCTTATGACGTTGATTTCATGGCTGAGTGATATTCCATTGTACATAAGGACCACAACTTCTTTATCCATTTTTCTCTTTCCTGGGATATTTAAGGTGTAACGAAGTGGAGGTTCTTGTCAACAGAGCAGCCCTAAACTTTGGGGTGCTTGTGTCTTGCTGATTTGTAGTTTTCCCAATTTATACGCCCATGAGTGGAAGTGCCCTATGCTCTCTAAGCTGAGTTTTGTAAATGTTTCAGGACACACCGTACACTTCTCCAGAGTGGCTGTTGCCAATTTACATCCCGCCCATCAGCGTAGCAAGGCTCCCGTTTCTCCGTGGCCTGTCCTGCATTTCTGGTTTTGACACTTTATTCAGCATGGCCCTTTTGACCGATGGGAAGCGAGACTTCTTTGTAGCGCTGATTTGCCTTTCCAGGTTGCTTTGTTGGCCAAAAAGGGCGTATGCGTTTTTTCCTGAATATATTCAGGAAAAAACGCATACGCCCTTTTTGGCCAAGGGCATCATTGTCGAGGTTTTGCCGCTTTTCCTGTGCTTTAAAGGCGATTCGAATCTGCCTCCTGAAATCTGTTTCCTGCAATTCTGCCTTGCTTTCAAATCCTCTTTGTTGCCTTCCCTCAATATATTTGTAGACGAGAGTTATCATTTATAAGTCTGCAGGTTTGTGAATTGCAGTGCCCCTGAGCTCCATTTTTCAACTCGCTCTCTTGGGAGCTGGCCGCAAAAGCGCAGGATTGCTTTAGGCCCTATTCTGCTTCCGGGCGGCAGACTGAGCCTGTGCTTAATTCTTCTTCCTGATGGGAAAATAGAGTGACCTGTGCCTGTCCCAACACCTAGAGCTAGTCTCTCATTGGTTCCCCCTCTTCCCGTTCATCCTCAGGACAAATTGCCACCTGTATGGAACAGGAGGTTAAAGGTGCTGATTCTCCAAGGAGGGAGATTGCTAGTAAAGCGGCTGGAATGGCGAACTCGAGCACAAGGAGATGAGAAATGAGGTGCGTTTTAGAAACCTTTCCCGATCACTCGGTGGACCATCTTCTGGGTTTCTCATGCATGTTTTCGATGTAGGAAGAGGCCCTTGAACCTGGAGATTTGGGACCCATGGGATGGGTACCACACAGTATTACTTTAAAGCGTCTGCGTTTGCTCACCCAACCTCACCAAACCTCTCAGCCCCAAGAGTGTCCACCCTTATGTCTCAATCGGCTGCAGGTCTAGATATGGTCAATCGAGGTGGCATCACAGCCCCTGAACGAATTTTGTGAGAATTTCTCTCTCTTTCACTGTCTTTGTTTCACGGGTTTTTAAAATTAATTGAGTTTTATAATGGGGTTTAGCTGCTTTTCACTGCTGTGTTTATGCAGCTTTACACCCACTTGACTCACTTACAGAGAGATATCAATGCATAAGTTTTAAGATTCTTACTAGTCAGATATATTCTTGGGCGGTGAATAGGGGGTGTTGAGTCCAGTTCCCTGAGCAAGGAGTAGGTCTTGTCTATTACATATTGGGTTTATGGAACGGTATCTGAGCTAATTTGAAACCCTTGTTTTATGCATCACCCCACCTCACCTTTGCCGTTAGGCAGCCATAGTGTGTTTTCTAACCGTGTGACTCTGTACTGTATTGTAATTCAGTTCAAGGGTAGCGGTTTTTACATTCCCTCTATAAGTGATATCTTACGATAAGTGTCTTTTTCTGTGTGACTTATTTCACTTAGAACCGTCGTACCTAAATCCACTCATCATGCTGCTACTAGCCTTATGATGTTGATTTCATGGCTGAGTGATATTCCATTGTACATAAGGACCACAACTTCTTTATCCATTTTTCCCTTTCCTGGGATATTTAAGGTGTAACGAAGTGGAGGTTCTTGTCAACAGAGCAGCCCTAAACTTTGGGGTGCTTGTGTCCTGCTGATTTTTAGTTTTCCCAATTTATACGCCCATGAGTGGAAGTGCCCTATGCTCTCTAAGCTGAGTTTTGTAAATGTTTCAGGACACACCGTACACTTCTCCAGAGTGGCTGTTGGCAATTTACATCCCGCCCATCAGCGTAGCAAGGCTCCCGTTTCTCCGTGGCCTGTCCTGCATTTCTGGTTTTGACACTTTATTCAGCATGGCCCTTTTGACCGATGGGAAGCGAGACTTCTTTGTAGCGCTGATTTGCCTTTCCTGGTTGCTTGGTTGGCCAAAAAGGGCGTATGCGTTTTTTCCTGGATATATTCAGGAAAAAACGCATACGCCCTTTTTGGCCAAGGGCATCATTGTCGAGGTTTTGCCGCTTTTCCTGTGCTTTAAAGGCGATTCGAATCTGCCTCCTGAAATCTGTTTCCTGCAATTCTGCCTTGCTTTCAAATCCTCTTTGTTGCCTTCCCTCAATATATTTGTAGACGAGAGTTATCATTTATAAGTCTGCAGGTTTGTGAATTGCAGTGCCCCTGAGCTCCATTTTTCAACTCGCTCTCTTGGGAGCTGGCCGCAAAAGCGCAAGGTTTTCTTTAGGCCCTATTCTGCTTCCGGGCGGCAGACTGAGCCTGTGGTTAATTCTTCTTCCTGATGGGAAAATAGAGTGACCTGTGCCTGTCCCAACACCTAGAGCTAGTCTCTCATTGGTTCCCCCTCTTCCCGTTCACCCTCAGGACAAATTGCAACCTGTATGGAACAGGAGGTTAAAGGTGCTGATTCTCCACGGAGGGAGATTGCTAGTAAAGCGGCTGGAATGGCGAACCCGAGAACAAGGAGATGAGAAATGAGGTGCGTTTTAGAAACCTTTCCCGATCACTCGATGTACCATCTTCTGGGTTTCTCATGCATGTTTTCGATGTAGGCAGATGCCCTTGAAGCTGGAGATTTGGGACCCATGGGATGGGTACCACGCAGTATTACTTTAAAGCGTCTGCGTTTGCTCACCCAAGCTCACCAAACCTCTCAGCCCCAAGAATGTCCACCCTTATGTCTCAATCAGCTGCAGGTCTAGATATGGTCAATCCAGGTGGCATCACAGCCCCTGAACGAATTTTGTAAGAATTTCTCTCTCTTTCACTGTCTTTGTTTCACGGGTTTTTAAAATTAATTGAGTTTTATAATGGGGTTTAGCTGCTTTTCACTGCTGTGTTTATGCAGCTTTACACCCACTTGACTCACTTACAGAGAGATATCAATACATAAGTTTTAAGATTCTTACTAGTCAGATATATTCTTGGGCGGTGAATAGGGGGTGTTGAGTCCAGTTCCCTGAGCAAGGAGTAGGTCTTGTCTATTACATATTGGGTTTATGGAACGGTATCTGAGCTAATTTGAAACCCTTGTTTTATGCATCACCCCACCTCACCTTTCCCGTTAGGCAGCCATAGTGTGTTTTCTAACCGTGTGACTCTGTTCTGTTTTGTAATTCAGTTCAAGGGTAGCGGTTTTTACATTCCCTCTATAAGTGATATCTTATGATAAGTGTCTTTTTCTGTGTGACTTATTACACTTAGAATCGTCGTACCTAAATCCACTCATCATGCTGCTACTAGCCTTATGACGTTGATTTCATGGCTGAGTGATATTCCATTGTACATAAGGACCACTACTTCTTTATCCATTTTTCTCTTTCCTGGGATATTTAAGGTGTAACGAAGTGGAGGTTCTTGTCAACAGAGCAGCCCTAAACTTTGGGGTGCTTGTGTCTTGCTGATTTGTAGTTTTCCCAATTTATACGCCCATGAGTGGAAGTGCCCTATGCTCTCTAAGCTGAGTTTTGTAAATGTTTCAGGACACACCGTACACTTCTCCAGAGTGGCTGTTGCCAATTTACATCCCGCCCATCAGCGTAGCAAGGCTCCCGTTTCTCCGTGGCCTGTCCTGCATTTCTGGTTTTGACACTTTATTCAGCATGGCCCTTTTGACCGATGGGAAGCGAGACTTCTTTGTAGCGCTGATTTGCCTTTCCAGGTTGCTTTGTTGGCCAAAAAGGGCGTATGCGTTTTTTCCTGAATATATTCAGGAAAAAACGCATACGCCCTTTTTGGCCAAGGGCATCATTGTCGAGGTTTTGCCGCTTTTCCTGTGCTTTAAAGGCGATTCGAATCTGCCTCCTGAAATCTGTTTCCTGCAATTCTGCCTTGCTTTCAAATCCTCTTTGTTGCCTTCCCTCAATATATTTGTAGACGAGAGTTATCATTTATAAGTCTGCAGGTTTGTGAATTGCAGTGCCCCTGAGCTCCATTTTTCAACTCGCTCTCTTGGGAGCTGGCCGCAAAAGCGCAGGATTGCTTTAGGCCCTATTCTGCTTCCGGGCGGCAGACTGAGCCTGTGCTTAATTCTTCTTCCTGATGGGAAAATAGAGTGACCTGTGCCTGTCCCAACACCTAGAGCTAGTCTCTCATTGCTTCCCCCTCTTCCCGTTCATCCTCAGGACAAATTGCCACCTGTATGGAACAGGAGGTTAAAGGTGCTGATTCTCCAAGGAGGGAGATTGCTAGTAAAGCGGCTGGAATGGCGAACTCGAGCACAAGGAGATGAGAAATGAGGTGCGTTTTAGAAACCTTTCCCGATCACTCGGTGGACCATCTTCTGGGTTTCTCATGCATGTTTTCGATGTAGGAAGAGGCCCTTGAACCTGGAGATTTGGGACCCGTGGGATGGGTACCACACAGTATTACTTTAAAGCGTCTGCGTTTGCTCACCCAACCTCACCAAACCTCTCAGCCCCAAGAGTGTCCACCCTTATGTCTCAATCGGCTGCAGGTCTAGATATGGTCAATCGAGGTGGCATCACAGCCCCTGAACGAATTTTGTGAGAATTTCTCTCTCTTTCACTGTCTTTGTTTCACGGGTTTTTAAAATTAATTGAGTTTTATAATGGGGTTTAGCTGCTTTTCACTGCTGTGTTTATGCAGCTTTACACCCACTTGACTCACTTACAGAGAGATATCAATACATAGGTTTTAAGATTCTTACTAGTCAGATATATTCTTGGGCGGTGAATAGGGGGTGTTGAGTCCAGTTCCCTGAGCAAGGAGTAGGTCTTGTCTATTACGTATTGGGTTTATGGAACGGTATCTGAGCTAATTTGAAACCCTTGTTTTATGCATCACCCCACCTCACCTTTCCCGTTAGGCAGCCATAGTGTGTTTTCTAACCGTGTGACTCTGTTCTGTTTTTTAATTCAGTTCAAGGGCAGCGGTTTTTACATTCCCTCTATAGGTGATATCTTATGATAAGTGTCTTTTTCTGTGTGACTTATTACACTTAGAATCGTCGTACCTAAATCCACTCATCATCCTGCTACTAGCCTCATGACGTTGATTTCATGGCTGAGTGATATTCCATTGTACATAAGGACCACAAATTCTTTATCCATTTTTCTCTTTCCTGGGATATTTAAGGTATAACGAAGTGGAGGTTCTTGTCAACATAGCAGCCCTAAACTTTGGGGTGCTTGTGTCCTGCTGATTTTTAGTTTTCCCAATTTATATGCCCATGAGTGGAAGTGCCCTATGCTCTCTAAGCTGAGTTTTGTAAATGTTTCAAGACACACCGTACACTTCTCCAGAGTGGCTGTTGGCAATTTACATCCCGCCCATCAGCGTAGCAAGGCTCCCGTTTCTCCGTGGCCTGTCCTGCATTTCTGGTTTTGACACTTTATTCAGCATGGCCCTTTTGACCGATGGGAAGCGAGACTTCTTTGTAGCGCTGATTTGCCTTTCCAGGTTGCTTGGTTGGCCAAAAAGGGCGTATGCGTTTTTTCCTGAATATATTCAGGAAAAAACGCATACGCCCTTTTTGGCCAAGGGCATCATTGTCGAGGTTTTGCCGCTTTTCCTGTGCTTTAAAGTCGATTCGAATCTGCCTCCTGAAATCTGTTTCCTGCAATTCTGCCTTGCTTTCAAATCCTCTTTGTTGCCTTCCCTCAATATATTTGTAGACGAGAGTTATCATTTATAAGTCTGCAGGTTTGTGAATTGCAGTGCCCCTGAGCTCCATTTTTCAACTCGCTCTCTTGGGAGCTGGCCGCAAAAGCGCAGGATTGCTTTAGGCCCTATTCTGCTTCCGGGCGGCAGACTGAGCCTGTGCTTAATTCTTCTTCCTGATGGTAAAATAGAGTGACCTGTGCCTGTCCCAACACCTAGAGCTAGTCTCTCATTGGTTCCCCCTCTTCCCGTTCACCCTCAGGACAAATTGCAACCTGTATGGAACAGGAGGTTAAAGGTGCTGATTCTCCAAGGAGGGAGACTGCTAGTAAAGCGGCTGGAATGGTGAACCCGAGCACAAGGAGATGAGAAATGAGGTGCGTTTTAGAAACCTTTCCCGATCACTCGGTGGACCATCTTCAGGGTTTCTCATGCATGTTTTCGATGTAGGCAGATGCCCTTGAACCTGGAGATTTGGGACCCATGGGATGGGTACCACGCAGTATTACTTTAAAGCGTCTGCGTTTGCTCACCCAACCTCACCAAACCTCTCAGCCCCAAGTGTGTCCACCCTTATGTCTCAATCAGCTGCAGGTCTAGGTATGGTCAATCCAGGTGGCATCACAGCCCCTGAACGAATTTTGTGAGAATTTCTCTCTCTTTCACTGTCTTTGTTTCACGGGTTTTTAAAATTAATTGAGTTTTATAATGGGGTTTAGCTGCTTTTCACTGCTGTGTTTATGCAGCTTTACACCCACTTGACTCACTTACAGAGAGATATCAATACATAGGTTTTAAGATTCTTACTAGTCAGATATATTCTTGGGCGGTGAATAGGGGGTGTTGAGTCCAGTTCCCTGAGCAAGGAGTAGGTCTTGTCTATTACATATTGGGTTTATGGAACGGTATCTGAGCTAATTTGAAACCCTTGTTTTATGCATCACCCCACCTCACCTTTGCCGTTAGGCAGCCATAGTGTGTTTTCTAACCGTGTGACTCTGTTCTGTTTTGTAATGCAGTTCAAGGGTAGCGGTTTTTACATTCCCTCTATAAGTGATATCTTATGATAAGTGTCTTTTTCTGTGTGACTTATTTGACTTAGAATCGTCGTACCTAAATCCACTCATCATGCTGCTACTAGCCTTATGACGTTGATTTCATGGCTGAGTGATATTCCATTGTACATAAGGACCACAACTTCTTTATCCATTTTTCTCTTTCCTGGGATATTTAAGGTGTAACGAAGTGGAGGTTCTTGTCAACAGAGCAGCCCTAAACTTTGGGGTGCTTGTGTCTTGCTGATTTGTAGTTTTCCCAATTTATACGCCCATGAGTGGAAGTGCCCTATGCTCTCTAAGCTGAGTTTTGTAAATGTTTCAGGACACACCGTACACTTCTCCAGAGTGGCTGTTGGCAATTTACATCCCGCCCATCAGCGTAGCAAGGCTCCCGTTTCTCCGTGGCCTGTCCTGCATTTCTGGTTTTGACACTTTATTCAGCATGGCCCTTTTGACCGATGGGAAGCGAGACTTCTTTGTAGCGCTGATTTGCCTTTCCAGGTTGCTTGGTTGGCCAAAAAGGGCGTATGCGTTTTTTCCTGAATATATTCAGGAAAAAACGCATACGCCCTTTTTGGCCAAGGGCATCATTGTCGAGGTTTTGCCGCTTTTCCTGTGCTTTAAAGGCGATTCGAATCTGCCTCCTGAAATCTGTTTCCTGCAATTCTGCCTTGCTTTCAAATCCTCTTTGTTGCCTTCCCTCAATATATTTGTAGACGAGAGTTATCATTTATAAGTCTGCAGGTTTGTGAATTGCAGTGCCCCTGAGCTCCATTTTTCAACTCGCTCTCTTGGGAGCTGGCCGCAAAAGCGCAAGGTTTTCTTTAGGCCCTATTCTGCTTCCGGGCCGCAGACTGAGCCTGTGCTTAATTCTTCTTCCTGATGGGAAAATAGAGTGACCTGTGCCTGTCCCAATACCTAGAGCTAGTCTCTCATTGGTTCCCCCTCTTCCCGTTCATCCTCAGGACAAATTGCCACCTGTATGGAACAGGAGGTTAAAGGTGCTGATTCTCCAAGGAGGGAGATTGCTAGTAAAGCGGCTGGAATGGCGAACTCGAGCACAAGGAGATGAGAAATGAGGTGCGTTTTAGAAACCTTTCCCGATCACTCGGTGGACCATCTTCTGGGTTTCTCATGCATGTTTTCGATGTAGGAAGATGCCCTTGAACCTGGAGATTTGGGACCCATGGGATGGGTACCACACAGTATTACTTTAAAGCGTCTGCGTTTGCTCACCCAACCTCACCAAACCTCTCAGCCCCAAGAGTGTCCACCCTTATGTCTCAATCGGCTGCAGGTCTAGATATGGTCAATCGAGGTGGCATCACAGCCCCTGAACGAATTTTGTGAGAATTTCTCTCTCTTTCACTGTCTTTGTTTCACGGGTTTTTAAAATTAATTGAGTTTTATAATGGGGTTTAGCTGCTTTTCACTGCTGTGTTTATGCAGCTTTACACCCACTTGACTCACTTACAGAGAGATATCAATACATAAGTTTTAAGATTCTTACTAGTCAGATACATTCTTGGGCGGTGAATAGGGGGTGTTGAGTCCAGTTCCCTGAGCAAGGAGTAGGTCTTGTCTATTACATATTGGGTTTATGGAACGGTATCTGAGCTAATTTGAAACCCTTGTTTTCTGCATCACCCCACCTCACCTTTCCCGTTAGGCAGCCATAGTGTGTTTTCTAACCGTGTGACTCTGTTCTGTTTTGTAATTCAGTTCAAGGGCAGCGGTTTTTACATTCCCTCTATAGGTGATATCTTATGATAAGTGTCTTTTTCTGTGTGACTTATTACACTTAGAATCGTCGTACCTAAATCCACTCATCATGCTGCTACTAGCCTTATGACGTTGATTTCATGGCTGAGTGATATTCCATTGTACATAAGGACCACAACTTCTTTATCAATTTTTCTCTTTCCTGGGATATTTAAGGTGTAACGAAGTGGAGGTTCTTGTCAACAGAGCAGCCCTAAACTTTGGGGTGTTTTTGTCTTGCTGATTTTTAGTTTTCCCAATTTATACGCCCATGAGTGGAAGTGCCCTATGCTCTCTAAGCTGAGTTTTGTAAATGTTTCAGGACACACCGTACACTTCTCCAGAGTGGCTGTTGGCAATTTACATCGCGCCCATCAGCGTAGCAAGGCTCCCGTTTCTCCGTGGCCTGTCCTGCATTTCTGGTTTTGACACTTTATTCAGCATGGCCCTTTTGACCGATGGGAAGCGATACTTCTTTGTAGCGCTGATTTGCCTTTCCAGGTTGCTTGGTTGGCCAAAAAGGGCGTATGCGTTTTTTCCTGAATATATTCAGGAAAAAACGCATACGCCCTTTTTGGCCAAGGGCATCATTGTCGAGGTTTTGCCGCTTTTCCTGTGCTTTAAAGTCGATTCGAATCTGCCTCCTGAAATCTGTTTCCTGCAATTCTGCCTTGCTTTCAAATCCTCTTTGTTGCCTTCCCTCAATATATTTGTAGACGAGAGTTATCATTTATAAGTCTGCAGGTTTGTGAATTGCAGTGCCCCTGAGCTCCATTTTTCAACTCGCTCTCTTGGGAGCTGGCCGCAAAAGCGCAAGGTTTTCTTTAGGCCCTATTCTGCTTCCGGGCCGCAGACTGAGCCTGTGCTTAATTCTTCTTCCTGATGGGAAAATAGAGTGACCTGTGCCTGTCCCAACACCTAGAGCTAGTCTCTCATTGGTTCCCCCTCTTCCCGTTCATCCTCAGGACAAATTGCCACCTGTATGGAACAGGAGGTTAAAGGTGCTGATTCTCCAAGGAGGGAGATTGCTAGTAAAGCGGCTGGAATGGCGAACTCGAGCACAAGGAGATGAGAAATGAGGTGCGTTTTAGAAACCTTTCCCGATCACTCGGTGGACCATCTTCTGGGTTTCTCATGCATGTTTTCGATGTAGGAAGATGCCCTTGAACCTGGAGATTTGGGACCCATGGGATGGGTACCACACAGTATTACTTTAAAGCGTCTGCGTTTGCTCACCCAACCTCACCAAACCTCTCAGCCCCAAGAGTGTCCACCCTTATGTCTCAATCGGCTGCAGGTCTAGATATGGTCAATCGAGGTGGCATCACAGCCCCTGAACGAATTTTGTGAGAATTTCTCTCTCTTTCACTGTCTTTGTTTCACGGGTTTTTAAAATTAATTGAGTTTTATAATGGGGTTTAGCTGCGTTTCACTGCTGTGTTTATGCAGCTTTACACCCACTTGACTCACTTACAGAGAGATATCAATACATAAGTTTTAAGATTCTTACTAGTCAGATATATTCTTGGGCGGTGAATAGGGGGTGTTGAGTCCAGTTCCCTGAGCAAGGAGTAGGTCTTCTCTATTACATATTGGGTTTATGGAACGGTATCTGAGCTAATTTGAAACCCTTGTTTTCTGCATCACCCCACCTCACCTTTCCCGTTAGGCAGCCATAGTGTGTTTTCTAACCGTGTGACTCTGTTCTGTTTTGTAATTCAGTTCAAGGGCAGCGGTTTTTACATTCCCTCTATAGGTGATATCTTATGATAAGTGTCTTTTTCTGTGTGACTTATTACACTTAGAATCGTCGTACCTAAATCCACTCATCATGCTGCTACTAGCCTTATGACGTTGATTTCATGGCTGAGTGATATTCCATTGTACATAAGGACCACAACTTCTTTATCAATTTTTCTCTTTCCTGGGATATTTAAGGTGTAACGAAGTGGAGGTTCTTGTCAACAGAGCAGCCCTAAACTTTGGGGTGCTTGTGTCTTGCTGATTTTTAGTTTTCCCAATTTATACGCCCATGAGTGGAAGTGCCCTATGCTCTCTAAGCTGAGTTTTGTAAATGTTTCAAGACACACCGTACACTTCTCCAGAGTGGCTGTTGGCAATTTACATCCCGCCCATCAGCGTAGCAAGGCTCCCGTTTCTCCGTGGCCTGTCCTGCATTTCTGGTTTTGACACTTTATTCAGCATGGCCCTTTTGACCGATGGGAAGCGATACTTCTTTGTAGCGCTGATTTGCCTTTCCAGGTTGCTTGGTTGGCCAAAAAGGGCGTATGCGTTTTTTCCTGAATATATTCAGGAAAAAACGCATACGCCCTTTTTGGCCAAGGGCATCATTGTCGAGGTTTTGCCGCTTTTCCTGTGCTTTAAAGTCGATTCGAATCTGCCTCCTGAAATCTGTTTCCTGCAATTCTGCCTTGCTTTCAAATCCTCTTTGTTGCCTTCCCTCAATATATTTGTAGACGAGAGTTATCATTTATAAGTCTGCAGGTTTGTGAATTGCAGTGCCCCTGAGCTCCATTTTTCAACTCGCTCTCTTGGGACCTGGCCGCAAAAGCGCAGGATTGCTTTAGGCCCTATTCTGCTTCCGGGCGGCAGACTGAGCCTGTGCTTAATTCTTCTTCCTGATGGGAAAATAGAGTGACCTGTGCCTGTCCCAACACCTAGAGCTAGTCTCTCATTGGTTCCCCCTCTTCCCGTTCATCCTCAGGACAAATTGCCACCTGTATGGAACAGGAGGTTAAAGGTGCTGATTCTCCAAGGAGGGAGATTGCTAGTAAAGCGGCTGGAATGGCGAACTCGAGCACAAGGAGATGAGAAATGAGGTGCGTTTTAGAAACCTTTCCCGATCACTCGGTGGACCATCTTCTGGGTTTCTCATGCATGTTTTCGATGTAGGAAGAGGCCCTTGAACCTGGAGATTTGGGACCCATGGGATGGGTACCACACAGTATTACTTTAAAGCGTCTGCGTTTGCTCACCCAACCTCACCAAACCTCTCAGCCCCAAGAGTGTCCACCCTTATGTCTCAATCGGCTGCAGGTCTAGATATGGTCAATCGAGGTGGCATCACAGCCCCTAAACGAATTTTGTGAGAATTTCTCTCTCTTTCACTGTCTTTGTTTCACGGGTTTTTAAAATTAATTGAGTTTTATAATGGGGTTTAGCTGCTTTTCACTGCTGTGTTTATGCAGCTTTACACCCACTTGACTCACTTACAGAGAGATATCAATACATAAGTTTTAAGATTCTTACTAGTCAGATATATTCTTGGGCGGTGAATAGGGGGTGTTGAGTCCAGTTCCCTGAGCAAGGAGTAGGTCTTGTCTATTACATATTGGGTTTATGGAACGGTATCTGAGCTAATTTGAAACCCTTGTTTTATGCATCACCCCACCTCACCTTTTCCGTTAGGCAGCCATAGTGTGTTTTCTAACCGTGTGACTCTGTACTGTATTGTAATTCAGTTCAAGGGTAGCGGTTTTTACATTCCCTCTATAAGTGATATCTTACGATAAGTGTCTTTTTCTGTGTGACTTATTTCACTTAGAACCGTCGTACCTAAATCCACTCATCATGCTGCTACTAGCCTTATGATGTTGATTTCATGGCTGAGTGATATTCCATTGTACATAAGGACCACAACTTCTTTATCCATTTTTCCCTTTCCTGGGATATTTAAGGTGTAACGAAGTGGAGGTTCTTGTCAACAGAGCAGCCCTAAACTTTGGGGTGCTTGTGTCCTGCTGATTTTTAGTTTTCCCAATTTATACGCCCATGAGTGGAAGTGCCCTATGCTCTCTAAGCTGAGTTTTGTAAATGTTTCAGGACACACCGTACACTTCTCCAGAGTGGCTGTTGGCAATTTACATCCCGCCCATCAGCGTAGCAAGGCTCCCGTTTCTCCGTGGCCTGTCCTGCATTTCTGGTTTTGACACTTTATTCAGCATGGCCCTTTTGACCGATGGGAAGCGAGACTTCTTTGTAGCGCTGATTTGCCTTTCCAGGTTGCTTGGTTGGCCAAAAAGGGCGTATGCGTTTTTTCCTGAATATATTCAGGAAAAAACGCATACGCCCTTTTTGGCCAAGGGCATCATTGTCGAGGTTTTGCCGCTTTTCCTGTGCTTTAAAGGCGATTCGAATCTGCCTCCTGAAATCTGTTTCCTGCAATTCTGCCTTGCTTTCAAATCCTCTTTGTTGCCTTCCCTCAATATATTTGTAGACGAGAGTTATCATTTATAAGTCTGCAGGTTTGTGAATTGCAGTGCCCCTGAGCTCCATTTTTCAACTCGCTCTCTTGGGAGCTGGCCGCAAAAGCGCAAGGTTTTCTTTAGGCCCTATTCTGCTTCCGGGCGGCAGACTGAGCCTGTGGTTAATTCTTCTTCCTGATGGTAAAATAGAGTGACCTGTGCCTGTCCCAACACCTAGAGCTAGTCTCTCATTGGTTCCCCCTCTCCCGTTCATCCTCAGGACAAATTGCCACCTGTATGGAACAGGAGGTTAAAGGTGCTGATTCTCCAAGGAGGGAGATTGCTAGTAAAGCGGCTGGAATGGCGAACTCGAGCACAAGGAGATGAGAAATGAGGTGCGTTTTAGAAACCTTTCCCGATCACTCGGTGGACCATCTTCTGGGTTTCTCATGCATGTTTTCGATGTAGGAAGATGCCCTTGAACCTGGAGATTTGGGACCCATGGGATGGGTACCACACAGTATTACTTTAAAGCGTCTGCGTTTGCTCACCCAACCTCACCAAACCTCTCAGCCCCAAGAGTGTCCACCCTTATGTCTCAATCGGCTGCAGGTCTAGATATGGTCAATCGAGGTGGCATCACAGCCCCTGAACGAATTTTGTGAGAATTTCTCTCTCTTTCACTGTCTTTGTTTCACGGGTTTTTAAAATTAATTGAGTTTTATAATGGGGTTTAGCTGCTTTTCACTGCTGTGTTTATGCAGCTTTACACCCACTTGACTCACTTACAGAGAGATATCAATACATAAGTTTTAAGATTCTTACTAGTCAGATATATTCTTGGGCGGTGAATAGGGGGTGTTGAGTCCAGTTCCCTGAGCAAGGAGTAGGTCTTGTCTATTACATATTGGGTTTATGGAACGGTATCTGAGCTAATTTGAAACCCTTGTTTTCTGCATCACCCCACCTCACCTTTCCCGTTAGGCAGCCATAGTGTGTTTTCTAACCGTGTGACTCTGTTCTGTTTTGTAATTCAGTTCAAGGGCAGCGGTTTTTACATTCCCTCTATAGGTGATATCTTATGATAAGTGTCTTTTTCTGTGTGACTTATTACACTTAGTATCGTCGTACCTAAATCCACTCATCATGCTGCTACTAGCCTTATGACGTTGATTTCATGGCTGAGTGATATTCCATTGTACATAAGGACCACAACTTCTTTATCAATTTTTCTCTTTCCTGGGATATTTAAGGTGTAACGAAGTGGAGGTTCTTGTCAACAGAGCAGCCCTAAACTTTGGGGTGCTTGTGTCTTGCTGATTTTTAGTTTTCCCAATTTATACGCCCATGAGTGGAAGTGCCCTATGCTCTCTAAGCTGAGTTTTGTAAATGTTTCAGGACACACCGTACACTTCTCCAGAGTGGCTGTTGGCAATTTACATCCCGCCCATCAGCGTAGCAAGGCTCCCGTTTCTCCGTGGCCTGTCCTGCATTTCTGGTTTTGACACTTTATTCAGCATGGCCCTTTTGACCGATGGGAAGCGATACTTCTTTGTAGCGCTGATTTGCCTTTCCAGGTTGCTTGGTTGGCCAAAAAGGGCGTATGCGTTTTTTCCTGAATATATTCAGGAAAAAACGCATACGCCCTTTTTCGCCAAGGGCATCATTGTCGAGGTTTTGCCGCTTTTCCTGTGCTTTAAAGGCGATTCGAATCTGCCACCTGAAATCTGTTTCCTGCAATTCTGCCTTGCTTTCAAATCCTCTTTGTTGCCTTCCCTCAATATATTTGTAGACGAGAGTTATCATTTATAAGTCTGCAGGTTTGTGAATTGCAGTGCCCCTGAGCTCCATTTTTCAACTCGCTCTCTTGGGAGCTGGCCGCAAAAGCGCAGGATTGCTTTAGGCCCTATTCTGCTTCCGGGCGGCAGACTGAGCCTGTGCTTAATTCTTCTTCCTGATGGGAAAATAGAGTGACCTGTGCCTGTCCCAACACCTAGAGCTAGTCTCTCATTGGTTCCCCCTCTTCCCGTTCATCCTCAGGACAAATTGCCACCTGTATGGAACAGGAGGTTAAAGGTGCTGATTCTCCAAGGAGGGAGATTGCTAGTAAAGCGGCTGGAATGGCGAACTCGAGCACAAGGAGATGAGAAATGAGGTGCGTTTTAGAAACCTTTCCCGATCACTCGGTGGACCATCTTCTGGGTTTCTCATGCATGTTTTCGATGTAGGAAGAGGCCCTTGAACCTGGAGATTTGGGACCCATGGGATGGGTACCACACAGTATTACTTTAAAGCGTCTGCGTTTGCTCACCCAACCTCACCAAACCTCTCAGCCCCAAGAGTGTCCACCCTTATGTCTCAATCGGCTGCAGGTCTAGATATGGTCAATCGAGGTGGCATCACAGCCCCTGAACGAATTTTGTGAGAATTTCTCTCTCTTTCACTGTCTTTGTTTCACGGGTTTTTAAAATTAATTGAGTTTTATAATGGGGTTTAGCTGCTTTTCACTGCTGTGTTTATGCAGCTTTACACCCACTTGACTCACTTACAGAGAGATATCAATGCATAAGTTTTAAGATTCTTACTAGTCAGATATATTCTTGGGCGGTGAATAGGGGGTGTTGAGTCCAGTTCCCTGAGCAAGGAGTAGGTCTTGTCTATTACATATTGGGTTTATGGAACGGTATCTGAGCTAATTTGAAACCCTTGTTTTATGCATCACCCCACCTCACCTTTGCCGTTAGGCAGCCATAGTGTGTTTTCTAACCGTGTGACTCTGTACTGTATTGTAATTCAGTTCAAGGGTAGCGGTTTTTACATTCCCTCTATAAGTGATATCTTACGATAAGTGTCTTTTTCTGTGTGACTTATTTCACTTAGAACCGTCGTACCTAAATCCACTCATCATGCTGCTACTAGCCTTATGATGTTGATTTCATGGCTGAGTGATATTCCATTGTACATAAGGACCACAACTTCTTTATCCATTTTTCCCTTTCCTGGGATATTTAAGGTGTAACGAAGTGGAGGTTCTTGTCAACAGAGCAGCCCTAAACTTTGGGGTGCTTGTGTCCTGCTGATTTTTAGTTTTCCCAATTTATACGCCCATGAGTGGAAGTGCCCTATGCTCTCTAAGCTGAGTTTTGTAAATGTTTCAGGACACACCGTACACTTCTCCAGAGTGGCTGTTGGCAATTTACATCCCGCCCATCAGCGTAGCAAGGCTCCCGTTTCTCCGTGGCCTGTCCTGCATTTCTGGTTTTGACACTTTATTCAGCATGGCCCTTTTGACCGATGGGAAGCGAGACTTCTTTGTAGCGCTGATTTGCCTTTCCAGGTTGCTTGGTTGGCCAAAAAGGGCGTATGCGTTTTTTCCTGGATATATTCAGGAAAAAACGCATACGCCCTTTTTGGCCAAGGGCATCATTGTCGAGGTTTTGCCGCTTTTCCTGTGCTTTAAAGGCGATTCGAATCTGCCTCCTGAAATCTGTTTCCTGCAATTCTGCCTTGCTTTCAAATCCTCTTTGTTGCCTTCCCTCAATATATTTGTAGACGAGAGTTATCATTTATAAGTCTGCAGGTTTGTGAATTGCAGTGCCCCTGAGCTCCATTTTTCAACTCGCTCTCTTGGGAGCTGGCCGCAAAAGCGCAAGGTTTTCTTTAGGCCCTATTCTGCTTCCGGGCGGCAGACTGAGCCTGTGGTTAATTCTTCTTCCTGATGGGAAAATAGAGTGACCTGTGCCTGTCCCAACACCTAGAGCTAGTCTCTCATTGGTTCCCCCTCTTCCCGTTCACCCTCAGGACAAATTGCAACCTGTATGGAACAGGAGGTTAAAGGTGCTGATTCTCCACGGAGGGAGATTGCTAGTAAAGCGGCTGGAATGGCGAACCCGAGAACAAGGAGATGAGAAATGAGGTGCGTTTTAGAAACCTTTCCCGATCACTCGATGTACCATCTTCTGGGTTTCTCATGCATGTTTTCGATGTAGGCAGATGCCCTTGAAGCTGGAGATTTGGGACCCATGGGATGGGTACCACGCAGTATTACTTTAAAGCGTCTGCGTTTGCTCACCCAAGCTCACCAAACCTCTCAGCCCCAAGAATGTCCACCCTTATGTCTCAATCAGCTGCAGGTCTAGATATGGTCAATCCAGGTGGCATCACAGCCCCTGAACGAATTTTGTAAGAATTTCTCTCTCTTTCACTGTCTTTGTTTCACGGGTTTTTAAAATTAATTGAGTTTTATAATGGGGTTTAGCTGCTTTTCACTGCTGTGTTTATGCAGCTTTACACCCACTTGACTCACTTACAGAGAGATATCAATACATAAGTTTTAAGATTCTTACTAGTCAGATATATTCTTGGGCGGTGAATAGGGGGTGTTGAGTCCAGTTCCCTGAGCAAGGAGTAGGTCTTGTCTATTACATATTGGGTTTATGGAACGGTATCTGAGCTAATTTGAAACCCTTGTTTTATGCATCACCCCACCTCACCTTTCCCGTTAGGCAGCCATAGTGTGTTTTCTAACCGTGTGACTCTGTTCTGTTTTGTAATTCAGTTCAAGGGTAGCGGTTTTTACATTCCCTCTATAAGTGATATCTTATGATAAGTGTCTTTTTCTGTGTGACTTATTACACTTAGAATCGTCGTACCTAAATCCACTCATCATGCTGCTACTAGCCTTATGACGTTGATTTCATGGCTGAGTGATATTCCATTGTACATAAGGACCACAACTTCTTTATCCATTTTTCTCTTTCCTGGGATATTTAAGGTGTAACGAAGTGGAGGTTCTTGTCAACAGAGCAGCCCTAAACTTTGGGGTGCTTGTGTCTTGCTGATTTGTAGTTTTCCCAATTTATACGCCCATGAGTGGAAGTGCCCTATGCTCTCTAAGCTGAGTTTTGTAAATGTTTCAGGACACACCGTACACTTCTCCAGAGTGGCTGTTGCCAATTTACATCCCGCCCATCAGCGTAGCAAGGCTCCCGTTTCTCCGTGGCCTGTCCTGCATTTCTGGTTTTGACACTTTATTCAGCATGGCCCTTTTGACCGATGGGAAGCGAGACTTCTTTGTAGCGCTGATTTGCCTTTCCAGGTTGCTTTGTTGGCCAAAAAGGGCGTATGCGTTTTTTCCTGAATATATTCAGGAAAAAACGCATACGCCCTTTTTGGCCAAGGGCATCATTGTCGAGGTTTTGCCGCTTTTCCTGTGCTTTAAAGGCGATTCGAATCTGCCTCCTGAAATCTGTTTCCTGCAATTCTGCCTTGCTTTCAAATCCTCTTTGTTGCCTTCCCTCAATATATTTGTAGACGAGAGTTATCATTTATAAGTCTGCAGGTTTGTGAATTGCAGTGCCCCTGAGCTCCATTTTTCAACTCGCTCTCTTGGGAGCTGGCCGCAAAAGCGCAGGATTGCTTTAGGCCCTATTCTGCTTCCGGGCGGCAGACTGAGCCTGGGCTTAATTCTTCTTCCTGATGGGAAAATAGAGTGACCTGTGCCTGTCCCAACACCTAGAGCTAGTCTCTCATTGCTTCCCCCTCTTCCCGTTCATCCTCAGGACAAATTGCCACCTGTATGGAACAGGAGGTTAAAGGTGCTGATTCTCCAAGGAGGGAGATTGCTAGTAAAGCGGCTGGAATGGCGAACTCGAGCACAAGGAGATGAGAAATGAGGTGCGTTTTAGAAACCTTTCCCGATCACTCGGTGGACCATCTTCTGGGTTTCTCATGCATGTTTTCGATGTAGGAAGAGGCCCTTGAACCTGGAGATTTGGGACCCGTGGGATGGGTACCACACAGTATTACTTTAAAGCGTCTGCGTTTGCTCACCCAACCTCACCAAACCTCTCAGCCCCAAGAGTGTCCACCCTTATGTCTCAATCGGCTGCAGGTCTAGATATGGTCAATCGAGGTGGCATCACAGCCCCTGAACGAATTTTGTGAGAATTTCTCTCTCTTTCACTGTCTTTGTTTCACGGGTTTTTAAAATTAATTGAGTTTTATAATGGGGTTTAGCTGCTTTTCACTGCTGTGTTTATGCAGCTTTACACCCACTTGACTCACTTACAGAGAGATATCAATACATAGGTTTTAAGATTCTTACTAGTCAGATATATTCTTGGGCGGTGAATAGGGGGTGTTGAGTCCAGTTCCCTGAGCAAGGAGTAGGTCTTGTCTATTACGTATTGGGTTTATGGAACGGTATCTGAGCTAATTTGAAACCCTTGTTTTATGCATCACCCCACCTCACCTTTCCCGTTAGGCAGCCATAGTGTGTTTTCTAACCGTGTGACTCTGTTCTGTTTTTTAATTCAGTTCAAGGGCAGCGGTTTTTACATTCCCTCTATAGGTGATATCTTATGATAAGTGTCTTTTTCTGTGTGACTTATTACACTTAGAATCGTCGTACCTAAATCCACTCATCATCCTGCTACTAGCCTCATGACGTTGATTTCATGGCTGAGTGATATTCCATTGTACATAAGGACCACAAATTCTTTATCCATTTTTCTCTTTCCTGGGATATTTAAGGTATAACGAAGTGGAGGTTCTTGTCAACATAGCAGCCCTAAACTTTGGGGTGCTTGTGTCCTGCTGATTTTTAGTTTTCCCAATTTATATGCCCATGAGTGGAAGTGCCCTATGCTCTCTAAGCTGAGTTTTGTAAATGTTTCAAGACACACCGTACACTTCTCCAGAGTGGCTGTTGGCAATTTACATCCCGCCCATCAGCGTAGCAAGGCTCCCGTTTCTCCGTGGCCTGTCCTGCATTTCTGGTTTTGACACTTTATTCAGCATGGCCCTTTTGACCGATGGGAAGCGAGACTTCTTTGTAGCGCTGATTTGCCTTTCCAGGTTGCTTGGTTGGCCAAAAAGGGCGTATGCGTTTTTTCCTGAATATATTCAGGAAAAAACGCATACGCCCTTTTTGGCCAAGGGCATCATTGTCGAGGTTTTGCCGCTTTTCCTGTGCTTTAAAGTCGATTCGAATCTGCCTCCTGAAATCTGTTTCCTGCAATTCTGCCTTGCTTTCAAATCCTCTTTGTTGCCTTCCCTCAATATATTTGTAGACGAGAGTTATCATTTATAAGTCTGCAGGTTTGTGAATTGCAGTGCCCCTGAGCTCCATTTTTCAACTCGCTCTCTTGGGAGCTGGCCGCAAAAGCGCAGGATTGCTTTAGGCCCTATTCTGCTTCCGGGCGGCAGACTGAGCCTGTGCTTAATTCTTCTTCCTGATGGTAAAATAGAGTGACCTGTGCCTGTCCCAACACCTAGAGCTAGTCTCTCATTGGTTCCCCCTCTTCCCGTTCACCCTCAGGACAAATTGCAACCTGTATGGAACAGGAGGTTAAAGGTGCTGATTCTCCAAGGAGGGAGACTGCTAGTAAAGCGGCTGGAATGGTGAACCCGAGCACAAGGAGATGAGAAATGAGGTGCGTTTTAGAAACCTTTCCCGATCACTCGGTGGACCATCTTCAGGGTTTCTCATGCATGTTTTCGATGTAGGCAGATGCCCTTGAACCTGGAGATTTGGGACCCATGGGATGGGTACCACGCAGTATTACTTTAAAGCGTCTGCGTTTGCTCACCCAACCTCACCAAACCTCTCAGCCCCAAGTGTGTCCACCCTTATGTCTCAATCAGCTGCAGGTCTAGGTATGGTCAATCCAGGTGGCATCACAGCCCCTGAACGAATTTTGTGAGAATTTCTCTCTCTTTCACTGTCTTTGTTTCACGGGTTTTTAAAATTAATTGAGTTTTATAATGGGGTTTAGCTGCTTTTCACTGCTGTGTTTATGCAGCTTTACACCCACTTGACTCACTTACAGAGAGATATCAATACATAGGTTTTAAGATTCTTACTAGTCAGATATATTCTTGGGCGGTGAATAGGGGGTGTTGAGTCCAGTTCCCTGAGCAAGGAGTAGGTCTTGTCTATTACATATTGGGTTTATGGAACGGTATCTGAGCTAATTTGAAACCCTTGTTTTATGCATCACCCCACCTCACCTTTGCCGTTAGGCAGCCATAGTGTGTTTTCTAACCGTGTGACTCTGTTCTGTTTTGTAATGCAGTTCAAGGGTAGCGGTTTTTACATTCCCTCTATAAGTGATATCTTATGATAAGTGTCTTTTTCTGTGTGACTTATTTCACTTAGAATCGTCGTACCTAAATCCACTCATCATGCTGCTACTAGCCTTATGACGTTGATTTCATGGCTGAGTGATATTCCATTGTACATAAGGACCACAACTTCTTTATCCATTTTTCTCTTTCCTGGGATATTTAAGGTGTAACGAAGTGGAGGTTCTTGTCAACAGAGCAGCCCTAAACTTTGGGGTGCTTGTGTCTTGCTGATTTGTAGTTTTCCCAATTTATACGCCCATGAGTGGAAGTGCCCTATGCTCTCTAAGCTGAGTTTTGTAAATGTTTCAGGACACACCGTACACTTCTCCAGAGTGGCTGTTGCCAATTTACATCCCGCCCATCAGCGTAGCAAGGCTCCCGTTTCTCCGTGGCCTGTCCTGCATTTCTGGTTTTGACACTTTATTCAGCATGGCCCTTTTGACCGATGGGAAGCGAGACTTCTTTGTAGCGCTGATTTGCCTTTCCAGGTTGCTTGGTTGGCCAAAAAGGGCGTATGCGTTTTTTCCTGAATATATTCAGGAAAAAACGCATACGCCCTTTTTGGCCAAGGGCATCATTGTCGAGGTTTTGCCGCTTTTCCTGTGCTTTAAAGGCGATTCGAATCTGCCTCCTGAAATCTGTTTCCTGCAATTCTGCCTTGCTTTCAAATCCTCTTTGTTGCCTTCCCTCAATATATTTGTAGACGAGAGTTATCATTTATAAGTCTGCAGGTTTGTGAATTGCAGTGCCCCTGAGCTCCATTTTTCAACTCGCTCTCTTGGGAGCTGGCCGCAAAAGCGCAGGATTGCTTTAGGCCCTATTCTGCTTCCGGGCGGCAGACTGAGCCTGTGCTTAATTCTTCTTCCTGATGGGAAAATAGAGTGACCTGTGCCTGTCCCAACACCTAGAGCTAGTCTCTCATTGCTTCCCCCTCTTCCCGTTCATCCTCAGGACAAATTGCCACCTGTATGGAACAGGAGGTTAAAGGTGCTGATTCTCCAAGGAGGGAGATTGCTAGTAAAGCGGCTGGAATGGCGAACTCGAGCACAAGGAGATGAGAAATGAGGTGCGTTTTAGAAACCTTTCCCGATCACTCGGTGGACCATCTTCTGGGTTTCTCATGCATGTTTTCGATGTAGGAAGAGGCCCTTGAACCTGGAGATTTGGGACCCGTGGGATGGGTACCACACAGTATTACTTTAAAGCGTCTGCGTTTGCTCACCCAACCTCACCAAACCTCTCAGCCCCAAGAGTGTCCACCCTTATGTCTCAATCGGCTGCAGGTCTAGATATGGTCAATCGAGGTGGCATCACAGCCCCTGAACGAATTTTGTGAGAATTTCTCTCTCTTTCACTGTCTTTGTTTCACGGGTTTTTAAAATTAATTGAGTTTTATAATGGGGTTTAGCTGCTTTTCACTGCTGTGTTTATGCAGCTTTACACCCACTTGACTCACTTACAGAGAGATATCAATACATAGGTTTTAAGATTCTTACTAGTCAGATATATTCTTGGGCGGTGAATAGGGGGTGTTGAGTCCAGTTCCCTGAGCAAGGAGTAGGTCTTGTCTATTACGTATTGGGTTTATGGAACGGTATCTGAGCTAATTTGAAACCCTTGTTTTATGCATCACCCCACCTCACCTTTCCCGTTAGGCAGCCATAGTGTGTTTTCTAACCGTGTGACTCTGTTCTGTTTTTTAATTCAGTTCAAGGGCAGCGGTTTTTACATTCCCTCTATAGGTGATATCTTATGATAAGTGTCTTTTTCTGTGTGACTTATTACACTTAGAATCGTCGTACCTAAATCCACTCATCATCCTGCTACTAGCCTCATGACGTTGATTTCATGGCTGAGTGATATTCCATTGTACATAAGGACCACAAATTCTTTATCCATTTTTCTCTTTCCTGGGATATTTAAGGTATAACGAAGTGGAGGTTCTTGTCAACATAGCAGCCCTAAACTTTGGGGTGCTTGTGTCCTGCTGATTTTTAGTTTTCCCAATTTATATGCCCATGAGTGGAAGTGCCCTATGCTCTCTAAGCTGAGTTTTGTAAATGTTTCAAGACACACCGTACACTTCTCCAGAGTGGCTGTTGGCAATTTACATCCCGCCCATCAGCGTAGCAAGGCTCCCGTTTCTCCGTGGCCTGTCCTGCATTTCTGGTTTTGACACTTTATTCAGCATGGCCCTTTTGACCGATGGGAAGCGAGACTTCTTTGTAGCGCTGATTTGCCTTTCCAGGTTGCTTGGTTGGCCAAAAAGGGCGTATGCGTTTTTTCCTGAATATATTCAGGAAAAAACGCATACGCCCTTTTTGGCCAAGGGCATCATTGTCGAGGTTTTGCCGCTTTTCCTGTGCTTTAAAGTCGATTCGAATCTGCCTCCTGAAATCTGTTTCCTGCAATTCTGCCTTGCTTTCAAATCCTCTTTGTTGCCTTCCCTCAATATATTTGTAGACGAGAGTTATCATTTATAAGTCTGCAGGTTTGTGAATTGCAGTGCCCCTGAGCTCCATTTTTCAACTCGCTCTCTTGGGAGCTGGCCGCAAAAGCGCAGGATTGCTTTAGGCCCTATTCTGCTTCCGGGCGGCAGACTGAGCCTGTGCTTAATTCTTCTTCCTGATGGTAAAATAGAGTGACCTGTGCCTGTCCCAACACCTAGAGCTAGTCTCTCATTGGTTCCCCCTCTTCCCGTTCACCCTCAGGACAAATTGCAACCTGTATGGAACAGGAGGTTAAAGGTGCTGATTCTCCAAGGAGGGAGACTGCTAGTAAAGCGGCTGGAATGGTGAACCCGAGCACAAGGAGATGAGAAATGAGGTGCGTTTTAGAAACCTTTCCCGATCACTCGGTGGACCATCTTCAGGGTTTCTCATGCATGTTTTCGATGTAGGCAGATGCCCTTGAACCTGGAGATTTGGGACCCATGGGATGGGTACCACGCAGTATTACTTTAAAGCGTCTGCGTTTGCTCACCCAACCTCACCAAACCTCTCAGCCCCAAGTGTGTCCACCCTTATGTCTCAATCAGCTGCAGGTCTAGGTATGGTCAATCCAGGTGGCATCACAGCCCCTGAACGAATTTTGTGAGAATTTCTCTCTCTTTCACTGTCTTTGTTTCACGGGTTTTTAAAATTAATTGAGTTTTATAATGGGGTTTAGCTGCTTTTCACTGCTGTGTTTATGCAGCTTTACACCCACTTGACTCACTTACAGAGAGATATCAATACATAGGTTTTAAGATTCTTACTAGTCAGATATATTCTTGGGCGGTGAATAGGGGGTGTTGAGTCCAGTTCCCTGAGCAAGGAGTAGGTCTTGTCTATTACATATTGGGTTTATGGAACGGTATCTGAGCTAATTTGAAACCCTTGTTTTATGCATCACCCCACCTCACCTTTGCCGTTAGGCAGCCATAGTGTGTTTTCTAACCGTGTGACTCTGTTCTGTTTTGTAATGCAGTTCAAGGGTAGCGGTTTTTACATTCCCTCTATAAGTGATATCTTATGATAAGTGTCTTTTTCTGTGTGACTTATTTCACTTAGAATCGTCGTACCTAAATCCACTCATCATGCTGCTACTAGCCTTATGACGTTGATTTCATGGCTGAGTGATATTCCATTGTACATAAGGACCACAACTTCTTTATCCATTTTTCTCTTTCCTGGGATATTTAAGGTGTAACGAAGTGGAGGTTCTTGTCAACAGAGCAGCCCTAAACTTTGGGGTGCTTGTGTCTTGCTGATTTGTAGTTTTCCCAATTTATACGCCCATGAGTGGAAGTGCCCTATGCTCTCTAAGCTGAGTTTTGTAAATGTTTCAGGACACACCGTACACTTCTCCAGAGTGGCTGTTGGCAATTTACATCCCGCCCATCAGCGTAGCAAGGCTCCCGTTTCTCCGTGGCCTGTCCTGCATTTCTGGTTTTGACACTTTATTCAGCATGGCCCTTTTGACCGATGGGAAGCGAGACTTCTTTGTAGCGCTGATTTGCCTTTCCAGGTTGCTTGGTTGGCCAAAAAGGGCGTATGCGTTTTTTCCTGAATATATTCAGGAAAAAACGCATACGCCCTTTTTGGCCAAGGGCATCATTGTCGAGGTTTTGCCGCTTTTCCTGTGCTTTAAAGTCGATTCGAATCTGCCTCCTGAAATCTGTTTCCTGCAATTCTGCCTTGCTTTCAAATCCTCTTTGTTGCCTTCCCTCAATATATTTGTAGACGAGAGTTATCATTTATAAGTCTGCAGGTTTGTGAATTGCAGTGCCCCTGAGCTCCATTTTTCAACTCGCTCTCTTGGGAGCTGGCCGCAAAAGCGCAAGGTTTTCTTTAGGCCCTATTCTGCTTCCGGGCCGCAGACTGAGCCTGTGCTTAATTCTTCTTCCTGATGGGAAAATAGAGTGACCTGTGCCTGTCCCAATACCTAGAGCTAGTCTCTCATTGGTTCCCCCTCTTCCCGTTCATCCTCAGGACAAATTGCCACCTGTATGGAACAGGAGGTTAAAGGTGCTGATTCTCCAAGGAGGGAGATTGCTAGTAAAGCGGCTGGAATGGCGAACTCGAGCACAAGGAGATGAGAAATGAGGTGCGTTTTAGAAACCTTTCCCGATCACTCGGTGGACCATCTTCTGGGTTTCTCATGCATGTTTTCGATGTAGGAAGATGCCCTTGAACCTGGAGATTTGGGACCCATGGGATGGGTACCACACAGTATTACTTTAAAGCGTCTGCGTTTGCTCACCCAACCTCACCAAACCTCTCAGCCCCAAGAGTGTCCACCCTTATGTCTCAATCGGCTGCAGGTCTAGATATGGTCAATCGAGGTGGCATCACAGCCCCTGAACGAATTTTGTGAGAATTTCTCTCTCTTTCACTGTCTTTGTTTCACGGGTTTTTAAAATTAATTGAGTTTTATAATGGGGTTTAGCTGCTTTTCACTGCTGTGTTTATGCAGCTTTACACCCACTTGACTCACTTACAGAGAGATATCAATACATAAGTTTTAAGATTCTTACTAGTCAGATACATTCTTGGGCGGTGAATAGGGGGTGTTGAGTCCAGTTCCCTGAGCAAGGAGTAGGTCTTGTCTATTACATATTGGGTTTATGGAACGGTATCTGAGCTAATTTGAAACCCTTGTTTTCTGCATCACCCCACCTCACCTTTCCCGTTAGGCAGCCATAGTGTGTTTTCTAACCGTGTGACTCTGTTCTGTTTTGTAATTCAGTTCAAGGGCAGCGGTTTTTACATTCCCTCTATAGGTGATATCTTATGATAAGTGTCTTTTTCTGTGTGACTTATTACACTTAGAATCGTCGTACCTAAATCCACTCATCATGCTGCTACTAGCCTTATGACGTTGATTTCATGGCTGAGTGATATTCCATTGTACATAAGGACCACAACTTCTTTATCAATTTTTCTCTTTCCTGGGATATTTAAGGTGTAACGAAGTGGAGGTTCTTGTCAACAGAGCAGCCCTAAACTTTGGGGTGTTTTTGTCTTGCTGATTTTTAGTTTTCCCAATTTATACGCCCATGAGTGGAAGTGCCCTATGCTCTCTAAGCTGAGTTTTGTAAATGTTTCAGGACACACCGTACACTTCTCCAGAGTGGCTGTTGGCAATTTACATCGCGCCCATCAGCGTAGCAAGGCTCCTGTTTCTCCGTGGCCTGTCCTGCATTTCTGGTTTTGACACTTTATTCAGCATGGCCCTTTTGACCGATGGGAAGCGATACTTCTTTGTAGCGCTGATTTGCCTTTCCAGGTTGCTTGGTTGGCCAAAAAGGGCGTATGCGTTTTTTCCTGAATATATTCAGGAAAAAACGCATACGCCCTTTTTGGCCAAGGGCATCATTGTCGAGGTTTTGCCGCTTTTCCTGTGCTTTAAAGTCGATTCGAATCTGCCTCCTGAAATCTGTTTCCTGCAATTCTGCCTTGCTTTCAAATCCTCTTTGTTGCCTTCCCTCAATATATTTGTAGACGAGAGTTATCATTTATAAGTCTGCAGGTTTGTGAATTGCAGTGCCCCTGAGCTCCATTTTTCAACTCGCTCTCTTGGGAGCTGGCCGCAAAAGCGCAAGGTTTTCTTTAGGCCCTATTCTGCTTCCGGGCCGCAGACTGAGCCTGTGCTTAATTCTTCTTCCTGATGGGAAAATAGAGTGACCTGTGCCTGTCCCAACACCTAGAGCTAGTCTCTCATTGGTTCCCCCTCTTCCCGTTCATCCTCAGGACAAATTGCCACCTGTATGGAACAGGAGGTTAAAGGTGCTGATTCTCCAAGGAGGGAGATTGCTAGTAAAGCGGCTGGAATGGCGAACTCGAGCACAAGGAGATGAGAAATGAGGTGCGTTTTAGAAACCTTTCCCGATCACTCGGTGGACCATCTTCTGGGTTTCTCATGCATGTTTTCGATGTAGGAAGATGCCCTTGAACCTGGAGATTTGGGACCCATGGGATGGGTACCACACAGTATTACTTTAAAGCGTCTGCGTTTGCTCACCCAACCTCACCAAACCTCTCAGCCCCAAGAGTGTCCACCCTTATGTCTCAATCGGCTGCAGGTCTAGATATGGTCAATCGAGGTGGCATCACAGCCCCTGAACGAATTTTGTGAGAATTTCTCTCTCTTTCACTGTCTTTGTTTCACGGGTTTTTAAAATTAATTGAGTTTTATAATGGGGTTTAGCTGCGTTTCACTGCTGTGTTTATGCAGCTTTACACCCACTTGACTCACTTACAGAGAGATATCAATACATAAGTTTTAAGATTCTTACTAGTCAGATACATTCTTGGGCGGTGAATAGGGGGTGTTGAGTCCAGTTCCCTGAGCAAGGAGTAGGTCTTGTCTATTACATATTGGGTTTATGGAACGGTATCTGAGCTAATTTGAAACCCTTGTTTTCTGCATCACCCCACCTCACCTTTCCCGTTAGGCAGCCATAGTGTGTTTTCTAACCGTGTGACTCTGTTCTGTTTTGTAATTCAGTTCAAGGGCAGCGGTTTTTACATTCCCTCTATAGGTGATATCTTATGATAAGTGTCTTTTTCTGTGTGACTTATTACACTTAGAATCGTCGTACCTAAATCCACTCATCATGCTGCTACTAGCCTTATGACGTTGATTTCATGGCTGAGTGATATTCCATTGTACATAAGGACCACAACTTCTTTATCAATTTTTCTCTTTCCTGGGATATTTAAGGTGTAACGAAGTGGAGGTTCTTGTCAACAGAGCAGCCCTAAACTTTGGGGTGTTTTTGTCTTGCTGATTTTTAGTTTTCCCAATTTATACGCCCATGAGTGGAAGTGCCCTATGCTCTCTAAGCTGAGTTTTGTAAATGTTTCAGGACACACCGTACACTTCTCCAGAGTGGCTGTTGGCAATTTACATCGCGCCCATCAGCGTAGCAAGGCTCCCGTTTCTCCGTGGCCTGTCCTGCATTTCTGGTTTTGACACTTTATTCAGCATGGCCCTTTTGACCGATGGGAAGCGATACTTCTTTGTAGCGCTGATTTGCCTTTCCAGGTTGCTTGGTTGGCCAAAAAGGGCGTATGCGTTTTTTCCTGAATATATTCAGGAAAAAACGCATACGCCCTTTTTGGCCAAGGGCATCATTGTCGAGGTTTTGCCGCTTTTCCTGTGCTTTAAAGTCGATTCGAATCTGCCTCCTGAAATCTGTTTCCTGCAATTCTGCCTTGCTTTCAAATCCTCTTTGTTGCCTTCCCTCAATATATTTGTAGACGAGAGTTATCATTTATAAGTCTGCAGGTTTGTGAATTGCAGTGCCCCTGAGCTCCATTTTTCAACTCGCTCTCTTGGGAGCTGGCCGCAAAAGCGCAAGGTTTTCTTTAGGCCCTATTCTGCTTCCGGGCCGCAGACTGAGCCTGTGCTTAATTCTTCTTCCTGATGGGAAAATAGAGTGACCTGTGCCTGTCCCAATACCTAGAGCTAGTCTCTCATTGGTTCCCCCTCTTCCCGTTCATCCTCAGGACAAATTGCCACCTGTATGGAACAGGAGGTTAAAGGTGCTGATTCTCCAAGGAGGGAGATTGCTAGTAAAGCGGCTGGAATGGCGAACTCGAGCACAAGGAGATGAGAAATGAGGTGCGTTTTAGAAACCTTTCCCGATCACTCGGTGGACCATCTTCTGGGTTTCTCATGCATGTTTTCGATGTAGGAAGATGCCCTTGAACCTGGAGATTTGGGACCCATGGGATGGGTACCACACAGTATTACTTTAAAGCGTCTGCGTTTGCTCACCCAACCTCACCAAACCTCTCAGCCCCAAGAGTGTCCACCCTTATGTCTCAATCGGCTGCAGGTCTAGATATGGTCAATCGAGGTGGCATCACAGCCCCTGAACGAATTTTGTGAGAATTTCTCTCTCTTTCACTGTCTTTGTTTCACGGGTTTTTAAAATTAATTGAGTTTTATAATGGGGTTTAGCTGCTTTTCACTGCTGTGTTTATGCAGCTTTACACCCACTTGACTCACTTACAGAGAGATATCAATACATAAGTTTTAAGATTCTTACTAGTCAGATACATTCTTGGGCGGTGAATAGGGGGTGTTGAGTCCAGTTCCCTGAGCAAGGAGTAGGTCTTGTCTATTACATATTGGGTTTATGGAACGGTATCTGAGCTAATTTGAAACCCTTGTTTTCTGCATCACCCCACCTCACCTTTCCCGTTAGGCAGCCATAGTGTGTTTTCTAACCGTGTGACTCTGTTCTGTTTTGTAATTCAGTTCAAGGGCAGCGGTTTTTACATTCCCTCTATAGGTGATATCTTATGATAAGTGTCTTTTTCTGTGTGACTTATTACACTTAGAATCGTCGTACCTAAATCCACTCATCATGCTGCTACTAGCCTTATGACGTTGATTTCATGGCTGAGTGATATTCCATTGTACATAAGGACCACAACTTCTTTATCAATTTTTCTCTTTCCTGGGATATTTAAGGTGTAACGAAGTGGAGGTTCTTGTCAACAGAGCAGCCCTAAACTTTGGGGTGTTTTTGTCTTGCTGATTTTTAGTTTTCCCAATTTATACGCCCATGAGTGGAAGTGCCCTATGCTCTCTAAGCTGAGTTTTGTAAATGTTTCAGGACACACCGTACACTTCTCCAGAGTGGCTGTTGGCAATTTACATCGCGCCCATCAGCGTAGCAAGGCTCCTGTTTCTCCGTGGCCTGTCCTGCATTTCTGGTTTTGACACTTTATTCAGCATGGCCCTTTTGACCGATGGGAAGCGATACTTCTTTGTAGCGCTGATTTGCCTTTCCAGGTTGCTTGGTTGGCCAAAAAGGGCGTATGCGTTTTTTCCTGAATATATTCAGGAAAAAACGCATACGCCCTTTTTGGCCAAGGGCATCATTGTCGAGGTTTTGCCGCTTTTCCTGTGCTTTAAAGTCGATTCGAATCTGCCTCCTGAAATCTGTTTCCTGCAATTCTGCCTTGCTTTCAAATCCTCTTTGTTGCCTTCCCTCAATATATTTGTAGACGAGAGTTATCATTTATAAGTCTGCAGGTTTGTGAATTGCAGTGCCCCTGAGCTCCATTTTTCAACTCGCTCTCTTGGGAGCTGGCCGCAAAAGCGCAAGGTTTTCTTTAGGCCCTATTCTGCTTCCGGGCCGCAGACTGAGCCTGTGCTTAATTCTTCTTCCTGATGGGAAAATAGAGTGACCTGTGCCTGTCCCAACACCTAGAGCTAGTCTCTCATTGGTTCCCCCTCTTCCCGTTCATCCTCAGGACAAATTGCCACCTGTATGGAACAGGAGGTTAAAGGTGCTGATTCTCCAAGGAGGGAGATTGCTAGTAAAGCGGCTGGAATGGCGAACTCGAGCACAAGGAGATGAGAAATGAGGTGCGTTTTAGAAACCTTTCCCGATCACTCGGTGGACCATCTTCTGGGTTTCTCATGCATGTTTTCGATGTAGGAAGATGCCCTTGAACCTGGAGATTTGGGACCCATGGGATGGGTACCACACAGTATTACTTTAAAGCGTCTGCGTTTGCTCACCCAACCTCACCAAACCTCTCAGCCCCAAGAGTGTCCACCCTTATGTCTCAATCGGCTGCAGGTCTAGATATGGTCAATCGAGGTGGCATCACAGCCCCTGAACGAATTTTGTGAGAATTTCTCTCTCTTTCACTGTCTTTGTTTCACGGGTTTTTAAAATTAATTGAGTTTTATAATGGGGTTTAGCTGCGTTTCACTGCTGTGTTTATGCAGCTTTACACCCACTTGACTCACTTACAGAGAGATATCAATACATAAGTTTTAAGATTCTTACTAGTCAGATACATTCTTGGGCGGTGAATAGGGGGTGTTGAGTCCAGTTCCCTGAGCAAGGAGTAGGTCTTGTCTATTACATATTGGGTTTATGGAACGGTATCTGAGCTAATTTGAAACCCTTGTTTTCTGCATCACCCCACCTCACCTTTCCCGTTAGGCAGCCATAGTGTGTTTTCTAACCGTGTGACTCTGTTCTGTTTTGTAATTCAGTTCAAGGGCAGCGGTTTTTACATTCCCTCTATAGGTGATATCTTATGATAAGTGTCTTTTTCTGTGTGACTTATTACACTTAGAATCGTCGTACCTAAATCCACTCATCATGCTGCTACTAGCCTTATGACGTTGATTTCATGGCTGAGTGATATTCCATTGTACATAAGGACCACAACTTCTTTATCAATTTTTCTCTTTCCTGGGATATTTAAGGTGTAACGAAGTGGAGGTTCTTGTCAACAGAGCAGCCCTAAACTTTGGGGTGTTTTTGTCTTGCTGATTTTTAGTTTTCCCAATTTATACGCCCATGAGTGGAAGTGCCCTATGCTCTCTAAGCTGAGTTTTGTAAATGTTTCAGGACACACCGTACACTTCTCCAGAGTGGCTGTTGGCAATTTACATCGCGCCCATCAGCGTAGCAAGGCTCCCGTTTCTCCGTGGCCTGTCCTGCATTTCTGGTTTTGACACTTTATTCAGCATGGCCCTTTTGACCGATGGGAAGCGATACTTCTTTGTAGCGCTGATTTGCCTTTCCAGGTTGCTTGGTTGGCCAAAAAGGGCGTATGCGTTTTTTCCTGAATATATTCAGGAAAAAACGCATACGCCCTTTTTGGCCAAGGGCATCATTGTCGAGGTTTTGCCGCTTTTCCTGTGCTTTAAAGTCGATTCGAATCTGCCTCCTGAAATCTGTTTCCTGCAATTCTGCCTTGCTTTCAAATCCTCTTTGTTGCCTTCCCTCAATATATTTGTAGACGAGAGTTATCATTTATAAGTCTGCAGGTTTGTGAATTGCAGTGCCCCTGAGCTCCATTTTTCAACTCGCTCTCTTGGGAGCTGGCCGCAAAAGCGCAAGGTTTTCTTTAGGCCCTATTCTGCTTCCGGGCCGCAGACTGAGCCTGTGCTTAATTCTTCTTCCTGATGGGAAAATAGAGTGACCTGTGCCTGTCCCAACACCTAGAGCTAGTCTCTCATTGGTTCCCCCTCTTCCCGTTCATCCTCAGGACAAATTGCCACCTGTATGGAACAGGAGGTTAAAGGTGCTGATTCTCCAAGGAGGGAGATTGCTAGTAAAGCGGCTGGAATGGCGAACTCGAGCACAAGGAGATGAGAAATGAGGTGCGTTTTAGAAACCTTTCCCGATCACTCGGTGGACCATCTTCTGGGTTTCTCATGCATGTTTTCGATGTAGGAAGATGCCCTTGAACCTGGAGATTTGGGACCCATGGGATGGGTACCACACAGTATTACTTTAAAGCGTCTGCGTTTGCTCACCCAACCTCACCAAACCTCTCAGCCCCAAGAGTGTCCACCCTTATGTCTCAATCGGCTGCAGGTCTAGATATGGTCAATCGAGGTGGCATCACAGCCCCTGAACGAATTTTGTGAGAATTTCTCTCTCTTTCACTGTCTTTGTTTCACGGGTTTTTAAAATTAATTGAGTTTTATAATGGGGTTTAGCTGCGTTTCACTGCTGTGTTTATGCAGCTTTACACCCACTTGACTCACTTACAGAGAGATATCAATACATAAGTTTTAAGATTCTTACTAGTCAGATATATTCTTGGGCGGTGAATAGGGGGTGTTGAGTCCAGTTCCCTGAGCAAGGAGTAGGTCTTCTCTATTACATATTGGATTTATGGAACGGTATCTGAGCTAATTTGAAACCCTTGTTTTCTGCATCACCCCACCTCACCTTTCCCGTTAGGCAGCCATAGTGTGTTTTCTAACCGTGTGACTCTGTTCTGTTTTGTAATTCAGTTCAAGGGCAGCGGTTTTTACATTCCCTCTATAGGTGATATCTTATGATAAGTGTCTTTTTCTGTGTGACTTATTACACTTAGAATCGTCGTACCTAAATCCACTCATCATGCTGCTACTAGCCTTATGACGTTGATTTCATGGCTGAGTGATATTCCATTGTACATAAGGACCACAACTTCTTTATCAATTTTTCTCTTTCCTGGGATATTTAAGGTGTAACGAAGTGGAGGTTCTTGTCAACAGAGCAGCCCTAAACTTTGGGGTGCTTGTGTCTTGCTGATTTTTAGTTTTCCCAATTTATACGCCCATGAGTGGAAGTGCCCTATGCTCTCTAAGCTGAGTTTTGTAAATGTTTCAAGACACACCGTACACTTCTCCAGAGTGGCTGTTGGCAATTTACATCCCGCCCATCAGCGTAGCAAGGCTCCCGTTTCTCCGTGGCCTGTCCTGCATTTCTGGTTTTGACACTTTATTCAGCATGGCCCTTTTGACCGATGGGAAGCGATACTTCTTTGTAGCGCTGATTTGCCTTTCCAGGTTGCTTGGTTGGCCAAAAAGGGCGTATGCGTTTTTTCCTGAATATATTCAGGAAAAAACGCATACGCCCTTTTTGGCCAAGGGCATCATTGTCGAGGTTTTGCCGCTTTTCCTGTGCTTTAAAGTCGATTCGAATCTGCCTCCTGAAATCTGTTTCCTGCAATTCTGCCTTGCTTTCAAATCCTCTTTGTTGCCTTCCCTCAATATATTTGTAGACGAGAGTTATCATTTATAAGTCTGCAGGTTTGTGAATTGCAGTGCCCCTGAGCTCCATTTTTCAACTCGCTCTCTTGGGACCTGGCCGCAAAAGCGCAGGATTGCTTTAGGCCCTATTCTGCTTCCGGGCGGCAGACTGAGCCTGTGCTTAATTCTTCTTCCTGATGGGAAAATAGAGTGACCTGTGCCTGTCCCAACACCTAGAGCTAGTCTCTCATTGGTTCCCCCTCTTCCCGTTCATCCTCAGGACAAATTGCCACCTGTATGGAACAGGAGGTTAAAGGTGCTGATTCTCCAAGGAGGGAGATTGCTAGTAAAGCGGCTGGAATGGCGAACTCGAGCACAAGGAGATGAGAAATGAGGTGCGTTTTAGAAACCTTTCCCGATCACTCGGTGGACCATCTTCTGGGTTTCTCATGCATGTTTTCGATGTAGGAAGAGGCCCTTGAACCTGGAGATTTGGGACCCATGGGATGGGTACCACACAGTATTACTTTAAAGCGTCTGCGTTTGCTCACCCAACCTCACCAAACCTCTCAGCCCCAAGAGTGTCCACCCTTATGTCTCAATCGGCTGCAGGTCTAGATATGGTCAATCGAGGTGGCATCACAGCCCCTAAACGAATTTTGTGAGAATTTCTCTCTCTTTCACTGTCTTTGTTTCACGGGTTTTTAAAATTAATTGAGTTTTATAATGGGGTTTAGCTGCTTTTCACTGCTGTGTTTATGCAGCTTTACACCCACTTGACTCACTTACAGAGAGATATCAATACATAAGTTTTAAGATTCTTACTAGTCAGATATATTCTTGGGCGGTGAATAGGGGGTGTTGAGTCCAGTTCCCTGAGCAAGGAGTAGGTCTTGTCTATTACATATTGGGTTTATGGAACGGTATCTGAGCTAATTTGAAACCCTTGTTTTATGCATCACCCCACCTCACCTTTTCCGTTAGGCAGCCATAGTGTGTTTTCTAACCGTGTGACTCTGTACTGTATTGTAATTCAGTTCAAGGGTAGCGGTTTTTACATTCCCTCTATAAGTGATATCTTACGATAAGTGTCTTTTTCTGTGTGACTTATTTCACTTAGAACCGTCGTACCTAAATCCACTCATCATGCTGCTACTAGCCTTATGATGTTGATTTCATGGCTGAGTGATATTCCATTGTACATAAGGACCACAACTTCTTTATCCATTTTTCCCTTTCCTGGGATATTTAAGGTGTAACGAAGTGGAGGTTCTTGTCAACAGAGCAGCCCTAAACTTTGGGGTGCTTGTGTCCTGCTGATTTTTAGTTTTCCCAATTTATACGCCCATGAGTGGAAGTGCCCTATGCTCTCTAAGCTGAGTTTTGTAAATGTTTCAGGACACACCGTACACTTCTCCAGAGTGGCTGTTGGCAATTTACATCCCGCCCATCAGCGTAGCAAGGCTCCCGTTTCTCCGTGGCCTGTCCTGCATTTCTGGTTTTGACACTTTATTCAGCATGGCCCTTTTGACCGATGGGAAGCGAGACTTCTTTGTAGCGCTGATTTGCCTTTCCAGGTTGCTTGGTTGGCCAAAAAGGGCGTATGCGTTTTTTCCTGAATATATTCAGGAAAAAACGCATACGCCCTTTTTGGCCAAGGGCATCATTGTCGAGGTTTTGCCGCTTTTCCTGTGCTTTAAAGGCGATTCGAATCTGCCTCCTGAAATCTGTTTCCTGCAATTCTGCCTTGCTTTCAAATCCTCTTTGTTGCCTTCCCTCAATATATTTGTAGACGAGAGTTATCATTTATAAGTCTGCAGGTTTGTGAATTGCAGTGCCCCTGAGCTCCATTTTTCAACTCGCTCTCTTGGGAGCTGGCCGCAAAAGCGCAAGGTTTTCTTTAGGCCCTATTCTGCTTCCGGGCGGCAGACTGAGCCTGTGGTTAATTCTTCTTCCTGATGGTAAAATAGAGTGACCTGTGCCTGTCCCAACACCTAGAGCTAGTCTCTCATTGGTTCCCCCTCTCCCGTTCATCCTCAGGACAAATTGCCACCTGTATGGAACAGGAGGTTAAAGGTGCTGATTCTCCAAGGAGGGAGATTGCTAGTAAAGCGGCTGGAATGGCGAACTCGAGCACAAGGAGATGAGAAATGAGGTGCGTTTTAGAAACCTTTCCCGATCACTCGGTGGACCATCTTCTGGGTTTCTCATGCATGTTTTCGATGTAGGAAGATGCCCTTGAACCTGGAGATTTGGGACCCATGGGATGGGTACCACACAGTATTACTTTAAAGCGTCTGCGTTTGCTCACCCAACCTCACCAAACCTCTCAGCCCCAAGAGTGTCCACCCTTATGTCTCAATCGGCTGCAGGTCTAGATATGGTCAATCGAGGTGGCATCACAGCCCCTGAACGAATTTTGTGAGAATTTCTCTCTCTTTCACTGTCTTTGTTTCACGGGTTTTTAAAATTAATTGAGTTTTATAATGGGGTTTAGCTGCTTTTCACTGCTGTGTTTATGCAGCTTTACACCCACTTGACTCACTTACAGAGAGATATCAATACATAAGTTTTAAGATTCTTACTAGTCAGATACATTCTTGGGCGGTGAATAGGGGGTGTTGAGTCCAGTTCCCTGAGCAAGGAGTAGGTCTTGTCTATTACATATTGGGTTTATGGAACGGTATCTGAGCTAATTTGAAACCCTTGTTTTCTGCATCACCCCACCTCACCTTTCCCGTTAGGCAGCCATAGTGTGTTTTCTAACCGTGTGACTCTGTTCTGTTTTGTAATTCAGTTCAAGGGCAGCGGTTTTTACATTCCCTCTATAGGTGATATCTTATGATAAGTGTCTTTTTCTGTGTGACTTATTACACTTAGAATCGTCGTACCTAAATCCACTCATCATGCTGCTACTAGCCTTATGACGTTGATTTCATGGCTGAGTGATATTCCATTGTACATAAGGACCACAACTTCTTTATCAATTTTTCTCTTTCCTGGGATATTTAAGGTGTAACGAAGTGGAGGTTCTTGTCAACAGAGCAGCCCTAAACTTTGGGGTGTTTTTGTCTTGCTGATTTTTAGTTTTCCCAATTTATACGCCCATGAGTGGAAGTGCCCTATGCTCTCTAAGCTGAGTTTTGTAAATGTTTCAGGACACACCGTACACTTCTCCAGAGTGGCTGTTGGCAATTTACATCGCGCCCATCAGCGTAGCAAGGCTCCCGTTTCTCCGTGGCCTGTCCTGCATTTCTGGTTTTGACACTTTATTCAGCATGGCCCTTTTGACCGATGGGAAGCGATACTTCTTTGTAGCGCTGATTTGCCTTTCCAGGTTGCTTGGTTGGCCAAAAAGGGCGTATGCGTTTTTTCCTGAATATATTCAGGAAAAAACGCATACGCCCTTTTTGGCCAAGGGCATCATTGTCGAGGTTTTGCCGCTTTTCCTGTGCTTTAAAGTCGATTCGAATCTGCCTCCTGAAATCTGTTTCCTGAAATTCTGCCTTGCTTTCAAATCCTCTTTGTTGCCTTCCCTCAATATATTTGTAGACGAGAGTTATCATTTATAAGTCTGCAGGTTTGTGAATTGCAGTGCCCCTGAGCTCCATTTTTCAACTCGCTCTCTTGGGAGCTGGCCGCAAAAGCGCAAGGTTTTCTTTAGGCCCTATTCTGCTTCCGGGCCGCAGACTGAGCCTGTGCTTAATTCTTCTTCCTGATGGGAAAATAGAGTGACCTGTGCCTGTCCCAACACCTAGAGCTAGTCTCTCATTGGTTCCCCCTCTTCCCGTTCATCCTCAGGACAAATTGCCACCTGTATGGAACAGGAGGTTAAAGGTGCTGATTCTCCAAGGAGGGAGATTGCTAGTAAAGCGGCTGGAATGGCGAACTCGAGCACAAGGAGATGAGAAATGAGGTGCGTTTTAGAAACCTTTCCCGATCACTCGGTGGACCATCTTCTGGGTTTCTCATGCATGTTTTCGATGTAGGAAGATGCCCTTGAACCTGGAGATTTGGGACCCATGGGATGGGTACCACACAGTATTACTTTAAAGCGTCTGCGTTTGCTCACCCAACCTCACCAAACCTCTCAGCCCCAAGAGTGTCCACCCTTATGTCTCAATCGGCTGCAGGTCTAGATATGGTCAATCGAGGTGGCATCACAGCCCCTGAACGAATTTTGTGAGAATTTCTCTCTCTTTCACTGTCTTTGTTTCACGGGTTTTTAAAATTAATTGAGTTTTATAATGGGGTTTAGCTGCGTTTCACTGCTGTGTTTATGCAGCTTTACACCCACTTGACTCACTTACAGAGAGATATCAATACATAAGTTTTAAGATTCTTACTAGTCAGATATATTCTTGGGCGGTGAATAGGGGGTGTTGAGTCCAGTTCCCTGAGCAAGGAGTAGGTCTTCTCTATTACATATTGGGTTTATGGAACGGTATCTGAGCTAATTTGAAACCCTTGTTTTCTGCATCACCCCACCTCACCTTTCCCGTTAGGCAGCCATAGTGTGTTTTCTAACCGTGTGACTCTGTTCTGTTTTGTAATTCAGTTCAAGGGCAGCGGTTTTTACATTCCCTCTATAGGTGATATCTTATGATAAGTGTCTTTTTCTGTGTGACTTATTACACTTAGAATCGTCGTACCTAAATCCACTCATCATGCTGCTACTAGCCTTATGACGTTGATTTCATGGCTGAGTGATATTCCATTGTACATAAGGACCACAACTTCTTTATCAATTTTTCTCTTTCCTGGGATATTTAAGGTGTAACGAAGTGGAGGTTCTTGTCAACAGAGCAGCCCTAAACTTTGGGGTGCTTGTGTCTTGCTGATTTTTAGTTTTCCCAATTTATACGCCCATGAGTGGAAGTGCCCTATGCTCTCTAAGCTGAGTTTTGTAAATGTTTCAAGACACACCGTACACTTCTCCAGAGTGGCTGTTGGCAATTTACATCCCGCCCATCAGCGTAGCAAGGCTCCCGTTTCTCCGTGGCCTGTCCTGCATTTCTGGTTTTGACACTTTATTCAGCATGGCCCTTTTGACCGATGGGAAGCGATACTTCTTTGTAGCGCTGATTTGCCTTTCCAGGTTGCTTGGTTGGCCAAAAAGGGCGTATGCGTTTTTTCCTGAATATATTCAGGAAAAAACGCATACGCCCTTTTTGGCCAAGGGCATCATTGTCGAGGTTTTGCCGCTTTTCCTGTGCTTTAAAGTCGATTCGAATCTGCCTCCTGAAATCTGTTTCCTGCAATTCTGCCTTGCTTTCAAATCCTCTTTGTTGCCTTCCCTCAATATATTTGTAGACGAGAGTTATCATTTATAAGTCTGCAGGTTTGTGAATTGCAGTGCCCCTGAGCTCCATTTTTCAACTCGCTCTCTTGGGACCTGGCCGCAAAAGCGCAGGATTGCTTTAGGCCCTATTCTGCTTCCGGGCGGCAGACTGAGCCTGTGCTTAATTCTTCTTCCTGATGGGAAAATAGAGTGACCTGTGCCTGTCCCAACACCTAGAGCTAGTCTCTCATTGGTTCCCCCTCTTCCCGTTCATCCTCAGGACAAATTGCCACCTGTATGGAACAGGAGGTTAAAGGTGCTGATTCTCCAAGGAGGGAGATTGCTAGTAAAGCGGCTGGAATGGCGAACTCGAGCACAAGGAGATGAGAAATGAGGTGCGTTTTAGAAACCTTTCCCGATCACTCGGTGGACCATCTTCTGGGTTTCTCATGCATGTTTTCGATGTAGGAAGAGGCCCTTGAACCTGGAGATTTGGGACCCATGGGATGGGTACCACACAGTATTACTTTAAAGCGTCTGCGTTTGCTCACCCAACCTCACCAAACCTCTCAGCCCCAAGAGTGTCCACCCTTATGTCTCAATCGGCTGCAGGTCTAGATATGGTCAATCGAGGTGGCATCACAGCCCCTGAACGAATTTTGTGAGAATTTCTCTCTCTTTCACTGTCTTTGTTTCACGGGTTTTTAAAATTAATTGAGTTTTATAATGGGGTTTAGCTGCTTTTCACTGCTGTGTTTATGCAGCTTTACACCCACTTGACTCACTTACAGAGAGATATCAATACATAAGTTTTAAGATTCTTACTAGTCAGATATATTCTTGGGCGGTGAATAGGGGGTGTTGAGTCCAGTTCCCTGAGCAAGGAGTAGGTCTTGTCTATTACATATTGGGTTTATGGAACGGTATCTGAGCTAATTTGAAACCCTTGTTTTATGCATCACCCCACCTCACCTTTTCCGTTAGGCAGCCATAGTGTGTTTTCTAACCGTGTGACTCTGTACTGTATTGTAATTCAGTTCAAGGGTAGCGGTTTTTACATTCCCTCTATAAGTGATATCTTACGATAAGTGTCTTTTTCTGTGTGACTTATTTCACTTAGAACCGTCGTACCTAAATCCACTCATCATGCTGCTACTAGCCTTATGATGTTGATTTCATGGCTGAGTGATATTCCATTGTACATAAGGACCACAACTTCTTTATCCATTTTTCCCTTTCCTGGGATATTTAAGGTGTAACGAAGTGGAGGTTCTTGTCAACAGAGCAGCCCTAAACTTTGGGGTGCTTGTGTCCTGCTGATTTTTAGTTTTCCCAATTTATACGCCCATGAGTGGAAGTGCCCTATGCTCTCTAAGCTGAGTTTTGTAAATGTTTCAGGACACACCGTACACTTCTCCAGAGTGGCTGTTGGCAATTTACATCCCGCCCATCAGCGTAGCAAGGCTCCCGTTTCTCCGTGGCCTGTCCTGCATTTCTGGTTTTGACACTTTATTCAGCATGGCCCTTTTGACCGATGGGAAGCGAGACTTCTTTGTAGCGCTGATTTGCCTTTCCAGGTTGCTTGGTTGGCCAAAAAGGGCGTATGCGTTTTTTCCTGAATATATTCAGGAAAAAACGCATACGCCCTTTTTGGCCAAGGGCATCATTGTCGAGGTTTTGCCGCTTTTCCTGTGCTTTAAAGGCGATTCGAATCTGCCTCCTGAAATCTGTTTCCTGCAATTCTGCCTTGCTTTCAAATCCTCTTTGTTGCCTTCCCTCAATATATTTGTAGACGAGAGTTATCATTTATAAGTCTGCAGGTTTGTGAATTGCAGTGCCCCTGAGCTCCATTTTTCAACTCGCTCTCTTGGGAGCTGGCCGCAAAAGCGCAAGGTTTTCTTTAGGCCCTATTCTGCTTCCGGGCGGCAGACTGAGCCTGTGGTTAATTCTTCTTCCTGATGGTAAAATAGAGTGACCTGTGCCTGTCCCAACACCTAGAGCTAGTCTCTCATTGGTTCCCCCTCTCCCGTTCATCCTCAGGACAAATTGCCACCTGTATGGAACAGGAGGTTAAAGGTGCTGATTCTCCAAGGAGGGAGATTGCTAGTAAAGCGGCTGGAATGGCGAACTCGAGCACAAGGAGATGAGAAATGAGGTGCGTTTTAGAAACCTTTCCCGATCACTCGGTGGACCATCTTCTGGGTTTCTCATGCATGTTTTCGATGTAGGAAGATGCCCTTGAACCTGGAGATTTGGGACCCATGGGATGGGTACCACACAGTATTACTTTAAAGCGTCTGCGTTTGCTCACCCAACCTCACCAAACCTCTCAGCCCCAAGAGTGTCCACCCTTATGTCTCAATCGGCTGCAGGTCTAGATATGGTCAATCGAGGTGGCATCACAGCCCCTGAACGAATTTTGTGAGAATTTCTCTCTCTTTCACTGTCTTTGTTTCACGGGTTTTTAAAATTAATTGAGTTTTATAATGGGGTTTAGCTGCTTTTCACTGCTGTGTTTATGCAGCTTTACACCCACTTGACTCACTTACAGAGAGATATCAATACATAAGTTTTAAGATTCTTACTAGTCAGATATATTCTTGGGCGGTGAATAGGGGGTGTTGAGTCCAGTTCCCTGAGCAAGGAGTAGGTCTTGTCTATTACATATTGGGTTTATGGAACGGTATCTGAGCTAATTTGAAACCCTTGTTTTCTGCATCACCCCACCTCACCTTTCCCGTTAGGCAGCCATAGTGTGTTTTCTAACCGTGTGACTCTGTTCTGTTTTGTAATTCAGTTCAAGGGCAGCGGTTTTTACATTCCCTCTATAGGTGATATCTTATGATAAGTGTCTTTTTCTGTGTGACTTATTACACTTAGAATCGTCGTACCTAAATCCACTCATCATGCTGCTACTAGCCTTATGACGTTGATTTCATGGCTGAGTGATATTCCATTGTACATAAGGACCACAACTTCTTTATCAATTTTTCTCTTTCCTGGGATATTTAAGGTGTAACGAAGTGGAGGTTCTTGTCAACAGAGCAGCCCTAAACTTTGGGGTGTTTTTGTCTTGCTGATTTTTAGTTTTCCCAATTTATACGCCCATGAGTGGAAGTGCCCTATGCTCTCTAAGCTGAGTTTTGTAAATGTTTCAGGACACACCGTACACTTCTCCAGAGTGGCTGTTGGCAATTTACATCGCGCCCATCAGCGTAGCAAGGCTCCCGTTTCTCCGTGGCCTGTCCTGCATTTCTGGTTTTGACACTTTATTCAGCATGGCCCTTTTGACCGATGGGAAGCGAGACTTCTTTGTAGCGCTGATTTGCCTTTCCAGGTTGCTTGGTTGGCCAAAAAGGGCGTATGCGTTTTTTCCTGAATATATTCAGGAAAAAACGCATACGCCCTTTTTGGCCAAGGGCATCATTGTCGAGGTTTTGCCGCTTTTCCTGTGCTTTAAAGTCGATTCGAATCTGCCTCCTGAAATCTGTTTCCTGAAATTCTGCCTTGCTTTCAAATCCTCTTTGTTGCCTTCCCTCAATATATTTGTAGACGAGAGTTATCATTTATAAGTCTGCAGGTTTGTGAATTGCAGTGCCCCTGAGCTCCATTTTTCAACTCGCTCTCTTGGGAGCTGGCCGCAAAAGCGCAAGGTTTTCTTTAGGCCCTATTCTGCTTCCGGGCCGCAGACTGAGCCTGTGCTTAATTCTTCTTCCTGATGGGAAAATAGAGTGACCTGTGCCTGTCCCAACACCTAGAGCTAGTCTCTCATTGGTTCCCCCTCTTCCCGTTCATCCTCAGGACAAATTGCCACCTGTATGGAACAGGAGGTTAAAGGTGCTGATTCTCCAAGGAGGGAGATTGCTAGTAAAGCGGCTGGAATGGCGAACTCGAGCACAAGGAGATGAGAAATGAGGTGCGTTTTAGAAACCTTTCCCGATCACTCGGTGGACCATCTTCTGGGTTTCTCATGCATGTTTTCGATGTAGGAAGATGCCCTTGAACCTGGAGATTTGGGACCCATGGGATGGGTACCACACAGTATTACTTTAAAGCGTCTGCGTTTGCTCACCCAACCTCACCAAACCTCTCAGCCCCAAGAGTGTCCACCCTTATGTCTCAATCGGCTGCAGGTCTAGATATGGTCAATCGAGGTGGCATCACAGCCCCTGAACGAATTTTGTGAGAATTTCTCTCTCTTTCACTGTCTTTGTTTCACGGGTTTTTAAAATTAATTGAGTTTTATAATGGGGTTTAGCTGCTTTTCACTGCTGTGTTTATGCAGCTTTACACCCACTTGACTCACTTACAGAGAGATATCAATACATAAGTTTTAAGATTCTTACTAGTCAGATATATTCTTGGGCGGTGAATAGGGGGTGTTGAGTCCAGTTCCCTGAGCAAGGAGTAGGTCTTGTCTATTACATATTGGGTTTATGGAACGGTATCTGAGCTAATTTGAAACCCTTGTTTTATGCATCACCCCACCTCACCTTTGCCGTTAGGCAGCCATAGTGTGTTTTCTAACCGTGTGACTCTGTACTGTATTGTAATTCAGTTCAAGGGTAGCGGTTTTTACATTCCCTCTATAAGTGATATCTTACGATAAGTGTCTTTTTCTGTGTGACTTATTTCACTTAGAACCGTCGTACCTAAATCCACTCATCATGCTGCTACTAGCCTTATGATGTTGATTTCATGGCTGAGTGATATTCCATTGTACATAAGGACCACAACTTCTTTATCCATTTTTCCCTTTCCTGGGATATTTAAGGTGTAACGAAGTGGAGGTTCTTGTCAACAGAGCAGCCCTAAACTTTGGGGTGCTTGTGTCCTGCTGATTTTTAGTTTTCCCAATTTATACGCCCATGAGTGGAAGTGCCCTATGCTCTCTAAGCTGAGTTTTGTAAATGTTTCAGGACACACCGTACACTTCTCCAGAGTGGCTGTTGGCAATTTACATCCCGCCCATCAGCGTAGCAAGGCTCCCGTTTCTCCGTGGCCTGTCCTGCATTTCTGGTTTTGACACTTTATTCAGCATGGCCCTTTTGACCGATGGGAAGCGAGACTTCTTTGTAGCGCTGATTTGCCTTTCCAGGTTGCTTGGTTGGCCAAAAAGGGCGTATGCGTTTTTTCCTGAATATAATCAGGAAAAAACGCATACGCCCTTTTTGGCCAAGGGCATCATTGTCGAGGTTTTGCCGCTTTTCCTGTGCTTTAAAGGCGATTCGAATCTGCCTCCTGAAATCTGTTTCCTGCAATTCTGCCTTGCTTTCAAATCCTCTTTGTTGCCTTCCCTCAATATATTTGTAGACGAGAGTTATCATTTATAAGTCTGCAGGTTTGTGAATTGCAGTGCCCCTGAGCTCCATTTTTCAACTCGCTCTCTTGGGAGCTGGCCGCAAAAGCGCAAGGTTTTCTTTAGGCCCTATTCTGCTTCCGGGCGGCAGACTGAGCCTGTGGTTAATTCTTCTTCCTGATGGTAAAATAGAGTGACCTGTGCCTGTCCCAACACCTAGAGCTAGTCTCTCATTGGTTCCCCCTCTCCCGTTCATCCTCAGGACAAATTGCCACCTGTATGGAACAGGAGGTTAAAGGTGCTGATTCTCCAAGGAGGGAGATTGCTAGTAAAGCGGCTGGAATGGCGAACTCGAGCACAAGGAGATGAGAAATGAGGTGCGTTTTAGAAACCTTTCCCGATCACTCGGTGGACCATCTTCTGGGTTTCTCATGCATGTTTTCGATGTAGGAAGATGCCCTTGAACCTGGAGATTTGGGACCCATGGGATGGGTACCACACAGTATTACTTTAAAGCGTCTGCGTTTGCTCACCCAACCTCACCAAACCTCTCAGCCCCAAGAGTGTCCACCCTTATGTCTCAATCGGCTGCAGGTCTAGATATGGTCAATCGAGGTGGCATCACAGCCCCTGAACGAATTTTGTGAGAATTTCTCTCTCTTTCACTGTCTTTGTTTCACGGGTTTTTAAAATTAATTGAGTTTTATAATGGGGTTTAGCTGCTTTTCACTGCTGTGTTTATGCAGCTTTACACCCACTTGACTCACTTACAGAGAGATATCAATACATAAGTTTTAAGATTCTTACTAGTCAGATATATTCTTGGGCGGTGAATAGGGGGTGTTGAGTCCAGTTCCCTGAGCAAGGAGTAGGTCTTGTCTATTACATATTGGGTTTATGGAACGGTATCTGAGCTAATTTGAAACCCTTGTTTTCTGCATCACCCCACCTCACCTTTCCCGTTAGGCAGCCATAGTGTGTTTTCTAACCGTGTGACTCTGTTCTGTTTTGTAATTCAGTTCAAGGGCAGCGGTTTTTACATTCCCTCTATAGGTGATATCTTATGATAAGTGTCTTTTTCTGTGTGACTTATTACACTTAGAATCGTCGTACCTAAATCCACTCATCATGCTGCTACTAGCCTTATGACGTTGATTTCATGGCTGAGTGATATTCCATTGTACATAAGGACCACAACTTCTTTATCAATTTTTCTCTTTCCTGGGATATTTAAGGTGTAACGAAGTGGAGGTTCTTGTCAACAGAGCAGCCCTAAACTTTGGGGTGTTTTTGTCTTGCTGATTTTTAGTTTTCCCAATTTATACGCCCATGAGTGGAAGTGCCCTATGCTCTCTAAGCTGAGTTTTGTAAATGTTTCAGGACACACCGTACACTTCTCCAGAGTGGCTGTTGGCAATTTACATCGCGCCCATCAGCGTAGCAAGGCTCCCGTTTCTCCGTGGCCTGTCCTGCATTTCTGGTTTTGACACTTTATTCAGCATGGCCCTTTTGACCGATGGGAAGCGAGACTTCTTTGTAGCGCTGATTTGCCTTTCCAGGTTGCTTGGTTGGCCAAAAAGGGCGTATGCGTTTTTTCCTGAATATATTCAGGAAAAAACGCATACGCCCTTTTTGGCCAAGGGCATCATTGTCGAGGTTTTGCCGCTTTTCCTGTGCTTTAAAGTCGATTCGAATCTGCCTCCTGAAATCTGTTTCCTGAAATTCTGCCTTGCTTTCAAATCCTCTTTGTTGCCTTCCCTCAATATATTTGTAGACGAGAGTTATCATTTATAAGTCTGCAGGTTTGTGAATTGCAGTGCCCCTGAGCTCCATTTTTCAACTCGCTCTCTTGGGAGCTGGCCGCAAAAGCGCAAGGTTTTCTTTAGGCCCTATTCTGCTTCCGGGCCGCAGACTGAGCCTGTGCTTAATTCTTCTTCCTGATGGGAAAATAGAGTGACCTGTGCCTGTCCCAACACCTAGAGCTAGTCTCTCATTGGTTCCCCCTCTTCCCGTTCATCCTCAGGACAAATTGCCACCTGTATGGAACAGGAGGTTAAAGGTGCTGATTCTCCAAGGAGGGAGATTGCTAGTAAAGCGGCTGGAATGGCGAACTCGAGCACAAGGAGATGAGAAATGAGGTGCGTTTTAGAAACCTTTCCCGATCACTCGGTGGACCATCTTCTGGGTTTCTCATGCATGTTTTCGATGTAGGAAGATGCCCTTGAACCTGGAGATTTGGGACCCATGGGATGGGTACCACACAGTATTACTTTAAAGCGTCTGCGTTTGCTCACCCAACCTCACCAAACCTCTCAGCCCCAAGAGTGTCCACCCTTATGTCTCAATCGGCTGCAGGTCTAGATATGGTCAATCGAGGTGGCATCACAGCCCCTGAACGAATTTTGTGAGAATTTCTCTCTCTTTCACTGTCTTTGTTTCACGGGTTTTTAAAATTAATTGAGTTTTATAATGGGGTTTAGCTGCTTTTCACTGCTGTGTTTATGCAGCTTTACACCCACTTGACTCACTTACAGAGAGATATCAATACATAAGTTTTAAGATTCTTACTAGTCAGATATATTCTTGGGCGGTGAATAGGGGGTGTTGAGTCCAGTTCCCTGAGCAAGGAGTAGGTCTTGTCTATTACATATTGGGTTTATGGAACGGTATCTGAGCTAATTTGAAACCCTTGTTTTATGCATCACCCCACCTCACCTTTGCCGTTAGGCAGCCATAGTGTGTTTTCTAACCGTGTGACTCTGTACTGTATTGTAATTCAGTTCAAGGGTAGCGGTTTTTACATTCCCTCTATAAGTGATATCTTACGATAAGTGTCTTTTTCTGTGTGACTTATTTCACTTAGAACCGTCGTACCTAAATCCACTCATCATGCTGCTACTAGCCTTATGATGTTGATTTCATGGCTGAGTGATATTCCATTGTACATAAGGACCACAACTTCTTTATCCATTTTTCCCTTTCCTGGGATATTTAAGGTGTAACGAAGTGGAGGTTCTTGTCAACAGAGCAGCCCTAAACTTTGGGGTGCTTGTGTCCTGCTGATTTTTAGTTTTCCCAATTTATACGCCCATGAGTGGAAGTGCCCTATGCTCTCTAAGCTGAGTTTTGTAAATGTTTCAGGACACACCGTACACTTCTCCAGAGTGGCTGTTGGCAATTTACATCCCGCCCATCAGCGTAGCAAGGCTCCCGTTTCTCCGTGGCCTGTCCTGCATTTCTGGTTTTGACACTTTATTCAGCATGGCCCTTTTGACCGATGGGAAGCGAGACTTCTTTGTAGCGCTGATTTGCCTTTCCAGGTTGCTTGGTTGGCCAAAAAGGGCGTATGCGTTTTTTCCTGAATATAATCAGGAAAAAACGCATACGCCCTTTTTGGCCAAGGGCATCATTGTCGAGGTTTTGCCGCTTTTCCTGTGCTTTAAAGGCGATTCGAATCTGCCTCCTGAAATCTGTTTCCTGCAATTCTGCCTTGCTTTCAAATCCTCTTTGTTGCCTTCCCTCAATATATTTGTAGACGAGAGTTATCATTTATAAGTCTGCAGGTTTGTGAATTGCAGTGCCCCTGAGCTCCATTTTTCAACTCGCTCTCTTGGGAGCTGGCCGCAAAAGCGCAAGGTTTTCTTTAGGCCCTATTCTGCTTCCGGGCGGCAGACTGAGCCTGTGGTTAATTCTTCTTCCTGATGGTAAAATAGAGTGACCTGTGCCTGTCCCAACACCTAGAGCTAGTCTCTCATTGGTTCCCCCTCTTCCCGTTCACCCTCAGGACAAATTGCAACCTGTATGGAACAGGAGGTTAAAGGTGCTGATTCTCCAAGGAGGGAGACTGCTAGTAAAGCGGCTGGAATGGTGAACCCGAGCACAAGGAGATGAGAAATGAGGTGCGTTTTAGAAACCTTTCCCGATCACTCGGTGGACCATCTTCAGGGTTTCTCATGCATGTTTTCGATGTAGGCAGATGCCCTTGAACCTGGAGATTTGGGACCCATGGGATGGGTACCACGCAGTATTACTTTAAAGCGTCTGCGTTTGCTCACCCAACCTCACCAAACCTCTCAGCCCCAAGTGTGTCCACCCTTATGTCTCAATCAGCTGCAGGTCTTGGTATGGTCAATCCAGGTGGCATCACAGCCCCTGAACGAATTTTGTGAGAATTTCTCTCTCTTTCACTGTCTTTGTTTCACGGGTTTTTAAAATTAATTGAGTTTTATAATGGGGTTTAGCTGCTTTTCACTGCTGTGTTTATGCAGCTTTACACCCACTTGACTCACTTACAGAGAGATATCAATACATAGGTTTTAAGATTCTTACTAGTCAGATATATTCTTGGGCGGTGAATAGGGGGTGTTGAGTCCAGTTCCCTGAGCAAGGAGTAGGTCTTGTCTATTACATATTGGGTTTATGGAACGGTATCTGAGCTAATTTGAAACCCTTGTTTTATGCATCACCCCACCTCACCTTTGCCGTTAGGCAGCCATAGTGTGTTTTCTAACCGTGTGACTCTGTTCTGTTTTGTAATGCAGTTCAAGGGTAGCGGTTTTTACATTCCCTCTATAAGTGATATCTTATGATAAGTGTCTTTTTCTGTGTGACTTATTTCACTTAGAATCATCGTACCTAAATCCACTCATCATGCTGCTACTAGCCTTATGACGTTGATTTCATGGCTGAGTGATATTCCATTGTACATAAGGACCACAACTTCTTTATCCATTTTTCTCTTTCCTGGGATATTTAAGGTGTAACGAAGTGGAGGTTCTTGTCAACAGAGCAGCCCTAAACTTTGGGGTGCTTGTGTCTTGCTGATTTGTAGTTTTCCCAATTTATACGCCCATGAGTGGAAGTGCCCTATGCTCTCTAAGCTGAGTTTTGTAAATGTTTCAGGACACACCGTACACTTCTCCAGAGTGGCTGTTGGCAATTTACATCCCGCCCATCAGCGTAGCAAGGCTCCCGTTTCTCCGTGGCCTGTCCTGCATTTCTGGTTTTGACACTTTATTCAGCATGGCCCTTTTGACCGATGGGAAGCGAGACTTCTTTGTAGCGCTGATTTGCCTTTCCAGGTTGCTTGGTTGGCCAAAAAGGGCGTATGCGTTTTTTCCTGAATATATTCAGGAAAAAACGCATACGCCCTTTTTGGCCAAGGGCATCATTGTCGAGGTTTTGCCGCTTTTCCTGTGCTTTAAAGTCGATTCGAATCTGCCTCCTGAAATCTGTTTCCTGCAATTCTGCCTTGCTTTCAAATCCTCTTTGTTGCCTTCCCTCAATATATTTGTAGACGAGAGTTATCATTTATAAGTCTGCAGGTTTGTGAATTGCAGTGCCCCTGAGCTCCATTTTTCAACTCGCTCTCTTGGGAGCTGGCCGCAAAAGCGCAAGGTTTTCTTTAGGCCCTATTCTGCTTCCGGGCGGCAGACTGAGCCTGTGGTTAATTCTTCTTCCTGATGGTAAAATAGAGTGACCTGTGCCTGTCCCAACACCTAGAGCTAGTCTCTCATTGGTTCCCCCTCTTCCCGTTCATCCTCAGGACAAATTGCCACCTGTATGGAACAGGAGGTTAAAGGTGCTGATTCTCCAAGGAGGGAGATTGCTAGTAAAGCGGCTGGAATGGCGAACTCGAGCACAAGGAGATGAGAAATGAGGTGCGTTTTAGAAACCTTTCCCGATCACTCGGTGGACCATCTTCTGGGTTTCTCATGCATGTTTTCGATGTAGGAAGATGCCCTTGAACCTGGAGATTTGGGACCCATGGGATGGGTACCACACAGTATTACTTTAAAGCGTCTGCGTTTGCTCACCCAACCTCACCAAACCTCTCAGCCCCAAGAGTGTCCACCCTTATGTCTCAATCGGCTGCAGGTCTAGATATGGTCAATCGAGGTGGCATCACAGCCCCTGAACGAATTTTGTGAGAATTTCTCTCTCTTTCACTGTCTTTGTTTCACGGGTTTTTAAAATTAATTGAGTTTTATAATGGGGTTTAGCTGCTTTTCACTGCTGTGTTTATGCAGCTTTACACCCACTTGACTCACTTACAGAGAGATATCAATACATAAGTTTTAAGATTCTTACTAGTCAGATATATTCTTGGGCGGTGAATAGGGGGTGTTGAGTCCAGTTCCCTGAGCAAGGAGTAGGTCTTGTCTATTACATATTGGGTTTATGGAACGGTATCTGAGCTAATTTGAAACCCTTGTTTTCTGCATCACCCCACCTCACCTTTCCCGTTAGGCAGCCATAGTGTGTTTTCTAACCGTGTGACTCTGTTCTGTTTTGTAATTCAGTTCAAGGGCAGCGGTTTTTACATTCCCTCTATAGGTGATATCTTATGATAAGTGTCTTTTTCTGTGTGACTTATTACACTTAGAATCGTCGTACCTAAATCCACTCATCATGCTGCTACTAGCCTTATGACGTTGATTTCATGGCTGAGTGATATTCCATTGTACATAAGGACCACAACTTCTTTATCCATTTTTCTCTTTCCTGGGATATTTAAGGTGTAACGAAGTGGAGGTTCTTGTCAACAGAGCAGCCCTAAACTTTGGGGTGCTTGTGTCTTGCTGATTTTTAGTTTTCCCAATTTATACGCCCATGAGTGGAAGTGCCCTATGCTCTCTAAGCTGAGTTTTGTAAATGTTTCAGGACACACCGTACACTTCTCCAGAGTGGCTGTTGGCAATTTACATCCCGCCCATCAGCGTAGCAAGGCTCCCGTTTCTCCGTGGCCTGTCCTGCATTTCTGGTTTTGACACTTTATTCAGCATGGCCCTTTTGACCGATGGGAAGCGATACTTCTTTGTAGCGCTGATTTGCCTTTCCAGGTTGCTTGGTTGGCCAAAAAGGGCGTATGCGTTTTTTCCTGAATATATTCAGGAAAAAACGCATACGCCCTTTTTCGCCAAGGGCATCATTGTCGAGGTTTTGCCGCTTTTCCTGTGCTTTAAAGGCGATTCGAATCTGCCACCTGAAATCTGTTTCCTGCAATTCTGCCTTGCTTTCAAATCCTCTTTGTTGCCTTCCCTCAATATATTTGTAGACGAGAGTTATCATTTATAAGTCTGCAGGTTTGTGAATTGCAGTGCCCCTGAGCTCCATTTTTCAACTCGCTCTCTTGGGAGCTGGCCGCAAAAGCGCAGGATTGCTTTAGGCCCTATTCTGCTTCCGGGCGGCAGACTGAGCCTGTGCTTAATTCTTCTTCCTGATGGGAAAATAGAGTGACCTGTGCCTGTCCCAACACCTAGAGCTAGTCTCTCATTGGTTCCCCCTCTTCCCGTTCATCCTCAGGACAAATTGCCACCTGTATGGAACAGGAGGTTAAAGGTGCTGATTCTCCAAGGAGGGAGATTGCTAGTAAAGCGGCTGGAATGGCGAACTCGAGCACAAGGAGATGAGAAATGAGGTGCGTTTTAGAAACCTTTCCCGATCACTCGGTGGACCATCTTCTGGGTTTCTCATGCATGTTTTCGATGTAGGAAGATGCCCTTGAACCTGGAGATTTGGGACCCATGGGATGGGTACCACACAGTATTACTTTAAAGCGTCTGCGTTTGCTCACCCAACCTCACCAAACCTCTCAGCCCCAAGAGTGTCCACCCTTATGTCTCAATCGGCTGCAGGTCTAGATATGGTCAATCGAGGTGGCATCACAGCCCCTGAACGAATTTTGTGAGAATTTCTCTCTCTTTCACTGTCTTTGTTTCACGGGTTTTTAAAATTAATTGAGTTTTATAATGGGGTTTAGCTGCTTTTCACTGCTGTGTTTATGCAGCTTTACACCCACTTGACTCACTTACAGAGAGATATCAATGCATAAGTTTTAAGATTCTTACTAGTCAGATATATTCTTGGGCGGTGAATAGGGGGTGTTGAGTCCAGTCCCCTGAGCAAGGAGTAGGTCTTGTCTATTACATATTGGGTTTATGGAACGGTATCTGAGCTAATTTGAAACCCTTGTTTTATGCATCACCCCACCTCACCTTTGCCGTTAGGCAGCCATAGTGTGTTTTCTAACCGTGTGACTCTGTTCTGTTTTGTAATGCAGTTCAAGGGTAGCGGTTTTTACATTCCCTCTATAAGTGATATCTTACGATAAGTGTCCTTTTCTGTGTGACTTATTTCACTTAGAATCGTCGAACCTAAATCCACTCATCATGCTGCTACTAGCCTTATGACGTTGATTTCATGGCTGAGTGATATTCCATTGTACATAAGGACCACAACTTCTTTATCCATTTTTCTCTTTCCTGGGATATTTAAGGTGTAACGAAGTGGAGGTTCTTGTCAACAGAGCAGCCCTAAACTTTGGGGTGCTTGTGTCCTGCTGATTTTTAGTTTTCCCAATTTATACGCCCATGAGTGGAAGTGCCCTATGCTCTCTAAGCTGAGTTTTGTAAATGTTTCAGGACACACCGTACACTTCTCCAGAGTGGCTGTTGGCAATTTACATCCCGCCCATCAGCGTAGCAAGGCTCCCGTTTCTCCGTGGCCTGTCCTGCATTTCTGGTTTTGACACTTTATTCAGCATGGCCCTTTTGACCGATGGGAAGCGAGACTTCTTTGTAGCGCTGATTTGCCTTTCCAGGTTGCTTGGTTGGCCAAAAAGGGCGTATGCGTTTTTTCCTGAATATATTCAGGAAAAAACGCATACGCCCTTTTTGGCCAAGGGCATCATTGTCGAGGTTTTGCCGCTTTTCCTGTGCTTTAAAGGCGATTCGAATCTGCCTCCTGAAATCTGTTTCCTGCAATTCTGCCTTGCTTTCAAATCCTCTTTGTTGCCTTCCCTCAATATATTTGTAGACGAGAGTTATCATTTATAAGTCTGCAGGTTTGTGAATTGCAGTGCCCCTGAGCTCCATTTTTCAACTCGCTCTCTTGGGAGCTGGCCGCAAAAGCGCAAGGTTTTCTTTAGGCCCTATTCTGCTTCCGGGCGGCAGACTGAGCCTGTGGTTAATTCTTCTTCCTGATGGTAAAATAGAGTGACCTGTGCCTGTCCCAACACCTAGAGCTAGTCTCTCATTGGTTCCCCCTCTTCCCGTTCACCCTCAGGACAAATTGCAACCTGTATGGAACAGGAGGTTAAAGGTGCTGATTCTCCAAGGAGGGAGACTGCTAGTAAAGCGGCTGGAATGGTGAACCCGAGCACAAGGAGATGAGAAATGAGGTGCGTTTTAGAAACCTTTCCCGATCACTCGGTGGACCATCTTCAGGGTTTCTCATGCATGTTTTCGATGTAGGCAGATGCCCTTGAACCTGGAGATTTGGGACCCATGGGATGGGTACCACGCAGTATTACTTTAAAGCGTCTGCGTTTGCTCACCCAACCTCACCAAACCTCTCAGCCCCAAGTGTGTCCACCCTTATGTCTCAATCAGCTGCAGGTCTAGGTATGGTCAATCCAGGTGGCATCACAGCCCCTGAACGAATTTTGTGAGAATTTCTCTCTCTTTCACTGTCTTTGTTTCACGGGTTTTTAAAATTAATTGAGTTTTATAATGGGGTTTAGCTGCTTTTCACTGCTGTGTTTATGCAGCTTTACACCCACTTGACTCACTTACAGAGAGATATCAATACATAGGTTTTAAGATTCTTACTAGTCAGATATATTCTTGGGCGGTGAATAGGGGGTGTTGAGTCCAGTTCCCTAAGCAAGGAGTAGGTCTTGTCTATTACATATTGGGTTTATGGAACGGTATCTGAGCTAATTTGAAACCCTTGTTTTATGCATCACCCCACCTCACCTTTCCCGTTAGGCAGCCATAGTGTGTTTTCTAACCGTGTGACTCTGTTCTGTTTTGTAATGCAGTTCAAGGGTAGCGGTTTTTACATTCCCTCTATAAGTGATATCTTATGATAAGTGTCTTTTTCTGTGTGACTTATTTCACTTAGAATCATCGTACCTAAATCCACTCATCATGCTGCTACTAGCCTTATGACGTTGATTTCATGGCTGAGTGATATTCCATTGTACATAAGGACCACAACTTCTTTATCCATTTTTCTCTTTCCTGGGATATTTAAGGTGTAACGAAGTGGAGGTTCTTGTCAACAGAGCAGCCCTAAACTTTGGGGTGCTTGTGTCTTGCTGATTTGTAGTTTTCCCAATTTATATGCCCATGAGTGGAAGTGCCCTATGCTCTCTAAGCTGAGTTTTGTAAATGTTTCAGGACACACCGTACACTTCTCCAGAGTGGCTGTTGGCAATTTACATCCCGCCCATCAGCGTAGCAAGGCTCCCGTTTCTCCGTGGCCTGTCCTGCATTTCTGGTTTTGACACTTTATTCAGCATGGCCCTTTTGACCGATGGGAAGCGAGACTTCTTTGTAGCGCTGATTTGCCTTTCCAGGTTGCTTGGTTGGCCAAAAAGGGCGTATGCGTTTTTTCCTGAATATATTCAGGAAAAAACGCATATGCCCTTTTTGGCCAAGGGCATCATTGTCGAGGTTTTGCCGCTTTTCCTGTGCTTTAAAGGCGATTCGAATCTGCCTCCTGAAATCTGTTTCCTGCAATTCTGCCTTGCTTTCAAATCCTCTTTGTTGCCTTCCCTCAATATATTTGTAGACGAGAGTTATCATTTATAAGTCTGCAGGTTTGTGAATTGCAGTGCCCCTGAGCTCCATTTTTCAACTCGCTCTCTTGGGAGCTGGCCGCAAAAGCGCAAGGTTTTCTTTAGGCCCTATTCTGCTTCCGGGCGGCAGACTGAGCCTGTGCTTAATTCTTCTTCCTGATGGGAAAATAGAGTGACCTGTGCCTGTCCCAACACCTAGAGCTAGTCTCTCATTGGTTCCCCCTCTTCCCGTTCATCCTCAGGACAAATTGCCACCTGTATGGAACAGGAGGTTAAAGGTGCTGATTCTCCAAGGAGGGAGATTTCTAGTAAAGCGGCTGGAATGGCGAACTCGAGCACAAGGAGATGAGAAATGAGGTGCGTTTTAGAAACCTTTCCCGATCACTCGGTGGACCATCTTCTGGGTTTCTCATGCATGTTTTCGATGTAGGAAGATGCCCTTGAACCTGGAGATTTGGGACCCATGGGATGGGTACCACACAGTATTACTTTAAAGCGTCTGCGTTTGCTCACCCAACCTCACCAAACCTCTCAGCCCCAAGAGTGTCCACCCTTATGTCTCAATCGGCTGCAGGTCTAGATATGGTCAATCGAGGTGGCATCACAGCCCCTGAACGAATTTTGTGAGAATTTCTCTCTCTTTCACTGTCTTTGTTTCACGGGTTTTTAAAATTAATTGAGTTTTATAATGGGGTTTAGCTGCTTTTCACTGCTGTGTTTATGCAGCTTTACACCCACTTGACTCACTTACAGAGAGATATCAATACATAAGTTTTAAGATTCTTACTAGTCAGATATATTCTTGGGCGGTGAATAGGGGGTGTTGAGTCCAGTTCCCTGAGCAAGGAGTAGGTCTTGTCTATTACATATTGGGTTTATGGAACGGTATCTGAGCTAATTTGAAACCCTTGTTTTCTGCATCACCCCACCTCACCTTTCCCGTTAGGCAGCCATAGTGTGTTTTCTAACCGTGTGACTCTGTTCTGTTTTGTAATTCAGTTCAAGGGCAGCGGTTTTTACATTCCCTCTATAGGTGATATCTTATGATAAGTGTCTTTTTCTGTGTGACTTATTACACTTAGAATCGTCGTACCTAAATCCACTCATCATGCTGCTACTAGCCTTATGATGTTGATTTCATGGCTGAGTGATATTCCATTGTACATAAGGACCACAACTTCTTTATCAATTTTTCTCTTTCCTGGGATATTTAAGGTGTAACGAAGTGGAGGTTCTTGTCAACAGAGCAGCCCTAAACTTTGGGGTGTTTTTGTCTTGCTGATTTTTAGTTTTCCCAATTTATACGCCCATGAGTGGAAGTGCCCTATGCTCTCTAAGCTGAGTTTTGTAAATGTTTCAGGACACACCGTACACTTCTCCAGAGTGGCTGTTGGCAATTTACATCCCGCCCATCAGCGTAGCAAGGCTCCCGTTTCTCCGTGGCCTGTCCTGCATTTCTGGTTTTGACACTTTATTCAGCATGGCCCTTTTGACCGATGGGAAGCGAGACTTCTTTGTAGCGCTGATTTGCCTTTCCAGGTTGCTTGGTTGGCCAAAAAGGGCGTATGCGTTTTTTCCTGAATATATTCAGGAAAAAACGCATACGCCCTTTTTGGCCAAGGGCATCATTGTCGAGGTTTTGCCGCTTTTCCTGTGCTTTAAAGTCGATTCGAATCTGCCTCCTGAAATCTGTTTCCTGCAATTCTGCCTTGCTTTCAAATCCTCTTTGTTGCCTTCCCTCAATATATTTGTAGACGAGAGTTATCATTTATAAGTCTGCAGGTTTGTGAATTGCAGTGCCCCTGAGCTCCATTTTTCAACTCGCTCTCTTGGGAGCTGGCCGCAAAAGCGCAAGGTTTTCTTTAGGCCCTATTCTGCTTCCGGGCCGCAGACTGAGCCTGTGCTTAATTCTTCTTCCTGATGGGAAAATAGAGTGACCTGTGCCTGTCCCAACACCTAGAGCTAGTCTCTCATTGGTTCCCCCTCTTCCCGTTCATCCTCAGGACAAATTGCCACCTGTATGGAACAGGAGGTTAAAGGTGCTGATTCTCCAAGGAGGGAGATTGCTAGTAAAGCGGCTGGAATGGCGAACTCGAGCACAAGGAGATGAGAAATGAGGTGCGTTTTAGAAACCTTTCCCGATCACTCGGTGGACCATCTTCTGGGTTTCTCATGCATGTTTTCGATGTAGGAAGATGCCCTTGAACCTGGAGATTTGGGACCCATGGGATGGGTACCACACAGTATTACTTTAAAGCGTCTGCGTTTGCTCACCCAACCTCACCAAACCTCTCAGCCCCAAGAGTGTCCACCCTTATGTCTCAATCGGCTGCAGGTCTAGATATGGTCAATCGAGGTGGCATCACAGCCCCTGAACGAATTTTGTGAGAATTTCTCTCTCTTTCACTGTCTTTGTTTCACGGGTTTTTAAAATTAATTGAGTTTTATAATGGGGTTTAGCTGCTTTTCACTGCTGTGTTTATGCAGCTTTACACCCACTTGACTCACTTACAGAGAGATATCAATACATAAGTTTTAAGATTCTTACTAGTCAGATATATTCTTGGGCGGTGAATAGGGGGTGTTGAGTCCAGTTCCCTGAGCAAGGAGTAGGTCTTGTCTATTACATATTGGGTTTATGGAACGGTATCTGAGCTAATTTGAAACCCTTGTTTTCTGCATCACCCCACCTCACCTTTCCCGTTAGGCAGCCATAGTGTGTTTTCTAACCGTGTGACTCTGTTCTGTTTTGTAATTCAGTTCAAGGGCAGCGGTTTTTACATTCCCTCTATAGGTGATATCTTATGATAAGTGTCTTTTTCTGTGTGACTTATTACACTTAGAATCGTCGTACCTAAATCCACTCATCATGCTGCTACTAGCCTTATGACGTTGATTTCATGGCTGAGTGATATTCCATTGTACATAAGGACCACAACTTCTTTATCAATTTTTCTCTTTCCTGGGATATTTAAGGTGTAACGAAGTGGAGGTTCTTGTCAACAGAGCAGCCCTAAACTTTGGGGTGCTTGTGTCTTGCTGATTTTTAGTTTTCCCAATTTATACGCCCATGAGTGGAAGTGCCCTATGCTCTCTAAGCTGAGTTTTGTAAATGTTTCAGGACACACCGTACACTTCTCCAGAGTGGCTGTTGGCAATTTACATCCCGCCCATCAGCGTAGCAAGGCTCCCGTTTCTCCGTGGCCTGTCCTGCATTTCTGGTTTTGACACTTTATTCAGCATGGCCCTTTTGACCGATGGGAAGCGATACTTCTTTGTAGCGCTGATTTGCCTTTCCAGGTTGCTTGGTTGGCCAAAAAGGGCGTATGCGTTTTTTCCTGAATATATTCAGGAAAAAACGCATACGCCCTTTTTCGCCAAGGGCATCATTGTCGAGGTTTTGCCGCTTTTCCTGTGCTTTAAAGGCGATTCGAATCTGCCACCTGAAATCTGTTTCCTGCAATTCTGCCTTGCTTTCAAATCCTCTTTGTTGCCTTCCCTCAATATATTTGTAGACGAGAGTTATCATTTATAAGTCTGCAGGTTTGTGAATTGCAGTGCCCCTGAGCTCCATTTTTCAACTCGCTCTCTTGGGAGCTGGCCGCAAAAGCGCAGGATTGCTTTAGGCCCTATTCTGCTTCCGGGCGGCAGACTGAGCCTGTGCTTAATTCTTCTTCCTGATGGGAAAATAGAGTGACCTGTGCCTGTCCCAACACCTAGAGCTAGTCTCTCATTGGTTCCCCCTCTTCCCGTTCATCCTCAGGACAAATTGCCACCTGTATGGAACAGGAGGTTAAAGGTGCTGATTCTCCAAGGAGGGAGATTGCTAGTAAAGCGGCTGGAATGGCGAACTCGAGCACAAGGAGATGAGAAATGAGGTGCGTTTTAGAAACCTTTCCCGATCACTCGGTGGACCATCTTCTGGGTTTCTCATGCATGTTTTCGATGTAGGAAGATGCCCTTGAACCTGGAGATTTGGGACCCATGGGATGGGTACCACACAGTATTACTTTAAAGCGTCTGCGTTTGCTCACCCAACCTCACCAAACCTCTCAGCCCCAAGAGTGTCCACCCTTATGTCTCAATCGGCTGCAGGTCTAGATATGGTCAATCGAGGTGGCATCACAGCCCCTGAACGAATTTTGTGAGAATTTCTCTCTCTTTCACTGTCTTTGTTTCACGGGTTTTTAAAATTAATTGAGTTTTATAATGGGGTTTAGCTGCTTTTCACTGCTGTGTTTATGCAGCTTTACACCCACTTGACTCACTTACAGAGAGATATCAATGCATAAGTTTTAAGATTCTTACTAGTCAGATATATTCTTGGGCGGTGAATAGGGGGTGTTGAGTCCAGTCCCCTGAGCAAGGAGTAGGTCTTGTCTATTACATATTGGGTTTATGGAACGGTATCTGAGCTAATTTGAAACCCTTGTTTTATGCATCACCCCACCTCACCTTTGCCGTTAGGCAGCCATAGTGTGTTTTCTAACCGTGTGACTCTGTTCTGTTTTGTAATGCAGTTCAAGGGTAGCGGTTTTTACATTCCCTCTATAAGTGATATCTTACGATAAGTGTCCTTTTCTGTGTGACTTATTTCACTTAGAATCGTCGAACCTAAATCCACTCATCATGCTGCTACTAGCCTTATGACGTTGATTTCATGGCTGAGTGATATTCCATTGTACATAAGGACCACAACTTCTTTATCCATTTTTCTCTTTCCTGGGATATTTAAGGTGTAACGAAGTGGAGGTTCTTGTCAACAGAGCAGCCCTAAACTTTGGGGTGCTTGTGTCCTGCTGATTTTTAGTTTTCCCAATTTATACGCCCATGAGTGGAAGTGCCCTATGCTCTCTAAGCTGAGTTTTGTAAATGTTTCAGGACACACCGTACACTTCTCCAGAGTGGCTGTTGGCAATTTACATCCCGCCCATCAGCGTAGCAAGGCTCCCGTTTCTCCGTGGCCTGTCCTGCATTTCTGGTTTTGACACTTTATTCAGCATGGCCCTTTTGACCGATGGGAAGCGAGACTTCTTTGTAGCGCTGATTTGCCTTTCCAGGTTGCTTGGTTGGCCAAAAAGGGCCAACCTTTTCCTGAATATATTCAGGAAAAAACGCATACGCCCTTTTTGGCCAAGGGCATCATTGTCGAGGTTTTGCCGCTTTTCCTGTGCTTTAAAGGCGATTCGAATCTGCCTCCTGAAATCTGTTTCCTGCAATTCTGCCTTGCTTTCAAATCCTCTTTGTTGCCTTCCCTCAATATATTTGTAGACGAGAGTTATCATTTATAAGTCTGCAGGTTTGTGAATTGCAGTGCCCCTGAGCTCCATTTTTCAACTCGCTCTCTTGGGAGCTGGCCGCAAAAGCGCAAGGTTTTCTTTAGGCCCTATTCTGCTTCCGGGCGGCAGACTGAGCCTGTGGTTAATTCTTCTTCCTGATGGTAAAATAGAGTGACCTGTGCCTGTCCCAACACCTAGAGCTAGTCTCTCATTGGTTCCCCCTCTTCCCGTTCACCCTCAGGACAAATTGCAACCTGTATGGAACAGGAGGTTAAAGGTGCTGATTCTCCAAGGAGGGAGACTGCTAGTAAAGCGGCTGGAATGGTGAACCCGAGCACAAGGAGATGAGAAATGAGGTGCGTTTTAGAAACCTTTCCCGATCACTCGGTGGACCATCTTCAGGGTTTCTCATGCATGTTTTCGATGTAGGCAGATGCCCTTGAACCTGGAGATTTGGGACCCATGGGATGGGTACCACGCAGTATTACTTTAAAGCGTCTGCGTTTGCTCACCCAACCTCACCAAACCTCTCAGCCCCAAGTGTGTCCACCCTTATGTCTCAATCAGCTGCAGGTCTAGGTATGGTCAATCCAGGTGGCATCACAGCCCCTGAACGAATTTTGTGAGAATTTCTCTCTCTTTCACTGTCTTTGTTTCACGGGTTTTTAAAATTAATTGAGTTTTATAATGGGGTTTAGCTGCTTTTCACTGCTGTGTTTATGCAGCTTTACACCCACTTGACTCACTTACAGAGAGATATCAATACATAGGTTTTAAGATTCTTACTAGTCAGATATATTCTTGGGCGGTGAATAGGGGGTGTTGAGTCCAGTTCCCTGAGCAAGGAGTAGGTCTTGTCTATTACATATTGGGTTTATGGAACGGTATCTGAGCTAATTTGAAACCCTTGTTTTCTGCATCACCCCACCTCACCTTTCCCGTTAGGCAGCCATAGTGTGTTTTCTAACCGTGTGACTCTGTTCTGTTTTGTAATTCAGTTCAAGGGCAGCGGTTTTTACATTCCCTCTATAGGTGATATCTTATGATAAGTGTCTTTTTCTGTGTGACTTATTACACTTAGAATCGTCGTACCTAAATCCACTCATCATGCTGCTACTAGCCTTATGACGTTGATTTCATGGCTGAGTGATATTCCATTGTACATAAGGACCACAACTTCTTTATCAATTTTTCTCTTTCCTGGGATATTTAAGGTGTAACGAAGTGGAGGTTCTTGTCAACAGAGCAGCCCTAAACTTTGGGGTGCTTGTGTCTTGCTGATTTTTAGTTTTCCCAATTTATACGCCCATGAGTGGAAGTGCCCTATGCTCTCTAAGCTGAGTTTTGTAAATGTTTCAGGACACACCGTACACTTCTCCAGAGTGGCTGTTGGCAATTTACATCCCGCCCATCAGCGTAGCAAGGCTCCCGTTTCTCCGTGGCCTGTCCTGCATTTCTGGTTTTGACACTTTATTCAGCATGGCCCTTTTGACCAATGGGAAGCGAGACTTCTTTGTAGCGCTGATTTGCCTTTCCAGGTTGCTTGGTTGGCCAAAAAGGGCGTATGCGTTTTTTCCTGAATATATTCAGGAAAAAACGCATACGCCCTTTTTGGCCAAGGGCATCATTGTCGAGGTTTTGCCGCTTTTCCTGTGCTTTAAAGTCGATTCGAATCTGCCACCTGAAATCTGTTTCCTGCAATTCTGCCTTGCTTTCAAATCCTCTTTGTTGCCTTCCCTCAATATATTTGTAGACGAGAGTTATCATTTATAAGTCTGCAGGTTTGTGAATTGCAGTGCCCCTGAGCTCCATTTTTCAACTCGCTCTCTTGGGAGCTGGCCGCAAAAGCGCAAGGTTTTCTTTAGGCCCTATTCTGCTTCCGGGCGGCAGACTGAGCCTGTGGTTAATTCTTCTTCCTGATGGTAAAATAGAGTGACCTGTGCCTGTCCCAACACCTAGAGCTAGTCTCTCATTGGTTCCCCCTCTTCCCGTTCATCCTCAGGACAAATTGCCACCTGTATGGAACAGGAGGTTAAAGGTGCTGATTCTCCAAGGAGGGAGATTGCTAGTAAAGCGGCTGGAATGGCGAACTCGAGCACAAGGAGATGAGAAATGAGGTGCGTTTTAGAAACCTTTCCCGATCACTCGGTGGACCATCTTCTGGGTTTCTCATGCATGTTTTCGATGTAGGAAGATGCCCTTGAACCTGGAGATTTGGGACCCATGGGATGGGTACCACACAGTATTACTTTAAAGCGTCTGCGTTTGCTCACCCAACCTCACCAAACCTCTCAGCCCCAAGAGTGTCCACCCTTATGTCTCAATCGGCTGCAGGTCTAGATATGGTCAATCGAGGTGGCATCACAGCCCCTGAACGAATTTTGTGAGAATTTCTCTCTCTTTCACTGTCTTTGTTTCACGGGTTTTTAAAATTAATTGAGTTTTATAATGGGGTTTAGCTGCTTTTCACTGCTGTGTTTATGCAGCTTTACACCCACTTGACTCACTTACAGAGAGATATCAATACATAAGTTTTAAGATTTTACTAGTCAGATATATTCTTGGGCGGTGAATAGGGGGTGTTGAGTCCAGTTCCCTGAGCAAGGAGTAGGTCTTGTCTATTACATATTGGGTTTATGGAACGGTATCTGAGCTAATTTGAAACCCTTGTTTTATGCATCACCCCACCTCACCTTTGCCGTTAGGCAGCCATAGTGTGTTTTCTAACCGTGTGACTCTGTACTGTATTGTAATTCAGTTCAAGGGTAGCGGTTTTTACATTCCCTCTATAAGTGATATCTTACGATAAGTGTCTTTTTCTGTGTGACTTATTTCACTTAGAACCGTCGTACCTAAATCCACTCATCATGCTGCTACTAGCCTTATGACGTTGATTTCATGGCTGAGTGATATTCCATTGTACATAAGGACCACAACTTCTTTATCCATTTTTCCCTTTCCTGGGATATTTAAGGTGTAACGAAGTGGAGGTTCTTGTCAACAGAGCAGCCCTAAACTTTGGGGTGCTTGTGTCCTGCTGATTTTTAGTTTTCCCAATTTATACGCCCATGAGTGGAAGTGCCCTATGCTCTCTAAGCTGAGTTTTGTAAATGTTTCAGGACACACCGTACACTTCTCCAGAGTGGCTGTTGGCAATTTACATCCCGCCCATCAGCGTAGCAAGGCTCCCGTTTCTCCGTGGCCTGTCCTGCATTTCTGGTTTTGACACTTTATTCAGCATGGCCCTTTTGACCGATGGGAAGCGAGACTTCTTTGTAGCGCTGATTTGCCTTTCCAGGTTGCTTGGTTGGCCAAAAAGGGCGTATGCGTTTTTTCCTGAATATATTCAGGAAAAAACGCATACGCCCTTTTTGGCCAAGGGCATCATTGTCGAGGTTTTGCCGCTTTTCCAGTGCTTTAAAGGCGATTCGAATCTGCCTCCTGAAATCTGTTTCCTGCAATTCTGCCTTGCTTTCAAATCCTCTTTGTTGCCTTCCCTCAATATATTTGTAGACGAGAGTTATCATTTATAAGTCTGCAGGTTTGTGAATTGCAGTGCCCCTGAGCTCCATTTTTCAACTCGCTCTCTTGGGAGCTGGCCGCAAAAGCGCAGGATTGCTTTAGGCCCTATTCTGCTTCCGGGCGGCAGACTGAGCCTGTGGTTAATTCTTCTTCCTGATGGGAAAATAGAGTGACCTGTGCCTGTCCCAACACCTAGAGCTAGTCTCTCATTGGTTCCCCCTCTTCCCGTTCACCCTCAGGACAAATTGCAACCTGTATGGAACAGGAGGTTAAAGGTGCTGATTCTCCACGGAGGGAGATTGCTAGTAAAGCGGCTGGAATGGCGAACCCGAGAACAAGGAGATGAGAAATGAGGTGCGTTTTAGAAACCTTTCCCGATCACTCGATGTACCATCTTCTGGGTTTCTCATGCATGTTTTCGATGTAGGCAGATGCCCTTGAAGCTGGAGATTTGGGACCCATGGGATGGGTACCACGCAGTATTACTTTAAAGCGTCTGCGTTTGCTCACCCAAGCTCACCAAACCTCTCAGCCCCAAGAATGTCCACCCTTATGTCTCAATCAGCTGCAGGTCTAGATATGGTCAATCCAGGTGGCATCACAGCCCCTGAACGAATTTTGTAAGAATTTCTCTCTCTTTCACTGTCTTTGTTTCACGGGTTTTTAAAATTAATTGAGTTTTATAATGGGGTTTAGCTGCTTTTCACTGCTGTGTTTATGCAGCTTTACACCCACTTGACTCACTTACAGAGAGATATCAATACATAAGTTTTAAGATTCTTACTAGTCAGATATATTCTTAGGCGGTGAATAGGGGGTGTTGAGTCCAGTTCCCTGAGCAAGGAGTAGGTCTTGTCTATTACATATTGGGTTTATGGAACGGTATCTGAGCTAATTTGAAACCCTTGTTTTATGCATCACCCCACCTCACCTTTGCCGTTAGGCAGCCATAGTGTGTTTTCTAACCGTGTGACTCTGTACTGTTTTGTAATTCAGTTCAAGGGTAGCGGGTTTACATTCCCTCTATAAGTGATATCTTACGATAAGTGTCTTTTTCTGTGTGACTTATTTCACTTAGAATCGTCGAACCTAAATCCACTCATCATGCTACTACTAGCCTTATGACGTTGATTTCATGGCTGAGTGATATTCCATTGTACATAAGGACCACAACTTCTTTATCCATTTTTCTCTTTCCTGGGATATTTAAGGTGTAACGAAGTGGAGGTTCTTGTCAACAGAGCAGCCCTAAACTTTGGGGTGCTTGTGTCCTGCTGATTTTTAGTTTTCCCAATTTATACGCCCATGAGTGGAAGTGCCCTATGCTCTCTAAGCTGAGTTTTGTAAATGTTTCAGGACACACCGTACACTTCTCCAGAGTGGCTGTTGGCAATTTACATCCCGCCCATCAGCGTAGCAAGGCTCCCGTTTCTCCGTGGCCTGTCCTGCATTTCTGGTTTTGACACTTTATTCAGCATGGCCCTTTTGACCGATGGGAAGCGAGACTTCTTTGTAGCGCTGATTTGCCTTTCCAGGTTGCTTGGTTGGCCAAAAAGGGCGTATGCGTTTTTTCCTGAATATATTCAGGAAAAAACGCATACGCCCTTTTTGGCCAAGGGCATCATTGTCGAGGTTTTGCCGCTTTTCCTGTGCTTTAAAGTCGATTCGAATCTGCCTCCTGAAATCTGTTTCCTGCAATTCTGCCTTGCTTTCAAATCCTCTTTGTTGCCTTCCCTCAATATATTTGTAGACGAGAGTTATCATTTATAAGTCTGCAGGTTTGTGAATTGCAGTGCCCCTGAGCTCCATTTTTCAACTCGCTCTCTTGGGAGCTGGCCGCAAAAGCGCAGGATTGCTTTAGGCCCTATTCTGCTTCCGGGCGGCAGACTGAGCCTGTGCTTAATTCTTCTTCCTGATGGGAAAATAGAGTGACCTGTGCCTGTCCCAACACCTAGAGCTAGTCTCTCATTGGTTCCCCCTCTTCCCGTTCATCCTCAGGACAAATTGCCACCTGTATGGAACAGGAGGTTAAAGGTGCTGATTCTCCAAGGAGGGAGATTGCTAGTAAAGCGGCTGGAATGGCGAACTCAAGCACAAGGAGATGAGAAATGAGGTGCGTTTTAGAAACCTTTCCCGATCACTCGGTGGACCATCTTCTGGGTTTCTCATGCATGTTTTCGATGTAGGAAGATGCCCTTGAACCTGGAGATTTGGGACCCGTGGGATGGGTACCACACAGTATTACTTTAAAGCGTCTGCGTTTGCTCACCCAACCTCACCAAACCTCTCAGCCCCAAGAGTGTCCACCCTTATGTCTCAATCGGCTGCAGGTCTAGATATGGTCAATCGAGGTGGCATCACAGCCCCTGAACGAATTTTGTGAGAATTTCTCTCTCTTTCACTGTCTTTGTTTCACGGGTTTCTAAAATTAATTGAGTTTTATAATGGGGTTTAGCTGCTTTTCACTGCTGTGTTTATGCAGCTTTACACCCACTTGACTCACTTACAGAGAGATATCAATACATAGGTTTTAAGATTCTTACTAGTCAGATATATTCTTGGGCGGTGAATAGGGGGTGTTGAGTCCAGTTCCCTGAGCAAGGAGTAGGTCTTGTCTATTACGTATTGGGTTTATGGAACGGTATCTGAGCTAATTTGAAACCCTTGTTTTATGCATCACCCCACCTCACCTTTCCCGTTAGGCAGCCATAGTGTGTTTTCTAACCGTGTGACTCTGTTCTGTTTTTTAATTCAGTTCAAGGGCAGCGGTTTTTACATTCCCTCTATAGGTGATATCTTATGATAAGTGTCTTTTTCTGTGTGACTTATTACACTTAGAATCGTCGTACCTAAATCCACTCATCATGCTGCTACTAGCCTTATGACGTTGATTTCATGGCTGAGTGATATTCCATTGTACATAAGGACCACAAATTCTTTATCCATTTTTCTCTTTCCTGGGATATTTAAGGTATAACGAAGTGGAGGTTCTTGTCAACATAGCAGCCCTAAACTTTGGGGTGCTTGTGTATGGCTGATTTTTAGTTTTCCCAATTTATACGCCCATGAGTGGAAGTGCCCTATGCTCTCTAAGCTTAGTTTTGTAAATGTTTCAAGACACACCGTACACTTCTCCAGAGTGGCTGTTGGCAATTTACATCCCGCCCATCAGCATAGCAAGGCTCCCGTTTCTCCGTGGCCTGTCCTGCATTTCTGGTTTTGACACTTTATTCAGCATGGCCCTTTTGACCGATGGGAAGCGAGACTTCTTTGTAGCGCTGATTTGCCTTTCCAGGTTGCTTGGTTGGCCAAAAAGGGCGTATGCGTTTTTTCCTGAATATATTCAGGAAAAAACGCATACGCCCTTTTTGGCCAAGGGCATCATTGTCGAGGTTTTGCCTCTTTTCCTGTGCTTTAAAGGCGATTCGAATCTGCCTCCTGAAATCTGTTACCTGCAATTCTGCCTTGCTTTCAAATCCTCTTTGTTGCCTTCCCTCAATATATTTGTAGACGAGAGTTATCATTTATAAGTCTGCAGGTTTGTGAATTGCAGTGCCCCCGAGCTCCATTTTTCAACTCGCTCTCTTGGGAGCTGGCCGCAAAAGCGCAGGATTGCTTTAGGCCCTATTCTGCTTCCGGGCGGCAGACTGAGCCTGTGCTTAATTCTTCTTCCTGATGGGAAAATAGAGTGACCTGTGCCTGTCCCAACACCTAGAGCTAGTCTCTCATTGGTTCCCCGTCTTCCCGTTCACCCTCAGTTCAAATTGCCACCTGTATGGAACAGGAGGTTAAAGGTGCTGATTCTCCAAGGAGGGAGATTGCTAGTAAAGCGGCTGGAATGGCGAACTCGAGCACAAGGAGATGAGAAATGAGGTGCGTTTTAGAAACCTTTCCCGATCACTCGGTGGACCATCTTCTGGGTTTCTCATGCATGTTTTCGATGTAGGAAGAGGCCCTTGAACCTGGAGATTTGGGACCCATGGGATGGGTACCACACAGTATTACTTTAAAGCGTCTGCGTTTGCTCACCCAACCTCACCAAACCTCTCAGCCCCAAGAGTGTCCACCCTTATGTCTCAATCGGCTGCAGGTCTAGATATGGTCAATCGAGGTGGCATCACAGCCCCTGAACGAATTTTGTGAGAATTTCTCTCTCTTTCACTGTCTTTGTTTCACGGGTTTTTAAAATTAATTGAGTTTTATAATGGGGTTTAGCTGCTTTTCACTGCTGTGTTTATGCAGCTTTACACCCACTTGACTCACTTACAGAGAGATATCAATACATAAGTTTTAAGATTCTTACTAGTCAGATATATTCTTGGGCGGTGAATAGGGGGTGTTGAGTCCAGTTCCCTGAGCAAGGAGTAGGTCTTGTCTATTACATATTGGGTTTATGGAACGGTATCTGAGCTAATTTGAAACCCTTGTTTTATGCATCACCCCACCTCACCTTTGCCGTTAGGCAGCCATAGTGTGTTTTCTAACCGTGTGACTCTGTACTGTATTGTAATTCAGTTCAAGGGTAGCGGTTTTTACATTCCCTCTATAAGTGATATCTTACGATAAGTGTCTTTTTCTGTGTGACTTATTTCACTTAGAACCGTCGTACCTAAATCCACTCATCATGCTGCTACTAGCCTTATGATGTTGATTTCATGTCTGAGTGATATTCCATTGTACATAAGGACCACAACTTCTTTATCCATTTTTCCCTTTCCTGGGATATTTAAGGTGTAACGAAGTGGAGGTTCTTGTCAACAGAGCAGCCCTAAACTTTGGGGTGCTTGTGTCCTGCTGATTTTTAGTTTTCCCAATTTATACGCCCATGAGTGGAAGTGCCCTATGCTCTCTAAGCTGAGTTTTGTAAATGTTTCAGGACACACCGTACACTTCTCCAGAGTGGCTGTTGGCAATTTACATCCCGCCCATCAGCGTAGCAAGGCTCCCGTTTCTCCGTGGCCTGTCCTGCATTTCTGGTTTTGACACTTTATTCAGCATGGCCCTTTTGACCGATGGGAAGCGAGACTTCTTTGTAGCGCTGATTTGCCTTTCCAGGTTGCTTGGTTGGCCAAAAAGGGCGTATGCGTTTTTTCCTGAATATATTCAGGAAAAACCGCATACGCCCTTTTTGGCCAAGGGCATCATTGTCGAGGTTTTGCCGCTTTTCCTGTGCTTTAAAGGCGATTCGAATCTGCCTCCTGAAATCTGTTTCCTGCAATTCTGCCTTGCTTTCAAATCCTCTTTCTTGCCTTCCCTCAATATATTTGTAGACGAGAGTTATCATTTATAAGTCTGCAGGTTTGTGAATTGCAGTGCCCCTGAGCTCCATTTTTCAACTCGCTCTCTTGGGAGCTGGCCGCAAAAGCGCAAGGTTTTCTTTAGGCCCTATTCTGCTTCCGGGCGGCAGACTGAGCCTGTGGTTAATTCTTCTTCCTGATGGTAAAATAGAGTGACCTGTGCCTGTCCCAACACCTAGAGCTAGTCTCTCATTGGTTCCCCCTCTTCCCGTTCACCCTCAGGACAAATTGCAACCTGTATGGAACAGGAGGTTAAAGGTGCTGATTCTCCAAGGAGGGAGACTGCTAGTAAAGCGGCTGGAATGGTGAACCCGAGCACAAGGAGATGAGAAATGAGGTGCGTTTTAGAAACCTTTCCCGATCACTCGGTGGACCATCTTCAGGGTTTCTCATGCATGTTTTCGATGTAGGCAGATGCCCTTGAACCTGGAGATTTGGGACCCATGGGATGGGTACCACGCAGTATTACTTTAAAGCGTCTGCGTTTGCTCACCCAACCTCACCAAACCTCTCAGCCCCAAGTGTGTCCACCCTTATGTCTCAATCAGCTGCAGGTCTAGGTATGGTCAATCCAGGTGGCATCACAGCCCCTGAACGAATTTTGTGAGAATTTCTCTCTCTTTCACTGTCTTTGTTTCACGGGTTTTTAAAATTAATTGAGTTTTATAATGGGGTTTAGCTGCTTTTCACTGCTGTGTTTATGCAGCTTTACACCCACTTGACTCACTTACAGAGAGATATCAATACATAGGTTTTAAGATTCTTACTAGTCAGATATATTCTTGGGCGGTGAATAGGGGGTGTTGAGTCCAGTTCCCTGAGCAAGGAGTAGGTCTTGTCTATTACATATTGGGTTTATGGAACGGTATCTGAGCTAATTTGAAACCCTTGTTTTATGCATCACCCCACCTCACCTTTGCCGTTAGGCAGCCATAGTGTGTTTTCTAACCGTGTGACTCTGTTCTGTTTTGTAATGCAGTTCAAGGGTAGCGGTTTTTACATTCCCTCTATAAGTGATATCTTATGATAAGTGTCTTTTTCTGTGTGACTTATTTCACTTAGAATCATCGTACCTAAATCCACTCATCATGCTGCTACTAGCCTTATGACGTTGATTTCATGGCTGAGTGATATTCCATTGTACATAAGGACCACAACTTCTTTATCCATTTTTCTCTTTCCTGGGATATTTAAGGTGTAACGAAGTGGAGGTTCTTGTCAACAGAGCAGCCCTAAACTTTGGGGTGCTTGTGTCTTGCTGATTTGTAGTTTTCCCAATTTATACGCCCATGAGTGGAAGTGCCCTATGCTCTCTAAGCTGAGTTTTGTAAATGTTTCAGGACACACCGTACACTTCTCCAGAGTGGCTGTTGGCAATTTACATCCCGCCCATCAGCGTAGCAAGGCTCCCGTTTCTCCGTGGCCTGTCCTGCATTTCTGGTTTTGACACTTTATTCAGCATGGCCCTTTTGACCGATGGGAAGCGAGACTTCTTTGTAGCGCTGATTTGCCTTTCCAGGTTGCTTGGTTGGCCAAAAAGGGCGTATGCGTTTTTTCCTGAATATATTCAGGAAAAAACGCATACGCCCTTTTTGGCCAAGGGCATCATTGTCGAGGTTTTGCCGCTTTTCCTGTGCTTTAAAGTCGATTCGAATCTGCCTCCTGAAATCTGTTTCCTGCAATTCTGCCTTGCTTTCAAATCCTCTTTGTTGCCTTCCCTCAATATATTTGTAGACGAGAGTTATCATTTATAAGTCTGCAGGTTTGTGAATTGCAGTGCCCCTGAGCTCCATTTTTCAACTCGCTCTCTTGGGAGCTGGCCGCAAAAGCGCAAGGTTTTCTTTAGGCCCTATTCTGCTTCCGGGCGGCAGACTGAGCCTGTGCTTAATTCTTCTTCCTGATGGGAAAATAGAGTGACCTGTGCCTGTCCCAACACCTAGAGCTAGTCTCTCATTGGTTCCCCCTCTTCCCGTTCATCCTCAGGACAAATTGCCACCTGTATGGAACAGGAGGTTAAAGGTGCTGATTCTCCAAGGAGGGAGATTGCTAGTAAAGCGGCTGGAATGGCGAACTCGAGCACAAGGAGATGAGAAATGAGGTGCGTTTTAGAAACCTTTCCCGATCACTCGGTGGACCATCTTCTGGGTTTCTCATGCATGTTTTCGATGTAGGAAGATGCCCTTGAACCTGGAGATTTGGGACCCATGGGATGGGTACCACACAGTATTACTTTAAAGAGTCTGCGTTTGCTCACCCAACCTCACCAAACCTCTCAGCCCCAAGAGTGTCCACCCTTATGTCTCAATCGGCTGCAGGTCTAGATATGGTCAATCGAGGTGGCATCACAGCCCCTGAACGAATTTTGTGAGAATTTCTCTCTCTTTCACTGTCTTTGTTTCACGGGTTTTTAAAATTAATTGAGTTTTATAATGGGGTTTAGCTGCTTTTCACTGCTGTGTTTATGCAGCTTTACACCCACTTGACTCACTTACAGAGAGATATCAATACATAAGTTTTAAGATTCTTACTAGTCAGATATATTCTTGGGCGGTGAATAGGGGGTGTTGAGTCCAGTTCCCTGAGCAAGGAGTAGGTCTTGTCTATTACATATTGGGTTTATGGAACGGTATCTGAGCTAATTTGAAACCCTTGTTTTCTGCATCACCCCACCTCACCTTTCCCGTTAGGCAGCCATAGTGTGTTTTCTAACCGTGTGACTCTGTTCTGTTTTGTAATTCAGTTCAAGGGCAGCGGTTTTTACATTCCCTCTATAGGTGATATCTTATGATAAGTGTCTTTTTCTGTGTGACTTATTACACTTAGAATCGTCGTACCTAAATCCACTCATCATGCTGCTACTAGCCTTATGACGTTGATTTCATGGCTGAGTGATATTCCATTGTACATAAGGACCACAACGTCTTTATCAATTTTTCTCTTTCCTGGGATATTTAAGGTGTAACGAAGTGGAGGTTCTTGTCAACAGAGCAGCCCTAAACTTTGGGGTGTTTGTGTCTTGCTGATTTTTAGTTTTCCCAATTTATACGCCCATGAGTGGAAGTGCCCTATGCTCTCTAAGCTGAGTTTTGTAAATGTTTCAGGACACACCGTACACTTCTCCAGAGTGGCTGTTGGCAATTTACATCGCGCCCATCAGCGTAGCAAGGCTCCCGTTTCTCCGTGGCCTGTCCTGCATTTCTGGTTTTGACACTTTATTCAGCATGGCCCTTTTGACCGATGGGAAGCGATACTTCTTTGTAGCGCTGATTTGCCTTTCCAGGTTGCTTGGTTGGCCAAAAAGGGCGTATGCGTTTTTTCCTGAATATATTCAGGAAAAAACGCATACGCCCTTTTTGGCCAAGGGCATCATTGTCGAGGTTTTGCCGCTTTTCCTGTGCTTTAAAGTCGATTCGAATCTGCCTCCTGAAATCTCTTTCCTGCAATTCTGCCTTGCTTTCAAATCCTCTTTGTTGCCTTCCCTCAATATATTTGTAGACGAGAGTTATCATTTATAAGTCTGCAGGTTTGTGAATTGCAGTGCCCCTGAGCTCCATTTTTCAACTCGCTCTCTTGGGAGCTGGCCGCAAAAGCGCAAGGTTTTCTTTAGGCCCTATTCTGCTTCCGGGCCGCAGACTGAGCCTGTGCTTAATTCTTCTTCCTGATGGGAAAATAGAGTGACCTGTGCCTGTCCCAACACCTAGAGCTAGTCTCTCATTGGTTCCCCCTCTTCCCGTTCATCCTCAGGACAAATTGCCACCTGTATGGAACAGGAGGTTAAAGGTGCTGATTCTCCAAGGAGGGAGATTGCTAGTAAAGCGGCTGGAATGGCGAACTCGAGCACAAGGAGATGAGAAATGAGGTGCGTTTTAGAAACCTTTCCCGATCACTCGGTGGACCATCTTCTGGGTTTCTCATGCATGTTTTCGATGTAGGAAGATGCCCTTGAACCTGGAGATTTGGGACCCATGGGATGGGTACCACACAGTATTACTTTAAAGCGTCTGCGTTTGCTCACCCAACCTCACCAAACCTCTCAGCCCCAAGAGTGTCCACCCTTATGTCTCAATCGGCTGCAGGTCTAGATATGGTCAATCGAGGTGGCATCACAGCCCCTGAACGAATTTTGTGAGAATTTCTCTCTCTTTCACTGTCTTTGTTTCACGGGTTTTTAAAATTAATTGAGTTTTATAATGGGGTTTAGCTGCTTTTCACTGCTGTGTTTATGCAGCTTTACACCCACTTGACTCACTTACAGAGAGATATCAATGCATAAGTTTTAAGATTCTTACTAGTCAGATATATTCTTGGGCGGTGAATAGGGGGTGTTGAGTCCAGTCCCCTGAGCAAGGAGTAGGTCTTGTCTATTACATATTGGGTTTATGGAACGGTATCTGAGCTAATTTGAAACCCTTGTTTTATGCATCACCCCACCTCACCTTTGCCGTTAGGCAGCCATAGTGTGTTTTCTAACCGTGTGACTCTGTACTGTTTTGTAATTCAGTTCAAGGGTAGCGGTTTTTACATTCCCTCTATAAGTGATATCTTACGATAAGTGTCCTTTTCTGTGTGACTTATTTCACTTAGAATCGTCGAACCTAAATCCACTCATCATGCTGCTACTAGCCTTATGACGTTGATTTCATGGCTGAGTGATATTCCATTGTACATAAGGACCACATCTTCTTTATCCATTTTTCTCTTTCCTGGGATATTTAAGGTGTAACGAAGTGGAGGTTCTTGTCAACAGAGCAGCCCTAAACTTTGGGGTGCTTGTGTCTTGCTGATTTGTAGTTTTCCCAATTTATACGCCCATGAGTGGAAGTGCCCTATGCTCTCTAAGCTGAGTTTTGTAAATGTTTCAGGACACACCGTACACTTCTCCAGAGTGGCTGTTGGCAATTTACATCCCGCCCATCAGCGTAGCAAGGCTCCCGTTTCTCCGTGGCCTGTCCTGCATTTCTGGTTTTGACACTTTATTCAGCATGGCCCTTTTGACCGATGGGAAGCGAGACTTCTTTGTAGCGCTGATTTGCCTTTCCAGGTTGCTTGGTTGGCCAAAAAGGGCGTATGCGTTTTTTCCTGAATATATTCTGGAAAAAACGCATATGCCCTTTTTGGCCAAGGGCATCATTGTCGAGGTTTTGCCGCTTTTCCTGTGCTTTAAAGGCGATTCGAATCTGCCTCCTGAAATCTGTTTCCTGCAATTCTGCCTTGCTTTCAAATCCTCTTTGTTGCCTTCCCTCAATATATTTGTAGACGAGAGTTATCATTTATAAGTCTGCAGGTTTGTGAATTGCAGTGCCCCTGAGCTCCATTTTTCAACTCGCTCTCTTGGGAGCTGGCCGCAAAAGCGCAAGGTTTTCTTTAGGCCCTATTCTGCTTCCGGGCGGCAGACTGAGCCTGTGCTTAATTCTTCTTCCTGATGGGAAAATAGAGTGACCTGTGCCTGTCCCAACACCTAGAGCTAGTCTCTCATTGGTTCCCCCTCTTCCCGTTCATCCTCAGGACAAATTGCCACCTGTATGGAACAGGAGGTTAAAGGTGCTGATTCTCCAAGGAGGGAGATTGCTAGTAAAGCGGCTGGAATGGCGAACTCGAGCACAAGGAGATGAGAAATGAGGTGCGTTTTAGAAACCTTTCCCGATCACTCGGTGGACCATCTTCTGGGTTTCTCATGCATGTTTTCGATGTAGGAAGATGCCCTTGAACCTGGAGATTTGGGACCCATGGGATGGGTACCACACAGTATTACTTTAAAGCGTCTGCGTTTGCTCACCCAACCTCACCAAACCTCTCAGCCCCAAGAGTGTCCACCCTTATGTCTCAATCGGCTGCAGGTCTAGATATGGTCAATCGAGGTGGCATCACAGCCCCTGAACGAATTTTGTGAGAATTTCTCTCTCTTTCACTGTCTTTGTTTCACGGGTTTTTAAAATTAATTGAGTTTTATAATGGGGTTTAGCTGCTTTTCACTGCTGTGTTTATGCAGCTTTACACCCACTTGACTCACTTACAGAGAGATATCAATACATAAGTTTTAAGATTCTTACTAGTCAGATATATTCTTGGGCGGTGAATAGGGGGTGTTGAGTCCAGTTCCCTGAGCAAGGAGTAGGTCTTGTCTATTACATATTGGGTTTATGGAACGGTATCTGAGCTAATTTGAAACCCTTGTTTTCTGCATCACCCCACCTCACCTTTCCCGTTAGGCAGCCATAGTGTGTTTTCTAACCGTGTGACTCTGTTCTGTTTTGTAATTCAGTTCAAGGGCAGCGGTTTTTACATTCCCTCTATAGGTGATATCTTATGATAAGTGTCTTTTTCTGTGTGACTTATTACACTTAGAATCGTCGTACCTAAATCCACTCATCATGCTGCTACTAGCCTTATGACGTTGATTTCATGGCTGAGTGATATTCCATTGTACATAAGGACCACAACTTCTTTATCAATTTTTCTCTTTCCTGGGATATTTAAGGTGTAACGAAGTGGAGGTTCTTGTCAACAGAGCAGCCCTAAACTTTGGGGTGTTTGTGTCTTGCTGATTTTTAGTTTTCCCAATTTATACGCCCATGAGTGGAAGTGCCCTATGCTCTCTAAGCTGAGTTTTGTAAATGTTTCAGGACACACCGTACACTTCTCCAGAGTGGCTGTTGGCAATTTACATCCCGCCCATCAGCGTAGCAAGGCTCCCGTTTCTCCGTGGCCTGTCCTGCATTTCTGGTTTTGACACTTTATTCAGCATGGCCCTTTTGACCGATGGGAAGCGAGACTTCTTTGTAGCGCTGATTTGCCTTTCCAGGTTGCTTGGTTGGCCAAAAAGGGCGTATGCGTTTTTTCCTGAATATATTCAGGAAAAAACGCATACGCCCTTTTTGGCCAAGGGCATCATTGTCGAGGTTTTGCCGCTTTTCCTGTGCTTTAAAGGCGATTCGAATCTGCCACCTGAAATCTGTTTCCTGCAATTCTGCCTTGCTTTCAAATCCTCTTTGTTGCCTTCCCTCAATATATTTGTAGACGAGAGTTATCATTTATAAGTCTGCAGGTTTGTGAATTGCAGTGCCCCTGAGCTCCATTTTTCAACTCGCTCTCTTGGGAGCTGGCCGCAAAAGCGCAAGGTTTTCTTTAGGCCCTATTCTGCTTCCGGGCGGCAGACTGAGCCTGTGGTTAATTCTTCTTCCTGATGGTAAAATAGAGTGACCTGTGCCTGTCCCAACACCTAGAGCTAGTCTCTCATTGGTTCCCCCTCTTCCCGTTCATCCTCAGGACAAATTGCCACCTGTATGGAACAGGAGGTTAAAGGTGCTGATTCTCCAAGGAGGGAGATTGCTAGTAAAGCGGCTGGAATGGCGAACTCGAGCACAAGGAGATGAGAAATGAGGTGCGTTTTAGAAACCTTTCCCGATCACTCGGTGGACCATCTTCTGGGTTTCTCATGCATGTTTTCGATGTAGGAAGATGCCCTTGAACCTGGAGATTTGGGACCCATGGGATGGGTACCACACAGTATTACTTTAAAGCGTCTGCGTTTGCTCACCCAACCTCACCAAACCTCTCAGCCCCAAGAGTGTCCACCCTTATGTCTCAATCGGCTGCAGGTCTAGATATGGTCAATCGAGGTGGCATCACAGCCCCTGAACGAATTTTGTGAGAATTTCTCTCTCTTTCACTGTCTTTGTTTCACGGGTTTTTAAAATTAATTGAGTTTTATAATGGGGTTTAGCTGCTTTTCACTGCTGTGTTTATGCAGCTTTACACCCACTTGACTCACTTACAGAGAGATATCAATGCATAAGTTTTAAGATTCTTACTAGTCAGATATATTCTTGGGCGGTGAATAGGGGGTGTTGAGTCCAGTCCCCTGAGCAAGGAGTAGGTCTTGTCTATTACATATTGGGTTTATGGAACGGTATCTGAGCTAATTTGAAACCCTTGTTTTATGCATCACCCCACCTCACCTTTGCCGTTAGGCAGCCATAGTGTGTTTTCTAACCGTGTGACTCTGTACTGTTTTGTAATTCAGTTCAAGGGTAGCGGTTTTTACATTCCCTCTATAAGTGATATCTTACGATAAGTGTCCTTTTCTGTGTGACTTATTTCACTTAGAATCGTCGAACCTAAATCCACTCATCATGCTGCTACTAGCCTTATGACGTTGATTTCATGGCTGAGTGATATTCCATTGTACATAAGGACCACAACTTCTTTATCCATTTTTCTCTTTCCTGGGATATTTAAGGTGTAACGAAGTGGAGGTTCTTGTCAACAGAGCAGCCCTAAACTTTGGGGTGCTTGTGTCTTGCTGATTTGTAGTTTTCCCAATTTATACGCCCATGAGTGGAAGTGCCCTATGCTCTCTAAGCTGAGTTTTGTAAATGTTTCAGGACACACCGTACACTTCTCCAGAGTGGCTGTTGGCAATTTACATCCCGCCCATCAGCGTAGCAAGGCTCCCGTTTCTCCGTGGCCTGTCCTGCATTTCTGGTTTTGACACTTTATTCAGCATGGCCCTTTTGACCGATGGGAAGCGAGACTTCTTTGTAGCGCTGATTTGCCTTTCCAGGTTGCTTGGTTGGCCAAAAAGGGCGTATGCGTTTTTTCCTGAATATATTCAGGAAAAAACGCATACGCCCTTTTTGGCCAAGGGCATCATTGTCGAGGTTTTGCCGCTTTTCCTGTGCTTTAAAGTCGATTCGAATCTGCCTCCTGAAATCTGTTTCCTGCAATTCTGCCTTGCTTTCAAATCCTCTTTGTTGCCTTCCCTCAATATATTTGTAGACGAGAGTTATCATTTATAAGTCTGCAGGTTTGTGAATTGCAGTGCCCCTGAGCTCCATTTTTCAACTCGCTCTCTTGGGAGCTGGCCGCAAAAGCGCAAGGTTTTCTTTAGGCCCTATTCTGCTTCCGGGCGGCAGACTGAGCCTGTGCTTAATTCTTCTTCCTGATGGGAAAATAGAGTGACCTGTGCCTGTCCCAACACCTAGAGCTAGTCTCTCATTGGTTCCCCCTCTTCCCGTTCATCCTCAGGACAAATTGCCACCTGTATGGAACAGGAGGTTAAAGGTGCTGATTCTCCAAGGAGGGAGATTGCTAGTAAAGCGGCTGGAATGGCGAACTCGAGCACAAGGAGATGAGAAATGAGGTGCGTTTTAGAAACCTTTCCCGATCACTCGGTGGACCATCTTCTGGGTTTCTCATGCATGTTTTCGATGTAGGAAGATGCCCTTGAACCTGGAGATTTGGGACCCATGGGATGGGTACCACACAGTATTACTTTAAAGCGTCTGCGTTTGCTCACCCAACCTCACCAAACCTCTCAGCCCCAAGAGTGTCCACCCTTATGTCTCAATCGGCTGCAGGTCTAGATATGGTCAATCGAGGTGGCATCACAGCCCCTGAACGAATTTTGTGAGAATTTCTCTCTCTTTCACTGTCTTTGTTTCACGGGTTTTTAAAATTAATTGAGTTTTATAATGGGGTTTAGCTGCTTTTCACTGCTGTGTTTATGCAGCTTTACACCCACTTGACTCACTTACAGAGAGATATCAATACATAAGTTTTAAGATTCTTACTAGTCAGATATATTCTTGGGCGGTGAATAGGGGGTGTTGAGTCCAGTTCCCTGAGCAAGGAGTAGGTCTTGTCTATTACATATTGGGTTTATGGAACGGTATCTGAGCTAATTTGAAACCCTTGTTTTCTGCATCACCCCACCTCACCTTTCCCGTTAGGCAGCCATAGTGTGTTTTCTAACCGTGTGACTCTGTTCTGTTTTGTAATTCAGTTCAAGGGCAGCGGTTTTTACATTCCCTCTATAGGTGATATCTTATGATAAGTGTCTTTTTCTGTGTGACTTATTACACTTAGAATCGTCGTACCTAAATCCACTCATCATGCTGCTACTAGCCTTATGACGTTGATTTCATGGCTGAGTGATATTCCATTGTACATAAGGACCACAACTTCTTTATCAATTTTTCTCTTTCCTGGGATATTTAAGGTGTAACGAAGTGGAGGTTCTTGTCAACAGAGCAGCCCTAAACTTTGGGGTGCTTGTGTCTTGCTGATTTTTAGTTTTCCCAATTTATACGCCCATGAGTGGAAGTGCCCTATGCTCTCTAAGCTGAGTTTTGTAAATGTTTCAGGACACACCGTACACTTCTCCAGAGTGGCTGTTGGCAATTTACATCGCGCCCATCAGCGTAGCAAGGCTCCCGTTTCTCCGTGGCCTGTCCTGCATTTCTGGTTTTGACACTTTATTCAGCATGGCCCTTTTGACCGATGGGAAGCGATACTTCTTTGTAGCGCTGATTTGCCTTTCCAGGTTGCTTGGTTGGCCAAAAAGGGCGTATGCGTTTTTTCCTGAATATATTCAGGAAAAAACGCATACGCCCTTTTTGGCCAAGGGCATCATTGTCGAGGTTTTGCCGCTTTTCCTGTGCTTTAAAGTCGATTCGAATCTGCCTCCTGAAATCTGTTTCCTGCAATTCTGCCTTGCTTTCAAATCCTCTTTGTTGCCTTCCCTCAATATATTTGTAGACGAGAATTATCATTTCTAAGTCTGCAGGTTTGTGAATTGCAGTGCCCCTGAGCTCCATTTTTCAACTCGCTCTCTTGGGAGCTGGCCGCAAAAGCGCAAGGTTTTCTTTAGGCCCTATTCTGCTTCCGGGCGGCAGACTGAGCCTGTGCTTAATTCTTCTTCCTGATGGGAAAATAGAGTGACCTGTGCCTGTCCCAACACCTAGAGCTAGTCTCTCATTGGTTCCCCCTCTTCCCGTTCATCCTCAGGACAAATTGCCACCTGTATGGAACAGGAGGTTAAAGGTGCTGATTCTCCAAGGAGGGAGATTGCTAGTAAAGCGGCTGGAATGGCGAACTCGAGCACAAGGAGATGAGAAATGAGGTGCGTTTTAGAAACCTTTCCCGATCACTCAGTGGACCATCTTCTGGGTTTCTCATGCATGTTTTCGATGTAGGAAGATGCCCTTGAACCTGGAGATTTGGGACCCATGGGATGGGTACCACACAGTATTACTTTAAAGCGTCTGCGTTTGCTCACCCAACCTCACCAAACCTCTCAGCCCCAAGAGTGTCCACCCTTATGTCTCAATCGGCTGCAGGTCTAGATATGGTCAATCGAGGTGGCATCACAGCCCCTGAAGAATTTTGTGAGAATTTCTCTCTCTTTCACTGTCTTTGTTTCACGGGTTTTCAAAATTAATTGAGTTTTATAATGGGGTTTAGCTGCTTTTCACTGCTGTGTTTATGCAGCTTTACACCCACTTGACTCACTTACAGAGAGATATCAATACATAAGTTTTAAGATTCTTACTAGTCAGATATATTCTTGGGCGGTGAATAGGGGGTGTTGAGTCCAGTTCCCTGAGCAAGGAGTAGGTCTTGTCTATTACATATTGGGTTTATGGAACGGTATCTGAGCTAATTTGAAACCCTTGTTTTCTGCATCACCCCACCTCACCTTTCCCGTTAGGCAGCCATAGTGTGTTTTCTAACCGTGTGACTCTGTTCTGTTTTGTAATTCAGTTCAAGGGCAGCGGTTTTTACATTCCCTCTATAGGTGATATCTTATGATAAGTGTCTTTTTCTGTGTGACTTATTACACTTAGAATCGTCGTACCTAAATCCACTCATCATGCTGCTACTAGCCTTATGACGTTGATTTCATGGCTGAGTGATATTCCATTGTACATAAGGACCACAACTTCTTTATCAATTTTTCTCTTTCCTGGGATATTTAAGGTGTAACGAAGTGGAGGTTCTTGTCAACAGAGCAGCCCTAAACTTTGGGGTGCTTGTGTCTTGCTGATTTTTAGTTTTCCCAATTTATACGCCCATGAGTGGAAGTGCCCTATGCTCTCTAAGCTGAGTTTTGTAAATGTTTCAGGACACACCGTACACTTCTCCAGAGTGGCTGTTGGCAATTTACATCGCACCCATCAGCGTAGCAAGGCTCCCGTTTCTCCGTGGCCTGTCCTGCATTTCTGGTTTTGACACTTTATTCAGCATGGCCCTTTTGACCGATGGGAAGCGATACTTCTTTGTAGCGCTGATTTGCCTTTCCAGGTTGCTTGGTTGGCCAAAAAGGGCGTATGCGTTTTTTCCTGAATATATTCAGGAAAAAACGCATACGCCCTTTTTCGCCAAGGGCATCATTGTCGAGGTTTTGCCGCTTTTCCTGTGCTTTAAAGGCGATTCGAATCTGCCACCTGAAATCTGTTTCCTGCAATTCTGCCTTGCTTTCAAATCCTCTTTGTTGCCTTCCCTCAATATATTTGTAGACGAGAGTTATCATTTATAAGTCTGCAGGTTTGTGAATTGCAGTGCCCCTGAGCTCCATTTTTCAACTCGCTCTCTTGGGAGCTGGCCGCAAAAGCGCAGGATTGCTTTAGGCCCTATTCTGCTTCCGGGCGGCAGACTGAGCCTGTGCTTAATTCTTCTTCCTGATGGGAAAATAGAGTGACCTGTGCCTGTCCCAACACCTAGAGCTAGTCTCTCATTGGTTCCCCCTCTTCCCGTTCATCCTCAGGACAAATTGCCACCTGTATGGAACAGGAGGTTAAAGGTGCTGATTCTCCAAGGAGGGAGATTGCTAGTAAAGCGGCTGGAATGGCGAACTCGAGCACAAGGAGATGAGAAATGAGGTGCGTTTTAGAAACCTTTCCCGATCACTCGGTGGACCATCTTCTGGGTTTCTCATGCATGTTTTCGATGTAGGAAGATGCCCTTGAACCTGGAGATTTGGGACCCATGGGATGGGTACCACACAGTATTACTTTAAAGCGTCTGCGTTTGCTCACCCAACCTCACCAAACCTCTCAGCCCCAAGAGTGTCCACCCTTATGTCTCAATCGGCTGCAGGTCTAGATATGGTCAATCGAGGTGGCATCACAGCCCCTGAACGAATTTTGTGAGAATTTCTCTCTCTTTCACTGTCTTTGTTTCACGGGTTTTTAAAATTAATTGAGTTTTATAATGGGGTTTAGCTGCTTTTCACTGCTGTGTTTATGCAGCTTTACACCCACTTGACTCACTTACAGAGAGATATCAATGCATAAGTTTTAAGATTCTTACTAGTCAGATATATTCTTGGGCGGTGAATAGGGGGTGTTGAGTCCAGTTCCCTGAGCAAGGAGTAGGTCTTGTCTATTACATATTGGGTTTATGGAACGGTATCTGAGCTAATTTGAAACCCTTGTTTTATGCATCACCCCACCTCACCTTTGCCGTTAGGCAGCCATAGTGTGTTTTCTAACCGTGTGACTCTGTACTGTTTTGTAATTCAGTTCAAGGGTAGCGGTTTTTACATTCCCTCTATAAGTGATATCTTACGATAAGTGTCTTTTTCTGTATGACTTATTTCACTTAGAATCGTGGAACCTAAATCCACTCATCATGCTGCTACTAGCCTTATGACGTTGATTTCATGGCTGAGTGGTATTCCATTGTACATAAGGACCACAACTTCTTTATCCATTTTTCTCTTTCCTGGGATATTTAAGGTGTAACGAAGTGGAGGTTCTTGTCAACAGAGCAGCCCTAAACTTTGGGGTGCTTGTGTCCTGCTGATTTTTAGTTTTCCCAATTTATACGCCCATGAGTGGAAGTGCCCTATGCTCTCTAAGCTGAGTTTTGTAAATGTTTCAGGACACACCGTACACTTCTCCAGAGTGGCTGTTGGCAATTTACATCCCGCCCATCAGCGTAGCAAGGCTCCCGTTTCTCCGTGGCCTGTCCTGCATTTCTGGTTTTGACACTTTATTCAGCATGGCCCTTTTGACCGATGGGAAGCGAGACTTCTTTGTAGCGCTGATTTGCCTTTCCAGGTTGCTTGGTTGGCCAAAAAGGGCGTATGCGTTTTTTCCTGAATATATTCAGGAAAAAACGCATACGCCCTTTTTGGCCAAGGGCATCATTGTCGAGGTTTTGCCGCTTTTCCTGTGCTTTAAAGGCGATTCGAATCTGCCTCCTGAAATCTGTTTCCTGCAATTCTGCCTTGCTTTCAAATCCTCTTTCTTGCCTTCCCTCAATATATTTGTAGACGAGAGTTATCATTTATAAGTCTGCAGGTTTGTGAATTGCAGTGCCCCTGAGCTCCATTTTTCAACTCGCTCTCTTGGGAGCTGGCCGCAAAAGCGCAAGGTTTTCTTTAGGCCCTATTCTGCTTCCGGGCGGCAGACTGAGCCTGTGGTTAATTCTTCTTCCTGATGGTAAAATAGAGTGACCTGTGCCTGTCCCAACACCTAGAGCTAGTCTCTCATTGGTTCCCCCTCTTCCCGTTCACCCTCAGGACAAATTGCAACCTGTATGGAACAGGAGGTTAAAGGTGCTGATTCTCCAAGGAGGGAGACTGCTAGTAAAGCGGCTGGAATGGTGAACCCGAGCACAAGGAGATGAGAAATGAGGTGCGTTTTAGAAACCTTTCCCGATCACTCGGTGGACCATCTTCAGGGTTTCTCATGCATGTTTTCGATGTAGGCAGATGCCCTTGAACCTGGAGATTTGGGACCCATGGGATGGGTACCACGCAGTATTACTTTAAAGCGTCTGCGTTTGCTCACCCAACCTCACCAAACCTCTCAGCCCCAAGTGTGTCCACCCTTATGTCTCAATCAGATGCAGGTCTAGGTATGGTCAATCCAGGTGGCATCACAGCCCCTGAACGAATTTTGTGAGAATTTCTCTCTCTTTCACTGTCTTTGTTTCACGGGTTTTTAAAATTAATTGAGTTTTATAATGGGGTTTAGCTGCTTTTCACTGCTGTGTTTATGTAGCTTTACACCCACTTGACTCCCTTACAGAGAGATATCAATACATAGGTTTTAAGATTCTTACTAGTCAGATATATTCTTGGGCGGTGAATAGGGGGTGTTGAGTCCAGTTCCCTGAGCAAGGAGTAGGTCTTGTCTATTACATATTGGGTTTATGGAACAGTATCTGAGCTAATTTGAAACCCTTGTTTTCTGCATCACCCCACCTCACCTTTCCCGTTAGGCAGCCATAGTGTGTTTTCTAACCGTGTGACTCTGTTCTGTTTTGTAATTCAGTTCAAGGGCAGCGGTTTTTACATTCCCTCTATAGGTGATATCTTATGATAAGTGTCTTTTTCTGTGTGACTTATTACACTTAGAATCGTCGTACCTAAATCCACTCATCATGCTGCTACTAGCCTTATGACGTTGATTTCATGGCTGAGTGATATTCCATTGTACATAAGGACCACAACTTTTTTATCAATTTTTCTCTTTCCTGGGATATTTAAGGTGTAACGAAGTGGAGGTTCTTGTCAACAGAGCAGCCCTAAACTTTGGGGTGCTTGTGTCTTGCTGATTTTTAGTTTTCCCAATTTATACGCCCATGAGTGGAAGTGCCCTATGCTCTCTAAGCTGAGTTTTGTAAATGTTTCAGGACACACCGTACACTTCTCCAGAGTGGCTGTTGGCAATTTACATCCCGCCCATCAGCGTAGCAAGGCTCCCGTTTCTCCGTGGCCTGTCCTGCATTTCTGGTTTTGACACTTTATTCAGCATGGCCCTTTTGACCGATGGGAAGCGAGACTTCTTTGTAGCGCTGATTTGCCTTTCCAGGTTGCTTGGTTGGCCAAAAAGGGCGTATGCGTTTTTTCCTGAATATATTCAGGAAAAAACGCATACGCCCTTTTTCGCCAAGGGCATCATTGTCGAGGTTTTGCCGCTTTTCCTGTGCTTTAAAGGCGATTCGAATCTGCCACCTGAAATCTGTTTCCTCCAATTCTGCCTTGCTTTCAAATCCTCTTTGTTGCCTTCCCTCAATATATTTGTAGACGAGAGTTATCATTTATAAGTCTGCAGGTTTGTGAATTGCAGTGCCCCTGAGCTCCATTTTTCAACTCGCTCTCTTGGGAGCTGGCCGCAAAAGCGCAGGATTGCTTTAGGCCCTATTCTGCTTCCGGGCGGCAGACTGAGCCTGTGCTTAATTCTTCTTCCTGATGGGAAAATAGAGTGACCTGTGCCTGTCCCAACACCTAGAGCTAGTCTCTCATTGGTTCCCCCTCTTCCCGTTCATCCTCAGGACAAATTGCCACCTGTATGGAACAGGAGGTTAAAGGTGCTGATTCTCCAAGGAGGGAGATTGCTAGTAAAGCGGCTGGAATGGCGAACTCGAGCACAAGGAGATGAGAAATGAGGTGCGTTTTAGAAACCTTTCCCGATCACTCGGTGGACCATCTTCTGGGTTTCTCATGCATGTTTTCGATGTAGGAAGATGCCCTTGAACCTGGAGATTTGGGACCCATGGGATGGGTACCACACAGTATTACTTTAAAGCGTCTGCGTTTGCTCACCCAACCTCACCAAACCTCTCAGCCCCAAGAGTGTCCACCCTTATGTCTCAATCGGCTGCAGGTCTAGATATGGTCAATCGAGGTGGCATCACAGCCCCTGAACGAATTTTGTGAGAATTTCTCTCTCCTTCACTGTCTTTGTTTCACGGGTTTTTAAAATTAATTGAGTTTTATAATGGGGTTTAGCTGCTTTTCACTGCTGTGTTTATGCAGCTTTACACCCACTTGACTCACTTACAGAGAGATATCAATGCATAAGTTTTAAGATTCTTACTAGTCAGATATATTCTTGGGCGGTGAATAGGGGGTGTTGAGTCCAGTTCCCTGAGCAAGGAGTAGGTCTTGTCTATTACATATTGGGTTTATGGAACGGTATCTGAGCTAATTTGAAACCCTTGTTTTATGCATCACCCCACCTCACCTTTGCCGTTAGGCAGCCATAGTGTGTTTTCTAACCGTGTGACTCTGTACTGTTTTGTAATTCAGTTCAAGGGTAGCGGTTTTTACATTCCCTCTATAAGTGATATCTTACGATAAGTGTCTTTTTCTGTGTGACTTATTTCACTTAGAATCGTCGAACCTAAATCCACTCATCATGCTGCTACTAGCCTTATGACGTTGATTTCATGGCTGAGTGATATTCCATTGTACATAAGGACCACAACTTCTTTATCCATTTTTCTCTTTCCTGGGATATTTAAGGTGTAACGAAGTGGAGGTTCTTGTCAACAGAGCAGCCCTAAACTTTGGGGTGCTTGTGTCCTGCTGATTTTTAGTTTTCCCAATTTATACGCCCATGAGTGGAAGTGCCCTATGCTCTCTAAGCTGAGTTTTGTAAATGTTTCAGGACACACCGTACACTTCTCCAGAGTGGCTGTTGGCAATTTACATCCCGCCCATCAGCGTAGCAAGGCTCCCGTTTCTCCGTGGCCTGTCCTGCATTTCTGGTTTTGACACTTTATTCAGCATGGCCCTTTTGACCGATGGGAAGCGAGACTTCTTTGTAGCGCTGATTTGCATTTCCTGGTTGCTTGGTTGGCCAAAAAGGGCGTATGCGTTTTTTCCTGAATATATTCAGGAAAAAACGCATACGCCCTTTTTGGCCAAGGGCATCATTGTCGAGGTTTTGCCGCTTTTCCTGTGCTTTAAAGGCGATTCGAATCTGCCTCCTGAAATCTGTTTCCTGCATTTCTGCCTTGCTTTCAAATCCTCTTTGTTGCCTTCCCTCAATATATTTGTAGACGAGAGTTATCATTTATAATTCTGCAGGTTTGTGAATTGTAGTGCCCCTGAGCTCCATTTTTCAACTCGCTCTCTTGGGAGCTGGCCCCAAAAGCGCAAGGTTTTCTTTAGGCCCTATTCTGCTTCCGGGCGGCAGACTGAGCCTGTGGTTAATTCTTCTTCCTGATGGTAAAATAGAGTGACCTGTGCCTGTCCCAACACCTAGAGCTAGTCTCTCATTGGTTCCCCCTCTTCCCGTTCACCCTCAGGACAAATTGCAACCTGTATGGAATAGGAGGTTAAAGGTGCTGATTCTCCAAGGAGGGAGACTGCTAGTAAAGCGGCTGGAATGGTGAACCCGAGCACAAGGAGATGAGAAATGAGGTGCGTTTTAGAAACCTTTCCCGATCACTCGGTGGAACATCTTCAGGGTTTCTCATGCATGTTTTCGATGTAGGCAGATGCCCTTGAACCTGGAGATTTGGGACCCATGGGATGGGTACCACGCAGTATTATTTTAAAGCGTCTGCGTTTGCTCACCCAACCTCACCAAACCTCTCAGCCCCAAGTGTGTCCACCCTTATGTCTCAATCAGCTGCAGGTCTAGGTATGGTCAATCCAGGTGGCATCACAGCCCCTGAACGAATTTTGTGAGAATTTCTCTCTCTTTCACTGTCTTTGTTTCACGGTTTTTTAAAATTAATTGAGTTTTATAATGGGGTTTAGCTGCTTTTCACTGCTGTGTTTATGCAGCTTTACACCCACTTGACTCACTTACAGAGAGATATCAATACATAGGTTTTAAGATTCTTACTAGTCAGATATATTCTTGGGCGGTGAATAGGGGGTGTTGAGTCCAGTTCCTTGAGCAAGGAGTAGGTCTTGTCTATTACATATTGGGTTTATGGAACGGTATCTGAGCTAATTTGAAACACTTGTTTTATGCATCACCCCACCTCACCTTTCCCGTTAGGCAGCCATAGTGTGTTTTCTAACCGTGTGACTCTGTTCTGTTTTGTAATGCAGTTCAAGGGTAGCGGTTTTTACATTCCCTCTATAAGTGATATCTTATGATAAGTGTCTTTTTCTGTGTGACTTATTTCACTTAGAATCATCGTACCTAAATCCACTCATCATGCTGCTACTAGCCTTATGACGTTTATTTCATGGCTGAGTGATATTCCATTGTACATAAGGACCACAACTTCTTTATCCATTTTTCTCTTTCCTGGGATATTTAAGGTGTAACGAAGTGGAGGTTCTTGTCAACAGAGCAGCCCTAAACTTTGGGGTGCTTGTGTCTTGCTGATTTGTAGTTTTCCCAATTTATACGCCCATGAGTGGAAGTGCCCTATGCTCTCTAAGCTGAGTTTTGTAAATGTTTCAGGACACACCGTACACTTCTCCAGAGTGGCTGTTGGCAATTTACATCCCGCCCATCAGCGTAGCAAGGCTCCCGTTTCTCCGTGGCCTGTCCTGCATTTCTGGTTTTGACACTTTATTCAGCATGGCCCTTTTGACCGATGGGAAGCGAGACTTCTTTGTAGCGCTGATTTGCCTTTCCAGGTTGCTTGGTTGGCCAAAAAGGGCGTATGCGTTTTTTTCTGAATATATTCAGGAAAAAACGCATACGCCCTTTTTGGCCAAGGGCATCATTGTCGAGGTTTTGCCGCTTTTCCTGTGCTTTAAAGGCGATTCGAATCTGCCTCCTGAAATCTGTTTCCTGCAATTCTGCCTTGCTTTCAAATCCTCTTTGTTGCCTTCCCTCAATATATTTGTAGACGAGAGTTATCATTTATAAGTCTGCAGGTTTGTGAATTGCAGTGCCCCTGAGCTCCATTTTTCAACTCGCTCTCTTGGGAGCTGGCCGCAAAAGCGCAAGGTTTTCTTTAGGCCCTATTCTGCTTCCGGGCGGCAGACTGAGCCTGTGGTTAATTCTTCTTCCTGATGGGAAAATAGAGTGACCTGTGCCTGTCCCAACACCTAGAGCTAGTCTCTCATTGGTTCCCCCTCTTCCCGTTCACCCTCAGGACAAATTGCAACCTGTATGGAACAGGAGGTTAAAGGTGCTGATTCTCCACGGAGGGAGATTGCTAGTAAAGCGGCTGGAATGGCGAACCCGAGCACAAGGAGATGAGAAATGAGGTGCGTTTTAGAAACCTTTCCCGATCACTCGATGTACCATCTTCTGGGTTTCTCATGCATGTTTTCGATGTAGGCAGATGCCCTTGAACCTGGAGATTTGGGACCCATGGGATGGGTACCACGCAGTATTACTTTAAAGCGTCTGCGTTTGCTCACCCAACCTCACCAAACCTCTCAGCCCCAAGAGTGTCCACCCTTATGTCTCAATCAGCTGCAGGTCTAGGTATGGTCAATCCAGGTGGCATCACAGCCCCTGAACGAATTTTGTGAGAATTTCTCTCTCTTTCACTGTCTTTGTTTCACGGGTTTTTAAAATTAATTGAGTTTTATAATGGGGTTTAGCTGCTTTTCACTGCTGTGTTTATGCAGCTTTACACCCACTTGACTCACTTACAGAGAGATATCAATACATAGGTTTTAAGATTCTTACTAGTCAGATATATTCTTGGGCGGTGAATAGGGGGTGTTGAGTCCAGTTCCCTGAGCAAGGAGTAGGTCTTGTCTATTACATATTGGGTTTATGGAACGGTATCTGAGCTAATTTGAAACCCTTGTTTTATGCATCACCCCACCTCACCTTTCCCGTTAGGCAGCCATAGTGTGTTTTCTAACCGTGTGACTCTGTTCTGTTTTGTAATGCAGTTCAAGGGTAGCGGTTTTTACATTCCCTCTATAAGTGATATCTTATGATAAGTGTCTTTTTCTGTGTGACTTATTTCACTTAGAATCGTCATACCTAAATCCACTCATCCTGCTGCTACTAGCCTTATGACGTTGATTTCATGGCTGAGTGATATTCCATTGTACATAAGGACCACAACTTCTTTATCCATTTTTCTCTTTCCTGGGATATTTAAGGTGTAACGAAGTGGAGGTTCTTGTCAACAGAGCAGCCCTAAACTTTGGGGTGCTTGTGTCTTGCTGATTTTTAGTTTTCCCAATTTATACGCCATGAGTGGAAGTGCCCTATGCTCTCTAAGCTGAGTTTTGTAAATGTTTCAGGACACACCGTACACTTCTCCAGAGTGGCTGTTGGCAATTTACATCCTGCCCATCAGCGTAGCAAGGCTCCCGTTTCTCCGTGGCCTGTCCTGCATTTCTGGTTTTGACACTTTATTCAGCATGGCCCTTTTGACCGATGGGAAGCGAGACTTCGTTGTAGCGCTGATTTGCCTTTCCAGGTTGCTTGGTTGGCCAAAAAGGGCGTATGCGTTTTTTCCTGAATATATTCAGGAAAAAACGCATACGCCCTTTTTGGCCAAGGGCATCATTGTCGAGGTTTTGCCGCTTTTCCTGTGCTTTAAAGGCGATTCGAATCTGCCTCCTGAAATCTGTTTCCTGCAATTCTGCCTTGCTTTCAAATCCTCTTTGTTGCCTTCCCTCAATATATTTGTAGACGAGAGTTAACATTTATAAGTCTGCAGGTTTGTGAATTGCAGTGCCCCTGAGCTCAATTTTTCAACTCGCTCTCTTGGGAGCTGGCCGCAAAAGCGCAAGGTTTTCTTCAGGCCCTATTCTGGTTCCGGGCGGCAGACTGACCGCGTGGTTAATTCTTCTTCCTGATTGGATAATAGAGTGACCTGTGCCGTGCCTGTCCCAACACCTAGAGCTAGTCTCTCATTGGTTCCCCCTCTTCCCTTACATCCTCAGCACAAATTGCAACCTGTACGGAACAGGAGGTTGAAGGTGCTGATTCTCCAAGGAGGGAGATTGCTAGTAAAGCGGCTGGAATGGCGAACCCGAGCACAAGGAAATGAGAAACGAGGTGCGTTTTAGAAACCTTTCCCGATCACACGGTGTACCTTCTTCTGGGTTTCTCATGCATGTTTTCGATGTAGGAAGACGCCCTTGAACCTGGAGATTTGGGACCCATGGGATGGGTACCACGCAGTATTACTTTAAAGGGTCTGCGTTTGCTCACCCAACCTTACCAGTCCTCTCAGCCCCAAGAGTGTCCATCCTTATGTGTAACCCAGCCGTGGCTCTAGATATGGTCAATCCAGGTTGCTTCACTGCCCCTGAACGAACTTATTACTAATTTCTCTCTCTTTCATTGTATTTGTTCGGGTTTTTTTTGTAATTTATTTTTAGAATGGGGTTTAGCTGATTTTCACTGCTGTGTTTATGCTGCTTTACACCCATTTGACTCACTTACAGAGAGATATCAATACATAGGTTTTACGATTCTTACTAGTCAGTTATATTCTTGTGCCTTGAATAAGGGGTGTTGAGTCCAGTTCACTGAGCAAGGTGTAGGTCTTGTCTATTACATATTCGGTTTATGGAACGGTATCTGAGCTAATTTGAAACCCTTGTTTTATGCATCACCCCACCTCACCTTTCCCGTTAGGCAGCCATAGTGTGTTTTCTAAACGTGTGACTCTGTTCTGTTTTGTAATTCTGTTCAAGTGTAGCTGTTTTTACATTCCCTGTATAAGTAATATCTTATGATAAGTGTCTTTTTCTGTGTGACTTATTTCACTTAGAAACATCGTGCCTAAATCCACTCATCATGCTGCTACTAGCCGTATGATATTGAGTTCATGGCTGAGTGATATTCCTTTGTACATAAGTACCACAACTTCTTTATCCATTTTTCTCTATCCTTGCATATTAAAGGTGTACTGAAGTGGAGGTTCTTGTAAACAGAGCAGCCCTAAACATTTGAGGGTGCCTGTGTCTTGTTGATTTTTATTTTTCCCATTTTATACGCCCATGAGTAGAAGTGTCCTATGCTCTCTAGCTGTGTTTTTTAGATGTTTAAGGAATCACCATACACTTCTCCTGAGTGGCCGTTGGCAAATTACATCCCGCCCATCAACCTAACATGGCTCCCTTTTCTCCCTGGCCTGTCCTGCATTTCTGTGTTTTACAGTCTTTTCGAATGGCTCTTTTGACCCCTGGGAATTGAGACTTCTTTTTAGTGCTCATTTGCATTTCCGGCTTGCTTGGTTGGCCAAAAAAGGCGTATGCGTTTTTTCCTGAATATATTCAGGAAAAAAGGTATACGCCCTCTTTGGCCAAGGGCATCATTGTCGACGTTTTACCGCTTTTCATGTGCTTTAAAGGCGATTCGAATCTACCTCCTGAAATTTGTTTCCTGTAATTCTGCCTTGCTTTCAAATCCTCTTCGTTGCCTTCCCTCAATATGTTTTTGGACGAGAGTGATCATTTATAACTCTGCATGTTTGTGAATTGCAGTGCCCCTGAGCTCCATTTTTCAACTCGCTTTTTTGTGAGCTGGCTGCAAAACCGCAAGATTGCTTTAGGCCGTATACTGCTTCGGTGGGGCAGGCTGAGCCTGTGGTTAATTTTTCTTCTTGATGGGAAATTAGAGTGACCTGTGCCTGTCCGAACATCTAGGGCTTGTCTTTCATTGTTTCTCCTCCTTCCCCTTCATCCTCTGGACAAATTCCAAACTCTGTGCAACAGGATGTTGAAAGTGCTGACATCCTCAATTGTGGAGAATGTTAGGAAAGAGGCTGGAGGGGTGAACCCGACAACCAGGGGATTAGGAGATGAGGTGCCTTTTTCCAAAATCTTCCTGATCCAACCGTGTACCATCTTCTGGGTGTCACAGGCATGTTTTAGCTGTAGGAAATGTCCCATGTATGTAAGGAGAACACCAGGGATTTTTTCAAATCAGTGTCTCCCTGAACCCCTATCTGGGGAATTTTTAAGCTACTGGTACATGTATGTTCATTAAGGGACTGGGCTGTAGGCAGAGTCCGAACTTTAGAGGATTGAAGTCTTCATGGTCAGAAACGCTCACCATCGGCCTCCTTTAGCTTCCATTTTATCTGTAGTTGATAGATGATGTCGATATAGATATCTATTGTTTTTCAGATTATTTCCCCTTAGGGGTTATTACAAAATATTGAGTATAGTTCCCTGTGCTATACAGCAGTTCCTTGTTGATGATATATTTTATACATAGCAGTGTGTATATGTTAATCCGAAACTGTTAATTTATCCCTCCTCCCAACTTTCCCCTTTGGTAATAAAAAAATACAAGATTTTATACTTCTCAGAAATCTAGGAGCTGAAAGAGAGGTATCATTTTCAATAGAAAATCATTCAAAACAAGATTGAAACTTCAGCCAAGATTAGTAGATCCACATCCTTGGAAAGAAATCACTGCATTTCTCTAATGTTGACCTGACAAATACGACAAACCCCTCCACTGAACTTGCTTATAATAAAGTGATGGAAATATCAAATGGAAGTGTTAGAAATACTTTATTTTACACGAGCCTTATACACTGCTCTATGTTAATTACAGTTTGGGTCACACATCTGTTCATTGAAGTTACAATATTTGGCTCACACATCTGTTCATTGAAGTTACAATGTTCTCAAATTCTGTTACTGATCCTGCAGAGTCGGCCCCAACAAGTGTCCCCCTGCCCAGTGTCATTGGAGCCAAGAGATCGAGACTGAGTTTGGTTCAGAAGCAAAGGAAAACTTTATATTTTGATCAGAGAATGGAGAGGTGAGAGCGTGCACTCCCCCACGGGCTGTGGGCCGGGCTGCTCTGTAGGGATCCCGTCAGCGTCAGCGGGAGGGACGGGGCGGAGCTCTCGAGGGCCGGGTTGCCTGGAGCTCAGGCTCTATGTGGCGGAGTCTGCACGGGGCCCCGAGAGCTGAGGTGTCGGCCCAGCCATTTTGCACTAGGAAATCGGGTCTGAAGTGCCAGGTGTGGGACCTCTGCCTGTGGAAACCTAGGAACAAGTGAAATTAGAAAAAGCACAAAGGAAAAAAAGGTTAGACTTTATTTTATTGCCCAGATTCTATTTTTATCTCCCAGGAATTTTTAATGGGCTTTGCCGGTGACAAACCCCTCCTCTGCCTCCTGTCCCATTCCACATTCTTGGGGTGCTGAGGGTGCAGACACCTCTTCTGTAAATGCTTCATGCTGAGTTGGGTGTCCTCATACCCGGGGGGAGGGGCAGGACTTCTCCCCAGCAGCCTCCAGGTGAGGTTGATTGTCCCCAGGCCTATTCCCTCACTGCTCGTCTGCCTGAGCACCAGCGTTGGAAGTTTTATAGATTCTAATGACCTTTAAGGGTCCAGGAAAGAGATGCGCAGGGACGCTGGGGGGGCCGGTTTTACCCTGCTCCACATTGGTTCGGCCCCCTTAGGCTGACGGTTTCTGCCAGCCTAGATGTTCTTACCAGTAGTATGCGCTTTCTTCAGTTAGGCCACTGAATTAACGTACAAACAGCACCAGGTGTCAGAGCCCTGCCTGCTCAACTCCCAGACAGTCCAGGGCCGGTGGTGATCCAGGACCATGACGGCCACTCAGTCACCGCCCTTTTGAAGTAACCAGGAGTACATCTGGTCTCATTGGCCGCCGTCACCGTGGTGTCTGTAGGCTTTTCTATGGTGGCAGCGTTATTTACGGGTCCCCTGCCAGGTTTATTAGCTTCGCTCTGGGTGCAGTAAGTCCTGCAAGCAATAGTCTGTTCTTTTGGGGCACACTCTTTTGGTTTTCTGAGAGAAGCTCCAGGTCAAGTGATGGTCACACGAGTCGTCATGGGGGCCTGTTGCCCCAGGTTGTCTCTCTGGAGGTTGGAGTTGGAGGGCCTCCTCACTCGAGGTCATTGTGCCCACGGAGCGATCCCTGCAACTTCAGGGCATGGTGGGTGGTTAGCATCACCAAGTGGCGTCCTTTACCCTTAGGAGGGAGCTGGCCTTGCAGGCTGCTCATTTCCAGGTTTTTAGATACCCCCAGTATCCTGGTCGGATGGGGTGGCTGGCCAATGCCTGGAAGGCATTCTTGCGTTGTTCCATTTCAAGTGGTCCCAGTTTTTGCACTAAAACTCCAAGGGCGATTCGCCTTCGACCAGGAATGTAAAGGTCAAAGGGTTTAGCTAAATTAGGGATGTCCAAGGCAAGGGTCTGAATTGACTGCTCTTTCCATTCTTGAAAGGCCGCTTCTGGATTCTATTCAAAAGGATCATCATCTTTTCCTTTCAGTGTTTCATATAGAGCCCCAGGTATTAGACTGTAGTTAGGGATCCAGATGCAGCAAACCCCGGTCTCCCCAGGAACCCCTAAGCTGTCTTCTAGTTTTAGGAAGGGTGAGGCTGCAAATGGCTTCTTCCCTTTCCTGGGATGGGCTTCTCCGATCTTTGTGAGAATGAAGCCCAGGCAGGTCACCTTAGTCTGTGATATTTGAGCCTTTTTCTTGGACGCCTTCTATCTTTTATTGGCTAGGTAGTCCAGAGGCCTCCTTTGTAGGGCTGGCGATCAGAATGTCCTCTGCATATTTTTTTTAAATTTATTCATTTATTATTTATGGCTGTGTTGGGTCTTCGTTTCTGTGCGAGGGCTTTCTCTAGTTGCGGCAAGCGGGGGCCACTCTTCATCGTGGTGCGCGGGCCTCTCACTATCGCAGCCTCTCTTATTGTGGAGCACAGGCTCCAGACGCGCAGGCTCAGTAATTGTGGCTCACGGGCCTAGTTGCTCCGCGGCATATGGGTTCTTCTCAGACCAGGGTTCGAACCTGTGTCCCCTGCATTGGCAGGCAGATTCTCAACCACTGCACCACCAGGGAAGCCCAGAATGTCGTCTGCATATTGAAGGAGGGTTCACTTCTCCAGAGGTAGATCTTTTAGGGTTTTAGCTAACGTTTCCCCAAAGATGGTGTGGGAATTTTTGAACCCCTGGGGCAGGACGGCCAAGCAGTATTGTTTTTGTTGTATGTTGAGTCCTGCCACTCACAGCCAAAATTTCTTGTGACTCTGGGACTAAGGGAATACAGAAGAAGGCATCATTGAAGTCTAATACAGAATACCATGTCCTGGTGGATGGTAGAATGACCAGCAGGGTGTAGGAATTAGGAACTACTGGATGTATATCCTCTGTGGCTTCACTGACTGTCTTGGCGTCCTTTACCAGGTCCCCAGAAGCCCACGGGGCTCTCATGGTCAGGCCCCTCCCAGGATATGGAGCTCACCTGTGCAGGTAGCCAGCAGCCCACGGGGCTCTCGTGGTTAGGCCCCTCCCAGGATATGGAGCTCACCTGTGCAGGTACCCAGCAGCCCACGGGGCTCTCATTGTCAGGCCTCTCCCAGGATATGGAGCTCACCTGGGCAGGTACCCAGCAGCTCACGGGGCTCTCGTGGGCAGGCCCCTCCCTGGATATGGAGCTCCCTTGGACAGGTACCCCGGCAGAGCTGGGCACACAGGAACCGTGCACATAGCCCTCATTGCAGAGCACCCCCAGCACACCTGTCGCTCAGAGCTGACAGAGAGCACCTCAGAGCAGGGCTTGAACTAACAAACAGCAGCTCCGACATGTCTGTGACCCTAGGCTTCACTCTGTGCGGCCTCCCTCCACCTGGTCTTCCAGGGGCTTCCACTGCAGCCGGGGCACCAGGCCTCTGTCTCCACCCATCAACCCTCCTCTCCCTGACTCCTGGTTTCCTCTCGTTAGGAGAGGGTCTTCTTGAAGTTGTCTTCCACTCATGGACCAGATAAAATGATTAGAAAACAATCCAGGGCTGCCGCCCCTTGTCTATCCTGACTCTCGGGACCCTACACCTGTTCCTTGGATCTGGCCGGTGCAGCAAGGCCCATTATCTGCAACTCTGAGCCCCTGAGGGGCGAGGATTGGCTGACCTGGGCAGCCTGACCTGGCCGGCCAGCCCTTCCCAGGTGTGCCTGGGTTGAGGTCAATATAAACACCCCTCCAGGCAGCAAAAGCCTCTGCAGCTGTGCCTGACGCCATATTCTCTGCCCCGTCAGCAGTCTCGGGGTTGTGCTGGTGGGAGGGAGTAGGGCCCAGTGCTCTATGAGTGGCCCCGTGTGAGTGGGGCTCTGCTGGACTTTCTGCAGGAGTTGCCGGGCTGCCACCTGCTAAAGAAGAGGATGTGTCACCCATACCTGCTGCTGGAATTCCTCCCCGGGCAGAGGTGAGGAAGGAAAAAAGCAGTGGGGACCGGGACAGGAGGGGTACCTCAGGCAGGGAAATGGAAAGCTTCCAGAAGAGCGCCCGGGGCCAGGACCGTCCTGGCTGGCCTGCAGGCACCAAGTCGGCCTGTGTGCTGTCGCTGGTGTGACTCCAAGCCCTTTCCTCTAGGCTTTAAAGTCTTTGCATACATTCAGGTGTTTTACCTGGGAAGGGTGGAAAAAGTTCAGCAGCAGCTGGCCTGAGGCTCAGCTCACGTTTACTCAGAGACGCCTCCTCACGGTTCCCCAGCTTTGCAATGAGGACGCTCCTTGCGGGGGAGCTGCTGGCGGCATGGGAGACGATTCCCCACCTCTGACCAACTTCAGAACTGTTTACCACTGGAGCAAGTGCCCTGATAGGGTTTTCCTCTGTATGAACAGTGGGTTCTGTTTTTTTTTTTTTTCATTTTTGGTTCAAGGTAGGTTTTATTCCTCTTTTTGTATTTATAGATATAAGCATGGAAATAATTCATTCATATAAATACGTCTATGGGAAGGACAGAACTTTTTTTTCCTGTTTTATGTTTTTAAATATTTTTTTTTTAATTTTTAAATTTTATTTTATTCATTTTTTTATACAGCAGGGTCTTATTGGTTATCTATTTTATACATATAAGTGTATATATGTCAATCCCAGGCTCGCAATTCATCCCACCACCACCACCCTGCCACTTTCCCCCCTTGGTGACCATACATTTGTTCTCTACATCTGTGTCTCTATTTCTGCCTTGCAAACCGGTTCATCTGTACCATTTTTCTAGTTTCCACATGTATGCGTTAATATACGATATTTGTTTTTCTTTTTCTGACTTACTTCACTCTGTATGACAGTCTCTAGATCTATCCACGTCTCTAGAAATGACCCAATTTCATTCCTTTTTATGGCTGAGTAATATTCCATTTTATATATGTACCACATATTTTCCATTTGTCTATCTATGGGCATTTAGATTGCTTCCATGACCTGGCTATTGTAAATAGTGCTGCAATGAACATTGTGGTGAATGTGTCTTTTTGAATTATGGTTTTCTCTGGGTATATGCCCAGTAGTGGGATTGCTGGGTCATATGGTAATTCTATTTTTAGTTTTTTAAGGAACCTCCATACTGTTCTCCATAGTGACTGTATCAATTTACATTCCCACAAATAGTGTAAGAGGGTTCCCTTTTCTCCACACCCTCTCCAGCATTTGTTGTTTGTAGATTTTCTGATGATGCCCATTCTAACTTGTGTGAGGTGATACCTCATTGTAGTTTTGGTTTATATTTCTCTAATAATTAGTGATGTTGAGCAGCTTTTCATGTGCTTCTTGGCCATCTGTATGTCTTCTTGGGACAAATGTCTGTTTACGTCATCTGCCCATTTTTGGATTGGGTTGTCTGTTTTTTTACTGTTGTTGTGCATGTGCTGTTTATATATATTGGAGATTAATCCTTTGTCCATTGATTCGTTTGCAAATATTTTCTCCCATTCTGAGGGTTGTCTTTTCGTCATCTTTGTAGTTTCCTTTGCTTTCCAAAAGCTTTTAGGTTTCATTTGATCCCATTTGTTTATTTTTGTTTTTTATTCCATTACTCTAGGAGGTGGATCAAAAAAGATCTTGCTGTGATTTATGTCAAAGAGTATTCTTCCTATGTTTTCCTCTAAGAGTTTTATAGTGTCCGGTCTAACATTTCGGTCTCTAATCCATTTTGAGTTTATTTTTTGTGTATGGTGTTAGGGAGTGTTCTAATTTCATTCTTTTACATGTAGCTGTCCATTTTTCCCAGCACCACTTATTGAAGAGACTGTCTTTTCTCCATTGTATATCCTTGCCTCCTTTGTCATAGATTAGTGGACCATAGGTGTGTAGGTTTGTCTCTGGGCTTTCTTTTTTTTTTTTTTTTCTTTTACATCTTTATTGGAGTATAATTGCTTTACAATTGTGTATTAGTTTCTGCTGTATGAAAAAGTGAATCAGCTATACGTATACATATAACACCATATCCCCTCCCTCTTGCACTTCCCTCTCACTCCCTTATCCCACCCCTTTAGGTGGTCACAAAGCACCGAGCTGATCTCCCTGTGCTATGTGGCTGCTTCCCAGTAGCTATCAATTTTACATTTGGTAGTGTATATATGTCCATACCACTCTCTCACTTTGTCCCAGCTTACCCTTCCCCCTCCCCATGTCCTCAAGTCCTTTCTCTACGTCTGTGTCCTTAATCCTTTCCTGCCCCTAGGTTCTTCATAAACATTTTTCTTTTAGATTCCATATATATGTGTTAGCATATGGTATTTGTTTTTCTCTTTCTGACTTACTTCACTCTGTAGGACAGACTCTAGATCCATCCACCTCACTACAAATAAATCAATTTCGTTTCTTTTTATGGCTGAATAATGTTCCATTGTATATATGTGCCACATCTTCTTTATCCAGTTATCTGTTGATGGACACTTAGGTTGCTTCCATGTCCTGGCTATTGTAAATAGAGCTACAATGAACATTGTGGTACATGACTCTTTTTGAATTATGGTTTTCTCAGGGTAAATATCCAGTAGTGGGATTGCTGGGTTGTACGGTTGTTCTATTTTTAGTTTTTAAGGAAACCCCATACCGTTATCCCTAGTAGCTATATCAATTTACATTCCCACCAACAGTGCAAGAGGGTTCCTTTTTTCCAATAAATGCCTCTCCAGCATTTATTGTTTGTAGATTTTTTGATGATGGCCATTCTGACTGGTGTGAGGTGATATCTCACTGTAGTTTTGATTTGCATTTCTCTAATGATTAGTGATGTTCAACATCCTTTCATGTGTTTGTTGGCAACCTGTATATCTTCTTTGGATAAATGTCTATTTAGGTCTTCTGCCCATTTTTGGATTGGGTTGTTTGGTTTTGTGATATTGAGCTACATGAGCTGCTTTTTGGAGATTAATCCTTTGCCATTTGCTTCATTTGAAAATATTTTCTCCCATTCTGATGGTTGTCTTTTCATCTTGCTTATGCTTTCCTTTGCTGTGCAAAAGATTTTAAGTTTCATTAGGTCCCATTTTTTTATTTTTGTTTTTATTTCCATTTCCCTAGGAGGTGGGTCAAAAAGGATCTTGCTGTGATTTATGTCATAGACTGTTCTGCTTAGGTTTTCCTCTAAGAGCTTTATAGTGGCTGGTCTTACATTTAGGTCTCTAATCCATTTTGAGTTTATTTTTGTGTATGGTGTTAGGGAGTGTTCTAATTTCATTCTTTTACATGTAGCTGTCCAGTTTTCCCCGCACCACCTACTGAAGACACTGTCTTTTCTCCATTGTATACCCTTGCCTCCTTTGTCATAGATTAGTTAACCATAGGTACGTGGGTTTATCTCTGTGCTTTCTATCCTGTTCTATTGATCTATATTTCTGTTTTTGTGTCAGTACCATATCATCTTGGTTACTGTAGCTTTATAATATAGTCTGAAGTCTGGAAGTCTGATTCCTCCAGCTCATTTTTTTTCCCCTCAAGGCTGCTTTGGCTATCTGGGGTCTTTTGTGTCTCCCTACAAATTTTAAGATTTTTTTTTCTAGTTCTGTAGAAAATGCCAAAGGTATTTTGATAGGGATTGCATTGAATCTGTAGATTGCTTTGGGTAGTATAGTCATTTTCACAATATTGATTCTTCTAATCCAAGAGCATGGTATATGTCTCCATCTGTTTATATCATCTTTGATTTCTTTCATCAGTGTCTTATAGTTTTCTGAGTACAGGTCTTTTACTTCCTTAGGTAGGTTTATTCCTAGGTAGTTTATTCTTTTTGTTGCAGTGGTAATGGGATTGTTTCCTTAATTTCTCTTTCTGTTCTTTCATTGTTAGTGTATAGGAATGCAAAATATTTCTGTGCATTAATTTTGTATCCTGCAACTTTACCAAATTCATTGATTAGCTCCAGTGGTTTTCTGGTGGCATCTTTAGGATTCTCTATCTATGATATGATGTCATCTGCAAACAGTGACAATTTTACTTCTTCTTTTCCTTTTTGTATTCCTTTTATTTCTTTTTCTTCTCTGATTGCCATGGCTAGGACTTCCAAAACTATGTTGAATAGTAGTGGTGAGAGTGGACATCCTCGTCTTGTTCCTGATCTTAGAGGAAACGCTTTCACTTTTTCACCATTGAGAATGCTGTTCGCTGTGGGTTTGTCATATATGGCCTTTATAAGGTTGAGGTAGTTTCCCTCTATGCCCACACTCTGCAGAGTTTTTTATCATAAATGGATGTTGAATTTTCTCAAAATCTTTTCCTGCATCTATTGAGATGATCATATGGTTTTATTCTACAATTTGTTAATATGGTGTATCACATTGATTTGTGTATATTGAAGAATCCTTGCATCCCTGGGATAAACCCCACTTGATCATGGTGTATGATCCTTTTAACGTGTTGTTCGATTCTGTTTGCTAGTATTTTGTTGAGGATTTTTACATCTATATTCATCAGTGATATTGGTCTATAATTTACTTTCCTTGTAGTATCTTTGTCTGGTTTTGGTATCAGGGTGATGGTGGTCTCATAGAATGAGTTTGGGAGTGTTCCTTCCCCTGCAATTGTTTTGAAGAATTTGAGAAGGTTGGGCGCTAGCTCTTCTCTAAATATTTGATAGAATTCACCTGTGATGCCATCTGGTTCTGGACTTTTGTTTGTTGGAAGATTTTTAATCACAGTTTCAATTTCATTGCTTGTGATAGGTTTGTTCATATTCTCTATTTCTTCCTGATTCAGTCTTGGAAAGTTATCCCTTTCTAAGAATTTGTCCATTTCTTCCAGGTTGTCCATTTTATTGGCATAGAGTTGCTTGTAGTAGTCTCTTAGGATGCTTTGTATTCCTGTGGTGTCTGTTGTAACTTCTCATTTTTCACTTCTAATTTTGTTGATTTGAGTCCTCTCCCTCTTTTTCTTGGGTCTGGCTAAAGGCTTATCATTTTTGTTGATCTTCTCAAAGAACCAGCTTTTAGTTTTATTGATCTTTGCTTTCATTTTCTTTGTTTCTATTCCATTTATTTCTGCTCTGATCTTTATGATTCCTTTCCTTCTACTAACTTTGGGTTTTGTTCCTCTTTCTCTAGTTCCTCTAGGTGTAAGGTTAGATTGTTTATTTGAGATTTTTCTTGTTTCTTGAGGTAGGCTTGTATTGCTATAAACTTCCCTCTTAGAACTGCTTTTGCTGCATCCCATAGGTTTTGGATCATCGTGTTTTTGTTGTCATTTGTCTCTAGGTAGTTTTTGATTTCCTCTTTTATTCTTCAGTGATCTCTTGGTTATTTAGTAACGTATTGTTTAGCCTCCATGTTTTTTGTTTTTTACGGATTTTTCCCTGTAATTGATTTCTAATCTCATAGCATTGTGGTCGGAACAGCTGCTTGATATGATTTCAGTTTTCTTTAATTTACTGAGGCTTTTTTGTGACCCGAGATGTGATCTATCCTGGAGAATGTTCCGTGTGCAGTTGAGAAGAACGTGTAATCTGCTGTTTTTGGATGGAATGTCCTATAAATATCAGTTAACTCTATCTGGTCTATTGTGTCATTTAAAGCTTGTGTTTCCTTATTAATTTTCTTTCTGGATGATCTCCACTGGTGTAAGTGAGCTGTTAAAGTCCCCCGCTATTATTGTGTTACTGTCAATGTCCTCTTTTATAGCTGTTAGTAGTTGCCTTATATATTGAGGTGCTCCTATGTTGGGTACATATATATTTATAATTGTTATATCTTCTTCTTGGATTGATCCCTTGACCGTTATGTAGTGTCTTTCCTTGTCTCTTGTAACATTCTTTATTTTAAAGTCTATTTTATCTGATATGAGTATTGCTACTCCAGCTTTCTTTTGATTTTCATTTGCATAGAATATATTTTTCCATCGCCTCACTTTCAGTCTGTATGTGTCCCTAGGTCTGAAATGGGTCTCTTGTAGACAGCATATATATAGGTCTTGTTTTTGTATCCATTCAGAGAGGCTGTATCTTTTGGTTGGAACATTTAGTCCATTCATGTTTAAGGTAATTATTGATATGTATATTACTATTTTCTTAATTGTTACGGGTTTGTCTTGTTGGGTCCTTTTCTTCTCTTGTGTTTCCCACTTAGAGGATTTCCTTTAGCATTTGGTGTAGAGCTGGTTTCATGGTGCTGAATTCTCTTAGCTTTTTCTTGTCTGTAGGACTTTTGATTTCTCTGTGAAATCTGAAAGAGATCCTTGCTGGATGGAGTACTCTTGGTTGTCGGTTCTTCCCTTTCATCACTTTAAATTTATCATGCCACTCCCTTCTGGCTTGTAGATTTTCTGCTGAGAAATCAGCTGTTATGGGAGTTCCCTTTTATGTTATTTGTCATTTTTCCCTTGTTGCTTTCAATAATTTTTCTTTGTCTTTAATTTTTGTCAATTTGGTTACTATGTGTCTTGGCATTTTTCTCCTTTGATTTATCCTGCCTGGGACTCTCTGCGCTTCCTGGACTTGGGTGGCTATTTCTTTTCCCATGCTAGGGAAGTTTTTGACTATAATCTCTTCAAATATATTCTTGCGTCCTTTCTCTCTCTCTTCTCCTTCTGGGACCCCTATAATGTGAATGTTGTTGCATTTAATGTTGTCCCAGAGGACTCTTAGGGTGTCTTCATTTATTTTCATTCTTTTTCTTTATTCTGTTCCATGGCAGTGATTTCCACCTTTCTGTCTTCCAGGTCACTTATCCGTTCTTCTGCCACAGTTATTCTGCTACTGATTCCTTCTAGTGTATTTTTCATTTCAGTTATTATATTATTCACCTCTGTTTGTTTGTTCTTTAATTCTTCTAGGTGTGTGTTCCTTAATTCTTCTAGGTCTTTGTTAAGCATTTCTTGCATCTTCTCGATCTTTGTCCCCATTCTTTTTTTTTTTTTAATTTTTTTTTTACGTTTTTTTTAAACATCTTTATTGAAGTATAATTGCTTCACAATGGTGTGTTAGTTTCTGCTTTATAACAAAGTGAATCAGCTACACATATACACACGTTCCAATATCTCCTCCCTCCCACATCTCCCTCCCTCCCACCCTCCCCATCCCACCCCCGCAGGCGGTCACAAAGCACCGAGCTGATCTCCCTGTGCTATGTGGCTGCTTCCCACTAGCCATCTATTTTACATTTGGTGTATATATGTCCATGACACTCTGTCACCCTGTCACATCTCACCCCTCCCCCTCCCCATATCCTCAAGTCCATTCTTTAGTAGGTCTGTGTCTTTATTCCCATCTTGCCACTAGGTTCTTCATGACCTTTTTTTCCCCTTAGATTCCATATATATGTGTTAGCATACCGTATTTGTTTTTCTCTTTCTGACTTACTTCACTCTGTATGACAGACTCTAACTCCATCCACTTCATTACAAATACCTCCATTTCATTTCTTTTTATGGCTGAGTAATATTCCATTGTATATATGTGCCACATCTTCTTTATCCATTCATCCGATGATGGACACTTAGGTTGCTTCCATGTCCTGGCTATTGTAAATAGAAGTGCAATGAACATTTTGGTACATGACTCTTTTTGAATTATGGTTTTCTCAGGGTATATGCCCAGTAGTGCGATTGCTGGGTCGTATGGTAGTTCTATTTTTAGTTTTTTAAGGAACCTCGATACTGTTCTCCATAGTGGCTGCATCAATTTACATTCCCACCAACAGTGCAAGAGTGTTCCCTTTTCTCCACAACCTCTCCAGCATTTATTGTTTCTAGATTTTTTGATGATGGCCATTCTGACCGGTGTGAGATGATACCTCATTGTAGTTTTGATTTGCATTTCTCTAATGATTAATGATGTTGAGCATTCTTTCATGTGTCTGTTGGCCATCTGTATATCTTCTTTGGAGAAATGTCTATTTAGGTCTTCTGCCCATTTTTGGATTGGGTTGTTTGTTTTTTTGTTATTGAGCTGCATGAGCTGCTTGTAAATCTTGGAGATTAATCCTTTGTCATTTGCTTCATTTGCAAATATTTTCTCCCATTATGAGGGTTGTCTTTTGGTCTTGTTTATGGTTTCCTTTGCTGTGCAAAAGCTTTTAAGTTTCATTAGGTCCCATTTGTTTATTTGTGTGTTTATTTCCATTTCTCTAGGACCTGGGTCAAAAAGGATCTTGCTGTGATGTATGTCATAGAGTGTTCTGCCTATGTTTTCCTCTAAGAGTTTGATAGTGTCTGGCTTTACACTTAGGTCTTTAATCCATTTTGAGTTTATTTTTGTGTATGGTGTCAGGGAGTGTTCTAATTTCATACTTTTACATGTACATGTCCAATTTTCCCAGCACCACTTATTGAAGAGGCTGTCTTTTCTCCACTGTATATGCTTGCCTCCTTTATCAAAGATAAGGTGACCATATGTGCGTGGGTTAATCTCTGGGCTTTCTATCCTGTTCCATTGATCTATATTTCTGTTTTTGTGCCAGTACCAAACTGTCTTGATTACTGTAGCTTTGTAATATAGTCTGAAGTCAGGGAGCCTGATTCCTCCAGCTCCATTTTTCATTCTCAAGATTGCTTTGGCTATTCGGGGTCTTTTGTGCCTCCATGCAAATTGTGAAATTTTTTGTTCTAGTTCTGTGAAAAATGCCAGTGGTAATTTGATAGGGATTGCATTGAATCTGTAGATTGCTTTGGGTAGTAGAGTCATTTTCACAATGTTGATTCTTCCAATCCAAGAACATGGTATCTCTCTCCATCTATTTGTATCATCTTTAATTTCTTTCATCAGTGTCCTGTAATTTTCTGCATACAGGTCTTTTGTCTCCTTAGGTAGGTTTATTCCTAGATATTTTATTCTTTTCGTTTTTGCCTCCATTCTTTTGCCAAGGTCTTGGATCATCTTCACTATCTTTATTCTGATTCTTTTTCTGGAAGGTTCCCTATCTCCGCCTCATTTCGTTTTTTTTCTGGGGCGCTATCTTGTTCCTTGATCTGGTATAAAGTCCTCTGCCTTTTCATTTTGTCTATCTTTCTGTGAATGTGGTTTTCCTTCCACAGGCTTCAGAATTGTAGTTCTTCTTGCTTCTGCTGTCTGCTCTCCAGTGGATGAGTCTATCTTAGAGGCTTGTGCAAGCTTCCTGATGGGAGGGACTGGTGGTGGGTAGAGCTGGGTGTTACTTTGGTGGGCAGAGCTTTAATCCGCTTGTCTGCGGATTAAATAAAACTTTAATAAAAAGTTTAATCCGCTTGTCTGCTGATCCATGGGGCTGGGTTCCCTCCCTGTTGGTTGTTTGGCCTGAGGCGACCCAGCACTGGAGCCTACATTGCTCTTGGTGGGGCTAATGGCGGACTCTGGGAGGGCTCACACCAAGGAGTATTTCCCAGAACTTCTGCTGCCAGTGTCGTTGTCCTCATGGTGAGCCACAACCACAGCCACCACCTGCCTCTGCAGGAGACCCTCTAAAACTATCAGGTAGTTCTGGTCATTCTCCTACGGGGTCACTGCTCCTTCCCCTGGGCCCTGATGTGCACACTACTTTGTGTGTGTCCTCCAAGAGTGGAGTATCTGAGTGGAGTTGAGACTCTGAGACTCTGCGTGGAGTCGCACAGACTCTGGGTCCTGTGAAGCTTCGATGTTTTGTGGTTCTAGAAATCCTATAGGAGACGGTCCACAGCAGGTGAAGCTAATGCTCTCAGTAGAGGTGATGAAGCCAAAGATCTGCAGTTCCAACTAGAGGTGCCGCTGTACATACAGGACAAAATCATCTCGTGTGAATGTAGTTCAGGCATGTTTAAGAAGAATGGAGCCATGTTAATGCCTACCATATTCTATCTTGAGCCTCTCCTCAGGGACCCCCTCCTCAGTTCCTGAGGCTCCTGTAAGTCATGTAAAGGGGACTGGAGAGTGGGCTCTGTCCAGTCTGAGCCCTGAGTTACCCTGTGTGTATCTTAGGATACTTTGTATTTCTGTGGTGTCTGTTGTAACATCATCTCTTTCATTTCAGATTTATTTGGGCCCTTTCTTTTTTTTTTTAAAAAAACATACTATTGTTGTCTTTTATTCTTTACAGAAGTGTAATAAGTGTTTGATCTACTATCCTCACTCTATGTATACTTTTTGCAGTGAGATTTTTACTTTACTTTGTTTTCTTGCTACTATCAATAATTAGTGAGACTTCCTTTAAGCTATCTTCAACATTGCTTATAAAGCTGCTTTATTAGTGATGACAGAGCCTTAATGGAAGTCATGTTCTGGTTGTAAAGTAGAATGCAATGTGCCAGCAAAAGCCCCTTAAGTTTACTCATTACTTCTTGTTCTTTTTTTAATTTAATTTTTATTTTTTATCAGAGCAAATTTTATTAAAATGTTTTGTTTCCTCTAGGTGTGCAAGATGTGGTTCTTTTAAAAATATACATATATCTATTCTTCTTTGGATCATTTTCACATGTAGGTTATGACACAATGTTGAGTAATCTTCTCTTGGTATTACGTAGGTCTTTGGTGATTACATATTTCACATGTGTTTCTATATCTATGTTAACCCCAGTATCCTAATGTATCCAATCCTCACACCTTTCCATTTGGTGAAACATAAGTTTCTTTAATGAATCTGTGATTGCATTTCTCTGTGGAAATATCTTCATTGGTATCAATTTTTAGCTAAGACCTATAAGTGATATTATAGGATATGTGTCTTTTGTTTTCTGACTTAGTACAATTTGCCTGATTACCTCAAGAATCATACATGGTGCTGCAAATGGCATTGTTTCATTTTTTTCCCTGGCTAATATTCCATCTGTACATGAACCAGTTCTTCTTTGGCCACGCAACTCTTGATGGACTTTTTGGTTGCATCCATGTCTTGGCTATTGTAATACTGCTGCAATGCACATTTGCTTGCCTGTGTCTTTCCAGATCTATCTTCCTATGTTATAGGCCAAGGAGTGGGCTTGCTGTATCATATGGTAGCTCAGTGTGTACGTTTTAAAGGCACCACCATTCAGTTCTCATTAGTGGCTCTTTCCAGGTTACGTCCAACTTAAAGTTGAGGGTATGCATTTCTCCACAACACCTTCAGTATTTATTGTTAGTAGTTTTATTGCTGATGGTTATTCTGACAGGTACGAGCTGAGACCTCTTTGTGGTTGAACTTGCATGTGCCCCATAATCTGTTGAAATTGAGCTTTAAAGCATGTCCTTTTTATTTATCAAACTGTGATTACAGCTTAGTTCTTCAAAGTGTTTACTTAAAGTATGTGTCACATTTTGAAATTTTTTGGCCATTACCTCCCTCAAGACATTTTGAGGGCAGTTTTCATTTACAGCCCTGCAGTACTTGTTCATATGAAGTGACCATTAGCACAGGCTTTAAGGCTGCTTTTGCAGGTAACGGCCAGAAGGCGGCAGCCTTTCTATGTTCCCCACTCTGGTAACTAGGGAAAAACACCTTCCGGCCACTGGTGGCCCTCGGTTATAAATTAGAGTGCAATGTGCCCGGATAAACCCACAAATGCTGATGTCTCCTTACTTTTGTTTTGTTTTTTAGATTTAATTTATATTTATTATTGGAGTAATATTCCATTGTGTACATGGACCACTTCGTCTTGGTGCATTCCTCGGTTGATGGACATTTTTGTTGCTTCCAAGTGTTGGCTATGGTAAATAGTGCTGGAGTGCCGGATTGCCAGCCTGTGACTTTATGATTTTCATTTTCTCAGGTGATAGGCCCAGCAGTTGTTGTGACTGATGGACTGGTAGCTCAATGTTTCCCTTTTCAAAGCACCTACATTGTGTTTTCATTAGTGGCTCTTTACATGCCCCCCCTTACAACCGAGGGTACGCATTTCTCCACACTCCCTTCAGCATTTATTTTTTGCAGCATTTTTCCTAATGGCCATTCTGACTGCTGTGAGCTGATAGGTTTTTGTAATATGGGTATTCATGTCATTAAAATTTCAAAAATTCATCAGTTTTCCACACCTTTTTTTCTGTTAAAAAAAAAAAAAAGAAAAAATTGTGAATACAATATACCTCTTGAAAGTGTCTTCTTGAAACGTTGCCCTCATTTGAATTTTTTGGTCAATTTTCAACCCCAGGATTGTTGTGGAGGGTAGGTGTCATTTACAGGCCTGCGGTTATCTGAATACTTAGTGACCTTAAGCAATGGGTTTAAAGCTTCTGTTGTGGGAAACGGCTACAATGAGGTAGCATTTCTCCATTCCCAAATCTGGGTACTAGGGCAAGAGCCTTTCTGGAAGTCGTGTTCCTAGGTTGTAAATTAGAATGGAATGTGCCAGGAGATAGCCCCATATGTTTATGTCTCATTACTTCTTCTTGGTTTTTTAAATTTTTAAAATCGGGGTTAAGATTAGAATATTGTTTTTCCTAAGTGTACACAGTCTGGTTCATTTATACATTATATACGTCTATTCATGTACAGATCCTCTTCCCATGTAAAATATTACAGAGTGTTCCGTAGACCCCCCTTAATATATGGTCTGGCTTTTTGATAAATGTATATAATATGTATTTATATATGTATAGTAACACTAATCTACATTTATCCATTGCCCCCACCTTTCCTTATACATGAGCAGAGTTTGATTTCTAAGCACGTGAGTGTCTTTCTCTTTGGAAATCTGTTCATTTCTGTCAGTTATTAGATAATCCCATAAGTGATAACATAGGGTATAGCTCTTTTGCTTTGCGACCTACCTCATGTTTAGAGATTATCTCCAGGCTCATCTATGGTGCCTCAAAGAGCAGTGCTTCATTGTTTTCCATGGCTTATATTCCATTGTGTACATGGATCACTTCTTCTTGGTGCATTCCTCTGTTGATGGACAGGTTCGTTGCTTCCAAGTGTTGCCTATGGTAAATATTGCTGGAGTGCAGGATTGCCAGCCTGTGATTTTTGATTTTCATTTTCTCAGGTGATAGACCCAGCAGTGGGTATGATTGATTGACTGGTATGGTAGCTCAAGGTTTACCTTTTCAAGGCACCTCAATTGTGCTTTCATTAGTGGCTCTTACCACGTCCCCCTTAGAATCGAGGGTACGCATTTCTCCACAATCACGTCAGCATTTATTGTTTGCAGCATTTTTGTTGATGGCCATTCTGACTGGTGTGAGCTGATAGGTTTTTGTAATTTGGGTTTACATGCCTGTAAAAATTCCTACAATTCATCATTTTTCCACGCCTTTTTCTTTTCTGTTTAAAGAAAAAAGAAAAAAAGTGTGAGTATAATATACCTCTTCAAATTTTCTTTTTGGAAGGTTGCACTCTAGAATTTATTGGTCGATTTTCGACCTCAGTATTTTTTGGAAGGCAGGTGTCATTTACAGAACTGCCATTGGTGAATATTTAGTGACCTTTGGCAGTGGGTTTAAAGCTGCTGTTGTGGGAAACGGCCACAAGGATGCAGCATTTCTCCATTCCCAAATCTGGGTACTAGGGCAGCAGAGCCGTTCTGGAAGTCGTTTGCCTAGGTTGTAAATTTGCATGGAATGTGCCAGGAAAACCCCCCATAAGTTTATGTCTCATTACTCCTAGTTCGTTGTTTAAATTTTTTCAATTGGGGTAATGGTTAGAATGTTGCTTGTCCAAGGTGTACACACTCTGGTTCATCTACATATTCTATATACTTATTTATGTAGAGATCCTCTTCCCCTGTAAATTATAACAGAGTGTTCCGTAAACCTTCCTTGCTATAGGGTCGGTCTTTTTGATATATGTATATAATATGTATTTGTATACATATGGTAACGCTAATCTTCATTTATCCATTCCCCCCACCTTTCCTTTTAGATAAGCATAGGTTTTTTTAATAAGTCTGTGATTGACTTTCTCTATGGAAATATGTTCATCTGTGTCAGTTATTAGATAACGCCTATAAGGGATATCATAGGATATAGGATTTTGCTTTCCGACTTACCTCATGTTCTGTGATTATCTCCAAGATCATCTATGGTTCCTCAAAGAGCAGTGTTTCACAGTTTTCCATGGCTAGTATTCATTGTGTACATGGACCACTTCTTCTTTATCCTTTCATCTGTTGATGGACATTTTGGTTGCTTCACTGTCTTGTCTATTGTGAATAAGGCTGCAGTGCAGCTTTTGCAGCCCGGGTCTTCTTCATTCTGGCCTTCTCATGTGAGAGGCCCATTGGTGAGCCTGCTGGATTGAATGGTATCTCAATTATTCCTTTTCAAAGCAGCTCCTTTCTGTTCTCATTATTAGCGTTTAACCCTTTTACATCTCACCAGCAGCTAGAGGATACACAGTTCTCTAAAACCTCTTCAGCATTTATTGTTTGTAGACTTTTTGCCAATGGTCAGTCGACTGGTGTGAGTTGAAAACTTTCTGTAGATTAGATTGCATGAGTCGAATACTTCCTGAGGTGGAACTTTTATCCATTTTCCTTTCTTTAAAAAGAGAGTGAGTAAAACTTACCTCTTTATACTATCTTCTTGAAAATTCTGCCTGTTTTGAATTTTTTTATCCATTCCCTAACTCAGCACACTTTTTTAGGGCAGGTGTGCTTTACAGCCCTGAGTCCTTGTGAATGGTAAGTGACCATTAGCTGTGGATTAAAAGCTGCTCTTGCGGGAATCGGCCACAAGGCGGCAGCATTTCTCCTTTACCATATCTGGTTACTAGGGCAACAGAGCCTTACTGGAAGTGGTGTTCTAGGTTGTAAATTAGAATTGAATGTACGAGGAAAAAGCCCTTTAAGTTATGTCTCATTACTTCTTGTTGGTATTTTTAACTTAATTTTTATTTTTCATCACAGCAAACTTGATTACAATGTTTTGTTTGTTCTAGGTGTGCAAGATGTGGTTCTTTCACACATATGCATATATCTATTCTTCTTCGGATCCTTTTTCCATGTAGGTTATGACACAATGTTGAGTAGTCTCCTCTTGGTATTGCGTAGGTCTTTGGTGATTATATATTTCACATGTGTTTGTATCTCTCTGTTAACCTCAATATGGTAATGTATCCAATCCTCACACCTTTCCATTTGGTGAACCATAAGTTTTTTTAATGAAGCTATGATAGTGTTTCTCTGTGGAAATATCTTTGTTTGTATCATTTTTTAGGTAACAGCTATATGTGATATGATAGGATATGGGTCTTTCGCTTTCTCACTTACTCCAAGTGGCGTGATTACTTCTAGACTCATCTATGGTGCTGCAAATGGCATTGTTTCATTTTTTCACAAGCTCATATTCCATCTGTACATGTAGCAGTTCTTCTTTGTCCGCCCATCTGTCGGTGGACTTTTTGGTTACTTCCATATCTTGGCTATGGGAATACTATGCAATGCAGATTTGCGTACCTGTGTCCTTCCAATTCTGTCTTCTTAGTTTATAGGTCCAGGAATAGGTCTGCTGGATGCTATGGTAGCTCAATGTTTACCTTTTAAAGGCACCTCTATTCTGTTCTCTTTAGTGGCTCTTTCCAGGTTACGTCCCACATAAAGTTGAGGGTATGCATTTCTTCCCAGCACCTTCAGCATTTATTCTTTGTAGTTTTTGCTGATGGTTATTCTGAGTGGTGTGAGCTGATACCTATTTGTGGTTGAATTTCCATGTGTCTCATACTGCGTTGAAATTGAGCTTTTAGACATGTCCTTTTTATTTTTCCAGCTGTGATTAGTGCTTATTTCTTCAAAAGTGTTTTCTTAAAGTATGTGTCACCATTTGAAATATTTTGGCCATTATCTCCCTCAAGATATTTTGAGGGCAGGTTTCATTTACAGCCCTGCAGTACTTGTTCATATGAAGTGACCATTAGCTCAGGCTTTAAACCTGCTTTTGCAGGTAATGGCCAGAGAGCGGCAGCCTTTCTACGTTCCCCATGCTGGTACCAGGGAAACAGACCTAACGGCCAGTGGTGTTCTTCGGTTGTAAACTGGAGTGCAATGTGCCCGGATAAACCCACAAATGTTGATGTCTCCTTGCTTTTGTTTGTTTTTAAATTTAATTTATATTTATTATTAGAGTAATATTCCATTGTGTACGTGGACCACTTCTTCTTGGTGCATTCCTCGGTTGATGGATATTTTCATTGCTTCCAAGTGCTGGCTATGGTAAATCTTGCTGGCGTACAGGTTTGCCAACCTGTGACTTTTTGATTCTCATTTTCTCAGGTGATAGGCCAAGCAGTGGTTTTGATTGATTGACTGGTAGCTCAATGTTTCCCTGTTCAAAGCGCCTACATTGTGTTTTCATTAGTGGCTCTTTACATGCCCCCCCTTACAACCGAGGGTACGCATTTCTCCACACTCCCTTCACCATTTATTTTTTGCAGCATTTTTCCTAATGGCCATTCTGACTGCTGTGAGCTGATAGGTTTTGTAATATGGGTATGCATGTCATTAAAATTTTTAAAATTCATCATATTCCTACGCGTTTGTCTTTTCTCTTAAAAGAAAAAACCGTGAGTACAATATAGCTCTTGAAATTGTCTTCTTCGAAGGTTGCTCTCTTTTGAATTTTTTGGTCGATTTTTGACTGCAGAAATTTTCTGGACGGCGGGTGCCATTTACAGAACTGCAAGTTGGTGAAAATTTAGTGACCTTTTGCAGTGGGTTCAAAGCTGCTGTTGTGGGAAACGGCCACAAGGAGGTAGCATTTCTCTATTCCCCAATCTGGGTACTAGGGCAGCAGAGCCTTTCTGGAAGTCATTGTCCTAGGTTGTAAATTAGAATGGAATTTGCCAGGAGAAATCCCCATAAGTTTATGTCTCATTACTTCTTCTTGGTTTTTAAATTTTTTTTAATCTGGGTAAAGTTTGGAACATTGTCTGTCCTAGGTGTACACAATCTGGTTCATTTGTACATTATGTATGTCTATGAATGTACAGATCCTCTTCCCATGTAAAATATTACAGTGTTCCGTCGACCTCCCTTGCTATATGTTCGGTCTTTTTGATACATGGATATAATATGTATTTGTATATGTATAGTAACACTAATCTTCATTTCTCAATTTCCCCCCTCCTTTCCTTTTAGATGAGCATAGTTTGTTTTCTAAGCCTGTGAGTGTCTTTCTCTTTGGAAATATTTTCATCTGTGTCAGTTATTAGATAATGCCATAAGTGATAATATAGGCTATAGGTCTTTGGCTTTCCGACCTACTTCATGTTTTGTGATTATCTCCAGGCTCATCTATGGTGCCTCAAAGAGCAGTGCTTCAAGGTTTTCCATGGCTAATATTCCATTGTGTACATGGACCACTTCTTCTTGGTGCATTCCTCTGTTGATGGACATGTCCGTTGCTTCCAAGTGTTGCCTATGGTAAATATTGCTGGAGTGCAGGATTGCCAGCCTGTGATTATTGATTTTCATTTTCTCAGGTGATAGACCCAGCAGTGGGTATGATTGATTGACTGCTATGGTAGCTCAACGTTTACCTTTTCAAGGCACCTCAATTGTCCTTTCATTAGTGACTCTTACCACGTCCCCCTTAGAATCGAGGGGACGCATTTCTCCACAATCACGTCAGCATATATTGTTTGCAGGATTTTTGTTGATGGCCATTCTGACTGGTGTGAGCTGATAGGTTTTTGTAATTTGGGTTTATATGCCTGTCAAAATTCCTACAATTCATCATTTTTCCACGCCTTTTACTTTTCTGTTAAAAGAAAAAAGAAAAAAAGTGTGAGTATAATATACCTCTTCAAATTTTCTTTTTGGAAGGTTGCACTCTAGAATTTTTTGGTCGATTTTCGACCTCAGTATTTTTTGGAGGGCAGGTGCCATTTACAGAACTGCCATTGGTGAATATTTAGTGACCTTTGGCAGTGGGTTTAAAGCTGCTGTTGTGGGAAACGGCCACAAGGATGCAGCATTTCTCCATTCCCAAATCTGGGTACTAGGGCAGCAGAGCCGTTCTGGAAGTCCTTTGCCTAGGTTGTAAATTTGGATGGAATGTGCCAGGAAAACCCCCCACAAGTTTATGTCTCATTACTCCTAGTTCGTTGTTTTAATTTTTTCAATTGGGGTAATGGTTAGAATGTTGCTTGTCCAAGGTGTACACACTCTGGTTCATCTACATATTCTATATACCTGTTTATGTAGAGATCCTCTTCCCCTGTAAATTATTACAGAGTGTTCTCTAAACCTTCCTTGCTATAGGGTCGGTCCTTTTGATATATGTATATAATATGTATTTGTATACATATGGTAACGCTAATCTTCATTTATCCATCCCCCCCACCTTTCCTTTTAGATAAGCATAGTTTTTTTTTTTAAATAAGTCTGTGATTGACTTTCTTTGTGGAAATATGTTCATTTGTGTCCGTTATTAGATAACGCCTATAAGTGATATCATAGGATATAGGACTTTTGCTTTCCGACTTACCTCATGTTCTGTGATAATCTCCAAGATCATCTATGGTGCCTCAAAGAGCAGTGTTTCACTGTTTTCCATGGCTAGTATTCATTGTGTACATGGACCACTTTTTCTTTATCCTTTCATCTGTTGATGGACATTTTGGTTGCTTCACTGTCTTGTCTATTGTGAATAAGGCTGCAGTGCAGCTTTTGCAACCCGGGTCTTCTTCATTCTGGTCTTCTCAGGTGAGAGGCCCATTGGTGATCCTGCTGGATTGAAAGGTACCTCAGTTTTTCCTTTTCAGCGCAGCTCCTTTCTGTTCGCATTATTAGCATTTAACCCTTTTACATCTCACCAGCAGCTACAGGGTTCACAGATCTCTAAAACCTCTTCAGCATTTATTGTTTGTAGACTTTTTGCCAATGGTCAGTCGACTGGTGTGAGTTGAAAACTTTTTGTAGATTAGATTGCATGAGTCTCATACTTCCTGAGGTGGAACTTTTATCCATTTTCCTTTCTTTAAAAAGAGAGTGAGTAAAACTTACCTCTTTATACTATCTTGAAAATCCTGCGTGTTTTGAATTTTTTTTTATCCATTCCCTACCTCAGCACACTTTTTTAGGGCAGGTGTCCTTTACAGCCCTGAGTCCTTGTGAATGGTAAGTGACCATTAGCTGTGGGTTAAAAGCTGCTCTTGCGGGAATCGGCCACAAGGCGGCAGCATTTCTCCTTTACCAAATCTGGTTACTAGGGCAACAGAGCCTTACTGGAAGTGGTGTTCTAGGTTGTAAATTAGAATGGAATGTGCGAGGAAAAAGCCCTTTAAGTTTATGTCTCATTACTTCTTGTTGGTATTTTTAAATTAATTTTTATTTTTCATCACAGCAAACTTGATTACAATGTTTTGTTTGTTCTAAGTGTGAAAGATGTGGTTCTTTCACACATACGCATATATCTATTCTTCTTCGGATCCTTTTCCCATGTAGGTTATGACACAATGTTGAGTAGTCTCCTCTTGGTATTGCGTAGGTCTTTGGTGATTATATATTTCACATGTGTTTGTATCTCTCTGTTAACCTCAATATGGTAATGTATCCAATCCTCACACCTTTCCATTTGGTGAACCATAAGTTTTTTTAATGAAGCTATGATAGTGTTTCTCTGTGGAAATATCTTTGTTTGTATCATTTTTTAGGTAACACCTATATGTGATATGATAGGATATGGGTCTTTCGCTTTCTCACTTACTCCAAGTGGCGTGATTACATCTAGACTCATCTATGGTGCTGCAAATGGCATTGTTTCATTTTTTCACAAGCTCATATTCCATCTGTACATGTAGCAGTTCTTCTTTGTCCGCCCATCTGTCGGTGGACTTTCTGGTTACTTCCATATCTTGGCTATGGGAATACTATGCAATGCAGATTTGCGTACCTGTGTCCTTCCAATTCTGTCTTCTTAGTTTATAGGTCCAGGAATAGGTCTGCTGGATGCTATGGTAGCTAAATGTTTACCTTTTAAAGGCACCTCTATTCTGTTCTCTTTAGTGGCTCTTTCCAGGTTACGTCCCACATAAAGTTGAGGGTATGCATTTCTTCCCAGCACCTTCAGCATTTATTCTTTGTAGTTTTTGCTGATGGTTATTCTGAGTGGTGTGAGCTGATACCTCTTTGTGGTTGAATTTGCATGTGTCTCATAATGCGTTGAAATTGAGCTTTTAGACATGTCCTTTTTATTTTTCCAGCTGTGATTAGAGCTTATTTCTTCAAAGTGTTTTCTTAAAGTATGTGTCACCATTTGAAATATTTTGGCCATTATCTCCCTCAAGATATTTTGAGGGCAGGTTTCATTTACAGCCCTGCAGCACTTGTTCATATGAAGTGACCATTAGCTCAGGCTTTAAACCTGCTTTTGCAGGTAACGGCCAGAGAGTGGCAGCCTTTCTACGTTCCCCATGCTGGTACCAGGGAAACAGACCTACCGGCCAGTGGTGTTCTTCGGTTATAAACTAGAGTGCAATGTGCCCGGATAAACCCACAAATGTTGATGTCTCCTTGCTTTTGTTTGTTTTTAAATTTAATTTATATTTATTATTAGAGTAATATTCCATTGTGTACGTGGACCACTTCTTCTTGGTGCATTCCTCGGTTGATGGACATTTTCATTGCTTCCAAGTGCTGGCTATGGTAAATCTTGCTGGCGTACAGGTTTGCCAGCCTGTGACTTTTTGATTCTCATTTTCTCAGGTGATAGGCCAAGCAGTGGTTGTGATTGATTGACTGGTAGCTCAATGTTTCCCTGTTCAAAGCGCCTACATTGTGTTTTCATTAGTGGATCTTTACATGCCCCCCCCTTACAACCGAGGGTACGCATTTCTCCACACTCCCTTCACCATTTATTTTTTGCAGCATTTTTCCTAATGGCCATTCTGACTGCTCTGAGCTGATAGGTTTTGTAATATGGGTATGCATGTCATTAAAATTTTTAAAATTCATCATATTCCTACGCCTTTGTCTTTTCTCTTAAAAGAAAAAACCGTGAGTACAATATAGCTATTGAAATTGTCTTCTTCGAAGGTTGCCCTCTTTTGAAATTTTTGGTCGATTTTTGACCGCAGAAATTTTCTGGAGGGCGGGTGCCATTTACAGAACTGCAAGTTGGTGAAAATTTAGTGACCTTTTGCAGTGGGTTCAAAGCTGCTGTTGTGGGAAACGGCCTCAAGGAGGTAGCATTTCTCCATTCCCCAATCTGGGTACTAGGGAAGCAGAGCCTTTCTGGAAGTCATTGTCCTAGGTTGTAAATTAGAATGGAATTTGCCAGGAGAAATCCCCATAAGTTTATGTCTCATTACTTCTTCTTGGTTTTTAAATTTTTTTTTAATCTGTGTAAAGTTTAGAACATTGTCTGTCCTAGGTGTACACAATCTGGTTCATTTGTACATTATGTATGTCTATGAATGTACAGATCCTCTTCCCATGTAAAATATTACAGTGTTCCGTCGACCTCCCTTGCTATATGTTCGGTCTTTTTGATACATGGATATAATATGTATTTGTATATGTATAGTAACACTAAACTTCATTTCTCAATTTCCCCCCTCCTTTCCTTTTAGATGAGCATAGTTTGTTTTCTAAGCCTGTGAGTGTCTTTCTCTTTGGAAATATGTTCATCTGTGTCAGTTATTAGATAATGCCATAAGTGATAATATAGGCTATAGGTCTTTGGCTTTCCGACCTACTTCATGTTTTGTGATTATCTCCAGGCTCATCTATGGTGCCTCAAAGAGCAGTGCTTCAAGGTTTTCCATGGTTAATATTCCATTGTGTACATGGACCACTTCTTCTTGGTGCATTCCTCTGTTGATGGACATGTCCGTTGCTTCCAAGTGTTGCCTATGGTAAATATTGCTGGAGTGCAGGATTGCCAGCCTGTGATTATTGATTTTCATTTTCTCAGGTGATAGACCCAGCAGTGGGTATGATTGATTGACTGCTATGGTAGCTCAACGTTTACCTTTTCAATGCACCTCAATTGTCCTTTCATTAGTGACTCTTACCACGTCCCCCTTAGAATCGAGGGGACGCATTTCTCCACAATCACGTCAGCATATATTGTTTGCAGGATTTTTGTTGATGGCCATTCTGACTGGTGTGAGCTGATAGGTTTTTGTAATTTGGGTTTACATGCCTGTCAAAATTCCTACAATTCATAATTTTTCCACGCCTTTTACTTTTCTGTTAAAAGAAAAAAGAAAAAAAGTGTGAGTATAATATACCTCTTCAAATTTTCTTTTTGGAAGGTTGCACTCTAGAATTTTTTGGTCGATTTTCGACCTCAGTATTTTTTGGAGGGCAGGTGCCATTTACAGAACTGCCATTGGTGAATATTTAGTGACCTTTGGCAGTGGGTTTAAAGCTGCTGTTGTGGGAAACGGCCACAAGGATGCAGCATTTCTCCATTCCCAAATCTGGGTACTAGGGCAGCAGAGCCGTTCTGGAAGTCCTTTGCCTAGGTTGTAAATTTGGATGGAATGTGCCAGGAAAACCCCCCATAAGTTTATGTCTCATTACTCCTAGTTCGTTGTTTTAATTTTTTCATTTGGGGTAATGGTTAGAATGTTGCTTGTCCAAGGTGTACACACTCTGGTTCATCTACATATTCTATATACCTATTTATGTAGAGATCCTCTTCCCCTGCAAATTATTACAGAGTGTTCCGTAAACCTTCCTTGCTATAGGGTCGGTCTTTTTGATATATGTATATAATATGTATTTGTATACATATGGTAACGCTAATCTTCATTTATCCATCCCCCCCACCTTTCCTTTTAGATAAGCATAGTTGTTTTTTTTTAAAATAAGTCTGTGATTGACTTTCTTTGTGGAAATATGTTCATTTGTGTCCGTTATTAGATAACGCCTATAAGTGATATCATAGGATATAGGACTTTTGCTTTCCGACTTACCTCATGTTCTGTGATTATCTCCAAGATCATCTATGGTGCCTCAAAGAGCAGTGTTTCACTGTTTTCCATGCCTAGTATTCATTGTCTACATGGACCACCACTTCTTCTTTATCCTTTCATCTGTTGATGGACATTTAGGTTGCTTCACTGTCTTGTCTATTGTGAATAAGGCTGCAGTGCAGCTTTTGCAACCCGGGTCTTCTTCATTCTGGTCTTCTCAGGTGAGAGGCCCATTGGTGCGCCTGCTGGATTGAATGGTACCTCAGTTTTTCCTTTTCAACGCAGCTCCTTTCTGTTCTCATTATTAGCGTTTAACCCTTTTACATCTCACCAGCAGCTAGAGGATACACAGTTCTCTAAAACCTCTTCAGCATTTATTGTTTGTAGACTTTTTGCCAATGGTCAGTCGACTGGTGTGAGTTGAAAACATTTTGTAGATTACATTGCATGAGTCTAATACTTCCTGAGGTGGAACTTTTATCCATTTTCCTTTCTTTAAAAAGAGAGTGAGTAAAACTTACCTCTTTATACTATCTTGAAAATCCTGCGTGTTTTGAATTTTTTTTTTATCCATTCCCTACCTCAGCACACTTTTTTAGGGCAGGTGTCCTTTACAGCCCTGAGTCCTTGTGAATGGTAAGTGACCATTAGCTGTGGGTTAAAAGCTGCTCTTGTGGGAATCGGCCACAAGGCGGCAGCATTTCTCCTTTACCAAATCTGGTTACTAGGGCAACAGAGCCTTACTGGAAGTGGTGTTCTAGGTTGTAAATTAGAATGGAATGTGCGAGGAAAAAGCCCTTTAAGTTTATGTCTCATTACTTCTTGTTGGTATTTTTAACTTAATTTTTATTTTTTATCACAGCAAACTTGATTACAATGTTTTCTTTGTTCTAGGTGTGCAAGATGTGGTTCTTTCACACATATGCATATATCTATTCTTCTTCGGATCCTTTTCCCATGTCGGTTATGACACAATGTTGAGTAGTCTCCTCTTGGTATTGCGTAGGTCTTTGGTGATTATATATTTCACATGTGTTTGTATCTCTCTGTTAACCTCAATATGGTAATGTATCCAATCTCACACCTTTCCATTTGGTGAACCATAAGTTTTTTTAATGAAGCTATGATAGTGTTTCTCTGTGGAAATATCTTTGTTTGTATCATTTTTTAGGTAACACCTATATGTGATATGATAGGATATGGGTCTTTCGCTTTCTCACTTACTCCAAGTTGCGTGATTACTTCTAGACTCATCTATGGTGCTGCAAATGGCATTGTTTCATTTTTTCACAAGCTCATATTCCATCTGTACATGTAGCAGTCCTTCTTTGTCCGCCCATCTGTCGGTGGACTTTCTGGTTACTTCCATATCTTGGCTATGGGAATACTATGCAATGCAGATTTGCGTACCTGTGTCCTTCCAATTCTGTCTTCTTAGTTTATAGGTCCAGGAATAGGTCTGCTGGATCCTATGGTAGCTCAATGTTTACATTTTAAAGGCACCTCTATTCTGTTCTCTTTAGTGGCTCTTTCCAGGTTACGTCCCACATAAAGTTGAGGGTATGCATTTCTTCCCAGCACCTTCAGCATTTATTCTTTGTAGTTTTTGCTGATGGTTATTCTGAGTGGTGTGAGCTGATACCTCTTTGTGGTTGAATTTGCATGTGTCTCATAATGCGTTGAAATTGAGCTTTTAGACATGTCCTTTTTATTTTTCCAGCTGTGATTAGAGCTTATTTCTTCAAAGTGTTTTCTTAAAGTATGTGTCACCATTTGAAATATTTTGGCCATTATCTCCCTCAAGATATTTTGAGGGCAGGTTTCATTTACAGCCCTGCAGTACTTGTTCATATGAAGTGACCATTAGCTCAGGCTTTAAACCTGCTTTTGCAGGTAACGGCCAGAGAGCGGCAGCCTTTCTACGTTCCCCATGCTGGTACCAGGGAAACAGACCTACCGGCCAGTGGTGTTCTTCGGTTATAAACTAGAGTGCAATGTGCCCGGATAAACCCACAAATGTTGATGTCTCCTTGCTTTTGTTTGTTTTTAAATTTAATTTATATTTATTATTAGAGTAATATTCCATTGTGTACGTGGACCACTTCTTCTTGGTGCATTCCTCGGTTGATGGACATTTTCATTGCTTCCAAGTACTGACTATGGTAAATCTTGCTGGCGTACAGGTTTGCCAGCCTGTGACTTTTTGATTCTCATTTTCTCAGGTGATAGGCCAAGCAGTGGTTGTGATTGATTGACTGGTAGCTCAATGTTTCCCTGTTCAAAGCGCCTACATTGTGTTTTCATTAGTGGCTCTTTACATGCCCCCCCCTTACAACCGAGGGTACGCATTTCTCCACACTCCCTTCACCATTTATTTTTTGCAGCATTTTTCCTACTGGCCATTCTGACTGCTCTGAGCTGATAGGTTTTGTAATATGGGTATGCATGTCATTAAAATTTTTAAAATTCATCATATTCCTACGCCTTTGTCTTTTCTCTTAAAAGAAAAAACCGTGAGTACAATATAGCTCTTGAAATTGTCTTCTTCGAAGGTTGCCCTCTTTTGAATTTTTGGGTCGATTTTTGACCGCAGAAATTTTCTGGAGGGCGGGTGCCATTTACAGAACTGCAAGTTGGTGAAAATTTAGTGACCTTTTGCAGTGGGTTCAAAGCTGCTGTTGTGGGAAACGGCCTCAAGGAGGTAGCATTTCTCCATTCCCCAATCTGGGTACTAGGGCAGCAGAGCCTTTCTGGAAGTCATTGTCCTAGGTTGTAAATTAGAATGGAATTTGCCAGGAGAAATCCCCATAAGTTTATGTCTCATTACTTCTTCTTGGTTTTTAAATTTTTTTTTAATCTGTGTAAAGTTTAGAACATTGTCTGTCCTAGGTGTACACAATCTGGTTCATTTGTACATTATGTATGTCTATGAATGTACAGATCCTCTTCCCATGTAAAATATTACAGTGTTCCGTCGACCTCCCTTGCTATATGTTCGGTCTTTTTGATACATGGATATAATATGTATTTGTATATGTATAGTAACACTAAACTTCATTTCTCAATTTCCCCCCTCCTTTCCTTTTAGATGAGCATAGTTTGTTTTCTAAGCCTGTGAGTGTCTTTCTCTTTGGAAATATGTTCATCTGTGTCAGTTATTAGATAATGCCATAAGTGATAATATAGGCTATAGGTCTTTGGCTTTCCGACCTACTTCATGTTTTGTGATTATCTCCAGGCTCATCTATGGTGCCTCAAAGAGCAGTGCTTCAAGGTTTTCCATGGCTAATATTCCATTGTGTACATGGACCACTTCTTCTTGGTGCATTCCTCTGTTGATGGACATGTCCGTTGCTTCCAAGTGTTGCCTATGGTAAATATTGCTGGAGTGCAGGATTGCCAGCCTGTGATTATTGATTTTCATTTTCTCAGGTGATAGACCCAGCAGTGGGTATGATTGATTGACTGCTATGGTAGCTCAACGTTTACCTTTTCAAGGCACCTCAATTGTCCTTTCATTAGTGACTCTTACCACGTCCCCCTTAGAATCGAGGGGACGCATTTCTCCACAATCACGTCAGCATATATTGTTTGCAGGATTTTTGTTGATGGCCATTCTGACTGGTGTGAGCTGATAGGTTTTTGTAATTTGGGTTTACATGCCTGTCAAAATTCCTACAATTCATCATTTTTCCACGCCTTTTACTTTTCTGTTAAAAGAAAAAAGAAAAAAAGTGTGAGTATAATATACCTCTTCAAATTTTCTTTTTGGAAGGTTGCACTCTAGAATTTTTTGGTCGATTTTCGACCTCAGTATTTTTTGGAGGGCAGGTGCCATTTACAGAACTGCCATTGGTGAATATTTAGTGACCTTTGGCAGTGGGTTTAAAGCTGCTGTTGTGGGAAACGGCCACAAGGATGCAGCATTTCTCCATTCCCAAATCTGGGTACTAGGGCAGCAGAGCCGTTCTGGAAGTCCTTTGCCTAGGTTGTAAATTTGGATGGAATGTGCCAGGAAAACCCCCCATAAGTTTATGTCTCATTACTCCTAGTTCGTTGTTTTAATTTTTTCATTTGGGGTAATGGTTAGAATGTTGCTTGTCCAAGGTGTACACACTCTGGTTCATCTACATATTCTATATACCTATTTATGTAGAGATCCTCTTCCCCTGTAAATTATTACAGAGTGTTCCGTAAACCTTCCTTGCTATAGGGTCGGTCTTTTTGATATATGTATATAATATGTATTTGTATACATATGGTAACGCTAATCTTCATTTATCCATCCCCCCCACCTTTCCTTTTAGATAAGCATAGTTGTTTTTTTTTTAAATAAGTCTGTGATTGACTTTCTTTGTGGAAATATGTTCATTTGTGTCCGTTATTAGATAACGCCTATAAGTGATATCATAGGATATAGGACTTTTGCTTTCCGACTTACCTCATGTTCTGTGATTATCTCCAAGATCATCTATGGTGCCTCAAAGAGCAGTGTTTCACTGTTTTCCATGCCTAGTATTCATTGTCTACATGGACCACCACTTCTTCTTTATCCTTTCATCTGTTGATGGACATTTTGGTTGCTTCACTGTCTTGTCTATTGTGAATAAGGCTGCAGTGCAGCTTTTGCAACCCGGGTCTTCTTCATTCTGGTCTTCTCAGGTGAGAGGCCCATTGGTGCGCCTGCTGGATTGAATGGTACCTCAGTTTTTCCTTTTCAACGCAGCTCCTTTCTGTTCTCATTATTAGCGTTTAACCCTTTTACATCTCACCAGCAGCTAGAGGATACACAGTTCTCTAAAACCTCTTCAGCATTTATTGTTTGTAGACTTTTTGCCAATGGTCAGTCGACTGGTGTGAGTTGAAAACATTTTGTAGATTACATTGCATGAGTCTAATACTTCCTGAGGTGGAACTTTTATCCATTTTCCTTTCTTTAAAAAGAGAGTGAGTAAAACTTACCTCTTTATACTATCTTGAAAATCCTGCGTGTTTTGAATTTTTTTTTTATCCATTCCCTACCTCAGCACACTTTTTTAGGGCAGGTGTCCTTTACAGCCCTGAGTCCTTGTGAATGGTAAGTGACCATTAGCTGTGGGTTAAAAGCTGCTCTTGTGGGAATCGGCCACAAGGCGGCAGCATTTCTCCTTTACCAAATCTGGTTACTAGGGCAACAGAGCCTTACTGGAAGTGGTGTTCTAGGTTGTAAATTAGAATGGAATGTGCGAGGAAAAAGCCCTTTAAGTTTATGTCTCATTACTTCTTGTTGGTATTTTTAACTTAATTTTTATTTTTTATCACAGCAAACTTGATTACAATGTTTTCTTTGTTCTAGGTGTGCAAGATGTGGTTCTTTCACACATATGCATATATCTATTCTTCTTCGGATCCTTTTCCCATGTCGGTTATGACACAATGTTGAGTAGTCTCCTCTTGGTATTGCGTAGGTCTTTGGTGATTATATATTTCACATGTGTTTGTATCTCTCTGTTAACCTCAATATGGTAATGTATCCAATCTCACACCTTTCCATTTGGTGAACCATAAGTTTTTTTAATGAAGCTATGATAGTGTTTCTCTGTGGAAATATCTTTGTTTGTATCATTTTTTAGGTAACACCTATATGTGATATGATAGGATATGGGTCTTTCGCTTTCTCACTTACTCCAAGTTGCGTGATTACTTCTAGACTCATCTATGGTGCTGCAAATGGCATTGTTTCATTTTTTCACAAGCTCATATTCCATCTGTACATGTAGCAGTCCTTCTTTGTCCGCCCATCTGTCGGTGGACTTTCTGGTTACTTCCATATCTTGGCTATGGGAATACTATGCAATGCAGATTTGCGTACCTGTGTCCTTCCAATTCTGTCTTCTTAGTTTATAGGTCCAGGAATAGGTCTGCTGGATCCTATGGTAGCTCAATGTTTACATTTTAAAGGCACCTCTATTCTGTTCTCTTTAGTGGCTCTTTCCAGGTTACGTCCCACATAAAGTTGAGGGTATGCATTTCTTCCCAGCACCTTCAGCATTTATTCTTTGTAGTTTTTGCTGATGGTTATTCTGAGTGGTGTGAGCTGATACCTCTTTGTGGTTGAATTTGCATGTGTCTCATAATGCGTTGAAATTGAGCTTTTAGACATGTCCTTTTTATTTTTCCAGCTGTGATTAGAGCTTATTTCTTCAAAGTGTTTTCTTAAAGTATGTGTCACCATTTGAAATATTTTGGCCATTATCTCCCTCAAGATATTTTGAGGGCAGGTTTCATTTACAGCCCTGCAGTACTTGTTCATATGAAGTGACCATTAGCTCAGGCTTTAAACCTGCTTTTGCAGGTAACGGCCAGAGAGCGGCAGCCTTTCTACGTTCCCCATGCTGGTACCAGGGAAACAGACCTACCGGCCAGTGGTGTTCTTCGGTTATAAACTAGAGTGCAATGTGCCCGGATAAACCCACAAATGTTGATGTCTCCTTGCTTTTGTTTGTTTTTAAATTTAATTTATATTTATTATTAGAGTAATATTCCATTGTGTACGTGGACCACTTCTTCTTGGTGCATTCCTCGGTTGATGGACATTTTCATTGCTTCCAAGTACTGACTATGGTAAATCTTGCTGGCGTACAGGTTTGCCAGCCTGTGACTTTTTGATTCTCATTTTCTCAGGTGATAGGCCAAGCAGTGGTTGTGATTGATTGACTGGTAGCTCAATGTTTCCCTGTTCAAAGCGCCTACATTGTGTTTTCATTAGTGGCTCTTTACATGCCCCCCCCTTACAACCGAGGGTACGCATTTCTCCACACTCCCTTCACCATTTATTTTTTGCAGCATTTTTCCTACTGGCCATTCTGACTGCTCTGAGCTGATAGGTTTTGTAATATGGGTATGCATGTCATTAAAATTTTTAAAATTCATCATATTCCTACGCCTTTGTCTTTTCTCTTAAAAGAAAAAACCGTGAGTACAATATAGCTCTTGAAATTGTCTTCTTCGAAGGTTGCCCTCTTTTGAATTTTTGGGTCGATTTTTGACCGCAGAAATTTTCTGGAGGGCGGGTGCCATTTACAGAACTGCAAGTTGGTGAAAATTTAGTGACCTTTTGCAGTGGGTTCAAAGCTGCTGTTGTGGGAAACGGCCTCAAGGAGGTAGCATTTCTCCATTCCCCAATCTGGGTACTAGGGCAGCAGAGCCTTTCTGGAAGTCATTGTCCTAGGTTGTAAATTAGAATGGAATTTGCCAGGAGAAATCCCCATAAGTTTATGTCTCATTACTTCTTCTTGGTTTTTAAATTTTTTTTTAATCTGTGTAAAGTTTAGAACATTGTCTGTCCTAGGTGTACACAATCTGGTTCATTTGTACATTATGTATGTCTATGAATGTACAGATCCTCTTCCCATGTAAAATATTACAGTGTTCCGTCGACCTCCCTTGCTATATGTTCGGTCTTTTTGATACATGGATATAATATGTATTTGTATATGTATAGTAACACTAAACTTCATTTCTCAATTTCCCCCCTCCTTTCCTTTTAGATGAGCATAGTTTGTTTTCTAAGCCTGTGAGTGTCTTTCTCTTTGGAAATATGTTCATCTGTGTCAGTTATTAGATAATGCCATAAGTGATAATATAGGCTATAGGTCTTTGGCTTTCCGACCTACTTCATGTTTTGTGATTATCTCCAGGCTCATCTATGGTGCCTCAAAGAGCAGTGCTTCAAGGTTTTCCATGGCTAATATTCCATTGTGTACATGGACCACTTCTTCTTGGTGCATTCCTCTGTTGATGGACATGTCCGTTGCTTCCAAGTGTTGCCTATGGTAAATATTGCTGGAGTGCAGGATTGCCAGCCTGTGATTATTGATTTTCATTTTCTCAGGTGATAGACCCAGCAGTGGGTATGATTGATTGACTGCTATGGTAGCTCAACGTTTACCTTTTCAAGGCACCTCAATTGTCCTTTCATTAGTGACTCTTACCACGTCCCCCTTAGAATCGAGGGGACGCATTTCTCCACAATCACGTCAGCATATATTGTTTGCAGGATTTTTGTTGATGGCCATTCTGACTGGTGTGAGCTGATAGGTTTTTGTAATTTGGGTTTACATGCCTGTCAAAATTCCTACAATTCATCATTTTTCCACGCCTTTTACTTTTCTGTTAAAAGAAAAAAGAAAAAAAGTGTGAGTATAATATACCTCTTCAAATTTTCTTTTTGGAAGGTTGCACTCTAGAATTTTTTGGTCGATTTTCGACCTCAGTATTTTTTGGAGGGCAGGTGCCATTTACAGAACTGCCATTGGTGAATATTTAGTGACCTTTGGCAGTGGGTTTAAAGCTGCTGTTGTGGGAAACGGCCACAAGGATGCAGCATTTCTCCATTCCCAAATCTGGGTACTAGGGCAGCAGAGCCGTTCTGGAAGTCCTTTGCCTAGGTTGTAAATTTGGATGGAATGTGCCAGGAAAACCCCCCATAAGTTTATGTCTCATTACTCCTAGTTCGTTGTTTTAATTTTTTCATTTGGGGTAATGGTTAGAATGTTGCTTGTCCAAGGTGTACACACTCTGGTTCATCTACATATTCTATATACCTATTTATGTAGAGATCCTCTTCCCCTGTAAATTATTACAGAGTGTTCCGTAAACCTTCCTTGCTATAGGGTCGGTCTTTTTGATATATGTATATAATATGTATTTGTATACATATGGTAACGCTAATCTTCATTTATCCATCCCCCCCACCTTTCCTTTTAGATAAGCATAGTTGTTTTTTTTTTAAATAAGTCTGTGATTGACTTTCTTTGTGGAAATATGTTCATTTGTGTCCGTTATTAGATAACGCCTATAAGTGATATCATAGGATATAGGACTTTTGCTTTCCGACTTACCTCATGTTCTGTGATTATCTCCAAGATCATCTATGGTGCCTCAAAGAGCAGTGTTTCACTGTTTTCCATGCCTAGTATTCATTGTCTACATGGACCACCACTTCTTCTTTATCCTTTCATCTGTTGATGGACATTTTGGTTGCTTCACTGTCTTGTCTATTGTGAATAAGGCTGCAGTGCAGCTTTTGCAACCCGGGTCTTCTTCATTCTGGTCTTCTCAGGTGAGAGGCCCATTGGTGCGCCTGCTGGATTGAATGGTACCTCAGTTTTTCCTTTTCAACGCAGCTCCTTTCTGTTCTCATTATTAGCGTTTAACCCTTTTACATCTCACCAGCAGCTAGAGGATACACAGTTCTCTAAAACCTCTTCAGCATTTATTGTTTGTAGACTTTTTGCCAATGGTCAGTCGACTGGTGTGAGTTGAAAACATTTTGTAGATTACATTGCATGAGTCTAATACTTCCTGAGGTGGAACTTTTATCCATTTTCCTTTCTTTAAAAAGAGAGTGAGTAAAACTTACCTCTTTATACTATCTTGAAAATCCTGCGTGTTTTGAATTTTTTTTTTATCCATTCCCTACCTCAGCACACTTTTTTAGGGCAGGTGTCCTTTACAGCCCTGAGTCCTTGTGAATGGTAAGTGACCATTAGCTGTGGGTTAAAAGCTGCTCTTGTGGGAATCGGCCACAAGGCGGCAGCATTTCTCCTTTACCAAATCTGGTTACTAGGGCAACAGAGCCTTACTGGAAGTGGTGTTCTAGGTTGTAAATTAGAATGGAATGTGCGAGGAAAAAGCCCTTTAAGTTTATGTCTCATTACTTCTTGTTGGTATTTTTAACTTAATTTTTATTTTTTATCACAGCAAACTTGATTACAATGTTTTCTTTGTTCTAGGTGTGCAAGATGTGGTTCTTTCACACATATGCATATATCTATTCTTCTTCGGATCCTTTTCCCATGTCGGTTATGACACAATGTTGAGTAGTCTCCTCTTGGTATTGCGTAGGTCTTTGGTGATTATATATTTCACATGTGTTTGTATCTCTCTGTTAACCTCAATATGGTAATGTATCCAATCTCACACCTTTCCATTTGGTGAACCATAAGTTTTTTTAATGAAGCTATGATAGTGTTTCTCTGTGGAAATATCTTTGTTTGTATCATTTTTTAGGTAACACCTATATGTGATATGATAGGATATGGGTCTTTCGCTTTCTCACTTACTCCAAGTTGCGTGATTACTTCTAGACTCATCTATGGTGCTGCAAATGACATTGTTTCATTTTTTCACAAGCTCATATTCCATCTGTACATGTAGCAGTCCTTCTTTGTCCGCCCATCTGTCGGTGGACTTTCTGGTTACTTCCATATCTTGGCTATGGGAATACTATGCAATGCAGATTTGCGTACCTGTGTCCTTCCAATTCTGTCTTCTTAGTTTATAGGTCCAGGAATAGGTCTGCTGGATCCTATGGTAGCTCAATGTTTACATTTTAAAGGCACCTCTATTCTGTTCTCTTTAGTGGCTCTTTCCAGGTTACGTCCCACATAAAGTTGAGGGTATGCATTTCTTCCCAGCACCTTCAGCATTTATTCTTTGTAGTTTTTGCTGATGGTTATTCTGAGTGGTGTGAGCTGATACCTCTTTGTGGTTGAATTTGCATGTGTCTCATAATGCGTTGAAATTGAGCTTTTAGACATGTCCTTTTTATTTTTCCAGCTGTGATTAGAGCTTATTTCTTCAAAGTGTTTTCTTAAAGTATGTGTCACCATTTGAAATATTTTGGCCATTATCTCCCTCAAGATATTTTGAGGGCAGGTTTCATTTACAGCCCTGCAGTACTTGTTCATATGAAGTGACCATTAGCTCAGGCTTTAAACCTGCTTTTGCAGGTAACGGCCAGAGAGCGGCAGCCTTTCTACGTTCCCCATGCTGGTACCAGGGAAACAGACCTACCGGCCAGTGGTGTTCTTCGGTTATAAACTAGAGTGCAATGTGCCCGGATAAACCCACAAATGTTGATGTCTCCTTGCTTTTGTTTGTTTTTAAATTTAATTTATATTTATTATTAGAGTAATATTCCATTGTGTACGTGGACCACTTCTTCTTGGTGCATTCCTCGGTTGATGGACATTTTCATTGCTTCCAAGTACTGACTATGGTAAATCTTGCTGGCGTACAGGTTTGCCAGCCTGTGACTTTTTGATTCTCATTTTCTCAGGTGATAGGCCAAGCAGTGGTTGTGATTGATTGACTGGTAGCTCAATGTTTCCCTGTTCAAAGCGCCTACATTGTGTTTTCATTAGTGGCTCTTTACATGCCCCCCCCTTACAACCGAGGGTACGCATTTCTCCACACTCCCTTCACCATTTATTTTTTGCAGCATTTTTCCTACTGGCCATTCTGACTGCTCTGAGCTGATAGGTTTTGTAATATGGGTATGCATGTCATTAAAATTTTTAAAATTCATCATATTCCTACGCCTTTGTCTTTTCTCTTAAAAGAAAAAACCGTGAGTACAATATAGCTCTTGAAATTGTCTTCTTCGAAGGTTGCCCTCTTTTGAATTTTTGGGTCGATTTTTGACCGCAGAAATTTTCTGGAGGGCGGGTGCCATTTACAGAACTGCAAGTTGGTGAAAATTTAGTGACCTTTTGCAGTGGGTTCAAAGCTGCTGTTGTGGGAAACGGCCTCAAGGAGGTAGCATTTCTCCATTCCCCAATCTGGGTACTAGGGCAGCAGAGCCTTTCTGGAAGTCATTGTCCTAGGTTGTAAATTAGAATGGAATTTGCCAGGAGAAATCCCCATAAGTTTATGTCTCATTACTTCTTCTTGGTTTTTAAATTTTTTTTTAATCTGTGTAAAGTTTAGAACATTGTCTGTCCTAGGTGTACACAATCTGGTTCATTTGTACATTATGTATGTCTATGAATGTACAGATCCTCTTCCCATGTAAAATATTACAGTGTTCCGTCGACCTCCCTTGCTATATGTTCGGTCTTTTTGATACATGGATATAATATGTATTTGTATATGTATAGTAACACTAAACTTCATTTCTCAATTTCCCCCCTCCTTTCCTTTTAGATGAGCATAGTTTGTTTTCTAAGCCTGTGAGTGTCTTTCTCTTTGGAAATATGTTCATCTGTGTCAGTTATTAGATAATGCCATAAGTGATAATATAGGCTATAGGTCTTTGGCTTTCCGACCTACTTCATGTTTTGTGATTATCTCCAGGCTCATCTATGGTGCCTCAAAGAGCAGTGCTTCAAGGTTTTCCATGGCTAATATTCCATTGTGTACATGGACCACTTCTTCTTGGTGCATTCCTCTGTTGATGGACATGTCCGTTGCTTCCAAGTGTTGCCTATGGTAAATATTGCTGGAGTGCAGGATTGCCAGCCTGTGATTATTGATTTTCATTTTCTCAGGTGATAGACCCAGCAGTGGGTATGATTGATTGACTGCTATGGTAGCTCAACGTTTACCTTTTCAAGGCACCTCAATTGTCCTTTCATTAGTGACTCTTACCACGTCCCCCTTAGAATCGAGGGGACGCATTTCTCCACAATCACGTCAGCATATATTGTTTGCAGGATTTTTGTTGATGGCCATTCTGACTGGTGTGAGCTGATAGGTTTTTGTAATTTGGGTTTACATGCCTGTCAAAATTCCTACAATTCATCATTTTTCCACGCCTTTTACTTTTCTGTTAAAAGAAAAAAGAAAAAAAGTGTGAGTATAATATACCTCTTCAAATTTTCTTTTTGGAAGGTTGCACTCTAGAATTTTTTGGTCGATTTTCGACCTCAGTATTTTTTGGAGGGCAGGTGCCATTTACAGAACTGCCATTGGTGAATATTTAGTGACCTTTGGCAGTGGGTTTAAAGCTGCTGTTGTGGGAAACGGCCACAAGGATGCAGCATTTCTCCATTCCCAAATCTGGGTACTAGGGCAGCAGAGCCGTTCTGGAAGTCCTTTGCCTAGGTTGTAAATTTGGATGGAATGTGCCAGGAAAACCCCCCATAAGTTTATGTCTCATTACTCCTAGTTTGTTGTTTTAATTTTTTCATTTGGGGTAATGGTTAGAATGTTGCTTGTCCAAGGTGTACACACTCTGGTTCATCTACATATTCTATATACCTATTTATGTAGAGATCCTCTTCCCCTGTAAATTATTACAGAGTGTTCCGTAAACCTTCCTTGCTATAGGGTCGGTCTTTTTGATATATGTATATAATATGTATTTGTATACATATGGTAACGCTAATCTTCATTTATCCATCCCCCCCACCTTTCCTTTTAGATAAGCATAGTTGTTTTTTTTTTAAATAAGTCTGTGATTGACTTTCTTTGTGGAAATATGTTCATTTGTGTCCGTTATTAGATAACGCCTATAAGTGATATCATAGGATATAGGACTTTTGCTTTCCGACTTACCTCATGTTCTGTGATTATCTCCAAGATCATCTATGGTGCCTCAAAGAGCAGTGTTTCACTGTTTTCCATGCCTAGTATTCATTGTCTACATGGACCACCACTTCTTCTTTATCCTTTCATCTGTTGATGGACATTTTGGTTGCTTCACTGTCTTGTCTATTGTGAATAAGGCTGCAGTGCAGCTTTTGCAACCCGGGTCTTCTTCATTCTGGTCTTCTCAGGTGAGAGGCCCATTGGTGCGCCTGCTGGATTGAATGGTACCTCAGTTTTTCCTTTTCAACGCAGCTCCTTTCTGTTCTCATTATTAGCGTTTAACCCTTTTACATCTCACCAGCAGCTAGAGGATACACAGTTCTCTAAAACCTCTTCAGCATTTATTGTTTGTAGACTTTTTGCCAATGGTCAGTCGACTGGTGTGAGTTGAAAACATTTTGTAGATTACATTGCATGAGTCTAATACTTCCTGAGGTGGAACTTTTATCCATTTTCCTTTCTTTAAAAAGAGAGTGAGTAAAACTTACCTCTTTATACTATCTTGAAAATCCTGCGTGTTTTGAATTTTTTTTTTATCCATTCCCTACCTCAGCACACTTTTTTAGGGCAGGTGTCCTTTACAGCCCTGAGTCCTTGTGAATGGTAAGTGACCATTAGCTGTGGGTTAAAAGCTGCTCTTGTGGGAATCGGCCACAAGGCGGCAGCATTTCTCCTTTACCAAATCTGGTTACTAGGGCAACAGAGCCTTACTGGAAGTGGTGTTCTAGGTTGTAAATTAGAATGGAATGTGCGAGGAAAAAGCCCTTTAAGTTTATGTCTCATTACTTCTTGTTGGTATTTTTAACTTAATTTTTATTTTTTATCACAGCAAACTTGATTACAATGTTTTCTTTGTTCTAGGTGTGCAAGATGTGGTTCTTTCACACATATGCATATATCTATTCTTCTTCGGATCCTTTTCCCATGTCGGTTATGACACAATGTTGAGTAGTCTCCTCTTGGTATTGCGTAGGTCTTTGGTGATTATATATTTCACATGTGTTTGTATCTCTCTGTTAACCTCAATATGGTAATGTATCCAATCTCACACCTTTCCATTTGGTGAACCATAAGTTTTTTTAATGAAGCTATGATAGTGTTTCTCTGTGGAAATATCTTTGTTTGTATCATTTTTTAGGTAACACCTATATGTGATATGATAGGATATGGGTCTTTCGCTTTCTCACTTACTCCAAGTTGCGTGATTACTTCTAGACTCATCTATGGTGCTGCAAATGGCATTGTTTCATTTTTTCACAAGCTCATATTCCATCTGTACATGTAGCAGTCCTTCTTTGTCCGCCCATCTGTCGGTGGACTTTCTGGTTACTTCCATATCTTGGCTATGGGAATACTATGCAATGCAGATTTGCGTACCTGTGTCCTTCCAATTCTGTCTTCTTAGTTTATAGGTCCAGGAATAGGTCTGCTGGATCCTATGGTAGCTCAATGTTTACATTTTAAAGGCACCTCTATTCTGTTCTCTTTAGTGGCTCTTTCCAGGTTACGTCCCACATAAAGTTGAGGGTATGCATTTCTTCCCAGCACCTTCAGCATTTATTCTTTGTAGTTTTTGCTGATGGTTATTCTGAGTGGTGTGAGCTGATACCTCTTTGTGGTTGAATTTGCATGTGTCTCATAATGCGTTGAAATTGAGCTTTTAGACATGTCCTTTTTATTTTTCCAGCTGTGATTAGAGCTTATTTCTTCAAAGTGTTTTCTTAAAGTATGTGTCACCATTTGAAATATTTTGGCCATTATCTCCCTCAAGATATTTTGAGGGCAGGTTTCATTTACAGCCCTGCAGTACTTGTTCATATGAAGTGACCATTAGCTCAGGCTTTAAACCTGCTTTTGCAGGTAACGGCCAGAGAGCGGCAGCCTTTCTACGTTCCCCATGCTGGTACCAGGGAAACAGACCTACCGGCCAGTGGTGTTCTTCGGTTATAAACTAGAGTGCAATGTGCCCGGATAAACCCACAAATGTTGATGTCTCCTTGCTTTTGTTTGTTTTTAAATTTAATTTATATTTATTATTAGAGTAATATTCCATTGTGTACGTGGACCACTTCTTCTTGGTGCATTCCTCGGTTGATGGACATTTTCATTGCTTCCAAGTACTGACTATGGTAAATCTTGCTGGCGTACAGGTTTGCCAGCCTGTGACTTTTTGATTCTCATTTTCTCAGGTGATAGGCCAAGCAGTGGTTGTGATTGATTGACTGGTAGCTCAATGTTTCCCTGTTCAAAGCGCCTACATTGTGTTTTCATTAGTGGCTCTTTACATGCCCCCCCCTTACAACCGAGGGTACGCATTTCTCCACACTCCCTTCACCATTTATTTTTTGCAGCATTTTTCCTACTGGCCATTCTGACTGCTCTGAGCTGATAGGTTTTGTAATATGGGTATGCATGTCATTAAAATTTTTAAAATTCATCATATTCCTACGCCTTTGTCTTTTCTCTTAAAAGAAAAAACCGTGAGTACAATATAGCTCTTGAAATTGTCTTCTTCGAAGGTTGCCCTCTTTTGAATTTTTGGGTCGATTTTTGACCGCAGAAATTTTCTGGAGGGCGGGTGCCATTTACAGAACTGCAAGTTGGTGAAAATTTAGTGACCTTTTGCAGTGGGTTCAAAGCTGCTGTTGTGGGAAACGGCCTCAAGGAGGTAGCATTTCTCCATTCCCCAATCTGGGTACTAGGGAAGCAGAGCCTTTCTGGAAGTCATTGTCCTAGGTTGTAAATTAGAATGGAATTTGCCAGGAGAAATCCCCATAAGTTTATGTCTCATTACTTCTTCTTGGTTTTTAAATTTTTTTTTAATCTGTGTAAAGTTTAGAACATTGTCTGTCCTAGGTGTACACAATCTGGTTCATTTGTACATTATGTATGTCTATGAATGTACAGATCCTCTTCCCATGTAAAATATTACAGTGTTCCGTCGACCTCCCTTGCTATATGTTCGGTCTTTTTGATACATGGATATAATATGTATTTGTATATGTATAGTAACACTAAACTTCATTTCTCAATTTCCCCCCTCCTTTCCTTTTAGATGAGCATAGTTTGTTTTCTAAGCCTGTGAGTGTCTTTCTCTTTGGAAATATGTTCATCTGTGTCAGTTATTAGATAATGCCATAAGTGATAATATAGGCTATAGGTCTTTGGCTTTCCGACCTACTTCATGTTTTGTGATTATCTCCAGGCTCATCTATGGTGCCTCAAAGAGCAGTGCTTCAAGGTTTTCCATGGCTAATATTCCATTGTGTACATGGACCACTTCTTCTTGGTGCATTCCTCTGTTGATGGACATGTCCGTTGCTTCCAAGTGTTGCCTATGGTAAATATTGCTGGAGTGCAGGATTGCCAGCCTGTGATTATTGATTTTCATTTTCTCAGGTGATAGACCCAGCAGTGGGTATGATTGATTGACTGCTATGGTAGCTCAACGTTTACCTTTTCAAGGCACCTCAATTGTCCTTTCATTAGTGACTCTTACCACGTCCCCCTTAGAATCGAGGGGACGCATTTCTCCACAATCACGTCAGCATATATTGTTTGCAGGATTTTTGTTGATGGCCATTCTGACTGGTGTGAGCTGATAGGTTTTTGTAATTTGGGTTTACATGCCTGTCAAAATTCCTACAATTCATCATTTTTCCACGCCTTTTACTTTTCTGTTAAAAGAAAAAAGAAAAAAAGTGTGAGTATAATATACCTCTTCAAATTTTCTTTTTGGAAGGTTGCACTCTAGAATTTTTTGGTCGATTTTCGACCTCAGTATTTTTTGGAGGGCAGGTGCCATTTACAGAACTGCCATTGGTGAATATTTAGTGACCTTTGGCAGTGGGTTTAAAGCTGCTGTTGTGGGAAACGGCCACAAGGATGCAGCATTTCTCCATTCCCAAATCTGGGTACTAGGGCAGCAGAGCCGTTCTGGAAGTCCTTTGCCTAGGTTGTAAATTTGGATGGAATGTGCCAGGAAAACCCCCCATAAGTTTATGTCTCATTACTCCTAGTTCGTTGTTTTAATTTTTTCATTTGGGGTAATGGTTAGAATGTTGCTTGTCCAAGGTGTACACACTCTGGTTCATCTACATATTCTATATACCTATTTATGTAGAGATCCTCTTCCCCTGTAAATTATTACAGAGTGTTCCGTAAACCTTCCTTGCTATAGGGTCGGTCTTTTTGATATATGTATATAATATGTATTTGTATACATATGGTAACGCTAATCTTCATTTATCCATCCCCCCCACCTTTCCTTTTAGATAAGCATAGTTGTTTTTTTTTTAAATAAGTCTGTGATTGACTTTCTTTGTGGAAATATGTTCATTTGTGTCCGTTATTAGATAACGCCTATAAGTGATATCATAGGATATAGGACTTTTGCTTTCCGACTTACCTCATGTTCTGTGATTATCTCCAAGATCATCTATGGTGCCTCAAAGAGCAGTGTTTCACTGTTTTCCATGCCTAGTATTCATTGTCTACATGGACCACCACTTCTTCTTTATCCTTTCATCTGTTGATGGACATTTTGGTTGCTTCACTGTCTTGTCTATTGTGAATAAGGCTGCAGTGCAGCTTTTGCAACCCGGGTCTTCTTCATTCTGGTCTTCTCAGGTGAGAGGCCCATTGGTGCGCCTGCTGGATTGAATGGTACCTCAGTTTTTCCTTTTCAACGCAGCTCCTTTCTGTTCTCATTATTAGCGTTTAACCCTTTTACATCTCACCAGCAGCTAGAGGATACACAGTTCTCTAAAACCTCTTCAGCATTTATTGTTTGTAGACTTTTTGCCAATGGTCAGTCGACTGGTGTGAGTTGAAAACATTTTGTAGATTACATTGCATGAGTCTAATACTTCCTGAGGTGGAACTTTTATCCATTTTCCTTTCTTTAAAAAGAGAGTGAGTAAAACTTACCTCTTTATACTATCTTGAAAATCCTGCGTGTTTTGAATTTTTTTTTTATCCATTCCCTACCTCAGCACACTTTTTTAGGGCAGGTGTCCTTTACAGCCCTGAGTCCTTGTGAATGGTAAGTGACCATTAGCTGTGGGTTAAAAGCTGCTCTTGTGGGAATCGGCCACAAGGCGGCAGCATTTCTCCTTTACCAAATCTGGTTACTAGGGCAACAGAGCCTTACTGGAAGTGGTGTTCTAGGTTGTAAATTAGAATGGAATGTGCGAGGAAAAAGCCCTTTAAGTTTATGTCTCATTACTTCTTGTTGGTATTTTTAACTTAATTTTTATTTTTTATCACAGCAAACTTGATTACAATGTTTTCTTTGTTCTAGGTGTGCAAGATGTGGTTCTTTCACACATATGCATATATCTATTCTTCTTCGGATCCTTTTCCCATGTCGGTTATGACACAATGTTGAGTAGTCTCCTCTTGGTATTGCGTAGGTCTTTGGTGATTATATATTTCACATGTGTTTGTATCTCTCTGTTAACCTCAATATGGTAATGTATCCAATCTCACACCTTTCCATTTGGTGAACCATAAGTTTTTTTAATGAAGCTATGATAGTGTTTCTCTGTGGAAATATCTTTGTTTGTATCATTTTTTAGGTAACACCTATATGTGATATGATAGGATATGGGTCTTTCGCTTTCTCACTTACTCCAAGTTGCGTGATTACTTCTAGACTCATCTATGGTGCTGCAAATGGCATTGTTTCATTTTTTCACAAGCTCATATTCCATCTGTACATGTAGCAGTCCTTCTTTGTCCGCCCATCTGTCGGTGGACTTTCTGGTTACTTCCATATCTTGGCTATGGGAATACTATGCAATGCAGATTTGCGTACCTGTGTCCTTCCAATTCTGTCTTCTTAGTTTATAGGTCCAGGAATAGGTCTGCTGGATCCTATGGTAGCTCAATGTTTACATTTTAAAGGCACCTCTATTCTGTTCTCTTTAGTGGCTCTTTCCAGGTTACGTCCCACATAAAGTTGAGGGTATGCATTTCTTCCCAGCACCTTCAGCATTTATTCTTTGTAGTTTTTGCTGATGGTTATTCTGAGTGGTGTGAGCTGATACCTCTTTGTGGTTGAATTTGCATGTGTCTCATAATGCGTTGAAATTGAGCTTTTAGACATGTCCTTTTTATTTTTCCAGCTGTGATTAGAGCTTATTTCTTCAAAGTGTTTTCATAAAGTATGTGTCACCATTTGAAATATTTTGGCCATTATCTCCCTCAAGATATTTTGAGGGCAGGTTTCATTTACAGCCCTGCAGTACTTGTTCATATGAAGTGACCATTAGCTCAGGCTTTAAACCTGCTTTTGCAGGTAACGGCCAGAGAGCGGCAGCCTTTCTACGTTCCCCATGCTGGTACCAGGGAAACAGACCTACCGGCCAGTGGTGTTCTTCGGTTATAAACTAGAGTGCAATGTGCCCGGATAAACCCACAAATGTTGATGTCTCCTTGCTTTTGTTTGTTTTTAAATTTAATTTATATTTATTATTAGAGTAATATTCCATTGTGTACGTGGACCACTTCTTCTTGGTGCATTCCTCGGTTGATGGACATTTTCATTGCTTCCAAGTACTGACTATGGTAAATCTTGCTGGCGTACAGGTTTGCCAGCCTGTGACTTTTTGATTCTCATTTTCTCAGGTGATAGGCCAAGCAGTGGTTGTGATTGATTGACTGGTAGCTCAATGTTTCCCTGTTCAAAGCGCCTACATTGTGTTTTCATTAGTGGCTCTTTACATGCCCCCCCCCTTACAACCGAGGGTACGCATTTCTCCACACTCCCTTCACCATTTATTTTTTGCAGCATTTTTCCTACTGGCCATTCTGACTGCTCTGAGCTGATAGGTTTTGTAATATGGGTATGCATGTCATTAAAATTTTTAAAATTCATCATATTCCTACGCCTTTGTCTTTTCTCTTAAAAGAAAAAACCGTGAGTACAATATAGCTCTTGAAATTGTCTTCTTCGAAGGTTGCCCTCTTTTGAATTTTTGGGTCGATTTTTGACCGCAGAAATTTTCTGGAGGGCGGGTGCCATTTACAGAACTGCAAGTTGGTGAAAATTTAGTGACCTTTTGCAGTGGGTTCAAAGCTGCTGTTGTGGGAAACGGCCTCAAGGAGGTAGCATTTCTCCATTCCCCAATCTGGGTACTAGGGCAGCAGAGCCTTTCTGGAAGTCATTGTCCTAGGTTGTAAATTAGAATGGAATTTGCCAGGAGAAATCCCCATAAGTTTATGTCTCATTACTTCTTCTTGGTTTTTAAATTTTTTTTTAATCTGTGTAAAGTTTAGAACATTGTCTGTCCTAGGTGTACACAATCTGGTTCATTTGTACATTATGTATGTCTATGAATGTACAGATCCTCTTCCCATGTAAAATATTACAGTGTTCCGTCGACCTCCCTTGCTATATGTTCGGTCTTTTTGATACATGGATATAATATGTATTTGTATATGTATAGTAACACTAAACTTCATTTCTCAATTTCCCCCCTCCTTTCCTTTTAGATGAGCATAGTTTGTTTTCTAAGCCTGTGAGTGTCTTTCTCTTTGGAAATATGTTCATCTGTGTCAGTTATTAGATAATGCCATAAGTGATAATATAGGCTATAGGTCTTTGGCTTTCCGACCTACTTCATGTTTTGTGATTATCTCCAGGCTCATCTATGGTGCCTCAAAGAGCAGTGCTTCAAGGTTTTCCATGGCTAATATTCCATTGTGTACATGGACCACTTCTTCTTGGTGCATTCCTCTGTTGATGGACATGTCCGTTGCTTCCAAGTGTTGCCTATGGTAAATATTGCTGGAGTGCAGGATTGCCAGCCTGTGATTATTGATTTTCATTTTCTCAGGTGATAGACCCAGCAGTGGGTATGATTGATTGACTGCTATGGTAGCTCAACGTTTACCTTTTCAAGGCACCTCAATTGTCCTTTCATTAGTGACTCTTACCACGTCCCCCTTAGAATCGAGGGGACGCATTTCTCCACAATCACGTCAGCATATATTGTTTGCAGGATTTTTGTTGATGGCCATTCTGACTGGTGTGAGCTGATAGGTTTTTGTAATTTGGGTTTACATGCCTGTCAAAATTCCTACAATTCATCATTTTTCCACGCCTTTTACTTTTCTGTTAAAAGAAAAAAGAAAAAAAGTGTGAGTATAATATACCTCTTCAAATTTTCTTTTTGGAAGGTTGCACTCTAGAATTTTTTGGTCGATTTTCGACCTCAGTATTTTTTGGAGGGCAGGTGCCATTTACAGAACTGCCATTGGTGAATATTTAGTGACCTTTGGCAGTGGGTTTAAAGCTGCTGTTGTGGGAAACGGCCACAAGGATGCAGCATTTCTCCATTCCCAAATCTGGGTACTAGGGCAGCAGAGCCGTTCTGGAAGTCCTTTGCCTAGGTTGTAAATTTGGATGGAATGTGCCAGGAAAACCCCCCATAAGTTTATGTCTCATTACTCCTAGTTCGTTGTTTTAATTTTTTCATTTGGGGTAATGGTTAGAATGTTGCTTGTCCAAGGTGTACACACTCTGGTTCATCTACATATTCTATATACCTATTTATGTAGAGATCCTCTTCCCCTGTAAATTATTACAGAGTGTTCCGTAAACCTTCCTTGCTATAGGGTCGGTCTTTTTGATATATGTATATAATATGTATTTGTATACATATGGTAACGCTAATCTTCATTTATCCATCCCCCCCACCTTTCCTTTTAGATAAGCATAGTTGTTTTTTTTTTAAATAAGTCTGTGATTGACTTTCTTTGTGGAAATATGTTCATTTGTGTCCGTTATTAGATAACGCCTATAAGTGATATCATAGGATATAGGACTTTTGCTTTCCGACTTACCTCATGTTCTGTGATTATCTCCAAGATCATCTATGGTGCCTCAAAGAGCAGTGTTTCACTGTTTTCCATGCCTAGTATTCATTGTCTACATGGACCACCACTTCTTCTTTATCCTTTCATCTGTTGATGGACATTTTGGTTGCTTCACTGTCTTGTCTATTGTGAATAAGGCTGCAGTGCAGCTTTTGCAACCCGGGTCTTCTTCATTCTGGTCTTCTCAGGTGAGAGGCCCATTGGTGCGCCTGCTGGATTGAATGGTACCTCAGTTTTTCCTTTTCAACGCAGCTCCTTTCTGTTCTCATTATTAGCGTTTAACCCTTTTACATCTCACCAGCAGCTAGAGGATACACAGTTCTCTAAAACCTCTTCAGCATTTATTGTTTGTAGACTTTTTGCCAATGGTCAGTCGACTGGTGTGAGTTGAAAACATTTTGTAGATTACATTGCATGAGTCTAATACTTCCTGAGGTGGAACTTTTATCCATTTTCCTTTCTTTAAAAAGAGAGTGAGTAAAACTTACCTCTTTATACTATCTTGAAAATCCTGCGTGTTTTGAATTTTTTTTTTATCCATTCCCTACCTCAGCACACTTTTTTAGGGCAGGTGTCCTTTACAGCCCTGAGTCCTTGTGAATGGTAAGTGACCATTAGCTGTGGGTTAAAAGCTGCTCTTGTGGGAATCGGCCACAAGGCGGCAGCATTTCTCCTTTACCAAATCTGGTTACTAGGGCAACAGAGCCTTACTGGAAGTGGTGTTCTAGGTTGTAAATTAGAATGGAATGTGCGAGGAAAAAGCCCTTTAAGTTTATGTCTCATTACTTCTTGTTGGTATTTTTAACTTAATTTTTATTTTTTATCACAGCAAACTTGATTACAATGTTTTCTTTGTTCTAGGTGTGCAAGATGTGGTTCTTTCACACATATGCATATATCTATTCTTCTTCGGATCCTTTTCCCATGTCGGTTATGACACAATGTTGAGTAGTCTCCTCTTGGTATTGCGTAGGTCTTTGGTGATTATATATTTCACATGTGTTTGTATCTCTCTGTTAACCTCAATATGGTAATGTATCCAATCTCACACCTTTCCATTTGGTGAACCATAAGTTTTTTTAATGAAGCTATGATAGTGTTTCTCTGTGGAAATATCTTTGTTTGTATCATTTTTTAGGTAACACCTATATGTGATATGATAGGATATGGGTCTTTCGCTTTCTCACTTACTCCAAGTTGCGTGATTACTTCTAGACTCATCTATGGTGCTGCAAATGGCATTGTTTCATTTTTTCACAAGCTCATATTCCATCTGTACATGTAGCAGTCCTTCTTTGTCCGCCCATCTGTCGGTGGACTTTCTGGTTACTTCCATATCTTGGCTATGGGAATACTATGCAATGCAGATTTGCGTACCTGTGTCCTTCCAATTCTGTCTTCTTAGTTTATAGGTCCAGGAATAGGTCTGCTGGATCCTATGGTAGCTCAATGTTTACATTTTAAAGGCACCTCTATTCTGTTCTCTTTAGTGGCTCTTTCCAGGTTACGTCCCACATAAAGTTGAGGGTATGCATTTCTTCCCAGCACCTTCAGCATTTATTCTTTGTAGTTTTTGCTGATGGTTATTCTGAGTGGTGTGAGCTGATACCTCTTTGTGGTTGAATTTGCATGTGTCTCATAATGCGTTGAAATTGAGCTTTTAGACATGTCCTTTTTATTTTTCCAGCTGTGATTAGAGCTTATTTCTTCAAAGTGTTTTCTTAAAGTATGTGTCACCATTTGAAATATTTTGGCCATTATCTCCCTCAAGATATTTTGAGGGCAGGTTTCATTTACAGCCCTGCAGTACTTGTTCATATGAAGTGACCATTAGCTCAGGCTTTAAACCTGCTTTTGCAGGTAACGGCCAGAGAGCGGCAGCCTTTCTACGTTCCCCATGCTGGTACCAGGGAAACAGACCTACCGGCCAGTGGTGTTCTTCGGTTATAAACTAGAGTGCAATGTGCCCGGATAAACCCACAAATGTTGATGTCTCCTTGCTTTTGTTTGTTTTTAAATTTAATTTATATTTATTATTAGAGTAATATTCCATTGTGTACGTGGACCACTTCTTCTTGGTGCATTCCTCGGTTGATGGACATTTTCATTGCTTCCAAGTACTGACTATGGTAAATCTTGCTGGCGTACAGGTTTGCCAGCCTGTGACTTTTTGATTCTCATTTTCTCAGGTGATAGGCCAAGCAGTGGTTGTGATTGATTGACTGGTAGCTCAATGTTTCCCTGTTCAAAGCGCCTACATTGTGTTTTCATTAGTGGCTCTTTACATGCCCCCCCCCTTACAACCGAGGGTACGCATTTCTCCACACTCCCTTCACCATTTATTTTTTGCAGCATTTTTCCTACTGGCCATTCTGACTGCTCTGAGCTGATAGGTTTTGTAATATGGGTATGCATGTCATTAAAATTTTTAAAATTCATCATATTCCTACGCCTTTGTCTTTTCTCTTAAAAGAAAAAACCGTGAGTACAATATAGCTCTTGAAATTGTCTTCTTCGAAGGTTGCCCTCTTTTGAATTTTTGGGTCGATTTTTGACCGCAGAAATTTTCTGGAGGGCGGGTGCCATTTACAGAACTGTAAGTTGGTGAAAATTTAGTGACCTTTTGCAGTGGGTTCAAAGCTGCTGTTGTGGGAAACGGCCTCAAGGAGGTAGCATTTCTCCATTCCCCAATCTGGGTACTAGGGAAGCAGAGCCTTTCTGGAAGTCATTGTCCTAGGTTGTAAATTAGAATGGAATTTGCCAGGAGAAATCCCCATAAGTTTATGTCTCATTACTTCTTCTTGGTTTTTAAATTTTTTTTTAATCTGTGTAAAGTTTAGAACATTGTCTGTCCTAGGTGTACACAATCTGGTTCATTTGTACATTATGTATGTCTATGAATGTACAGATCCTCTTCCCATGTAAAATATTACAGTGTTCCGTCGACCTCCCTTGCTATATGTTCGGTCTTTTTGATACATGGATATAATATGTATTTGTATATGTATAGTAACACTAAACTTCATTTCTCAATTTCCCCCCTCCTTTCCTTTTAGATGAGCATAGTTTGTTTTCTAAGCCTGTGAGTGTCTTTCTCTTTGGAAATATGTTCATCTGTGTCAGTTATTAGATAATGCCATAAGTGATAATATAGGCTATAGGTCTTTGGCTTTCCGACCTACTTCATGTTTTGTGATTATCTCCAGGCTCATCTATGGTGCCTCAAAGAGCAGTGCTTCAAAGTTTTCCATGGCTAATATTCCATTGTGTACATGGACCACTTCTTCTTGGTGCATTCCTCTGTTGATGGACATGTCCGTTGCTTCCAAGTGTTGCCTATGGTAAATATTGCTGGAGTGCAGGATTGCCAGCCTGTGATTATTGATTTTCATTTTCTCAGGTGATAGACCCAGCAGTGGGTATGATTGATTGACTGCTATGGTAGCTCAACGTTTACCTTTTCAAGGCACCTCAATTGTCCTTTCATTAGTGACTCTTACCACGTCCCCCTTAGAATCGAGGGGACGCATTTCTCCACAATCACGTCAGCATATATTGTTTGCAGGATTTTTGTTGATGGCCATTCTGACTGGTGTGAGCTGATAGGTTTTTGTAATTTGGGTTTACATGCCTGTCAAAATTCCTACAATTCATCATTTTTCCACGCCTTTTACTTTTCTGTTAAAAGAAAAAAGAAAAAAAGTGTGAGTATAATATACCTCTTCAAATTTTCTTTTTGGAAGGTTGCACTCTAGAATTTTTTGGTCGATTTTCGACCTCAGTATTTTTTGGAGGGCAGGTGCCATTTACAGAACTGCCATTGGTGAATATTTAGTGACCTTTGGCAGTGGGTTTAAAGCTGCTGTTGTGGGAAACGGCCACAAGGATGCAGCATTTCTCCATTCCCAAATCTGGGTACTAGGGCAGCAGAGCCGTTCTGGAAGTCCTTTGCCTAGGTTGTAAATTTGGATGGAATGTGCCAGGAAAACCCCCCATAAGTTTATGTCTCATTACTCCTAGTTCGTTGTTTTAATTTTTTCATTTGGGGTAATGGTTAGAATGTTGCTTGTCCAAGGTGTACACACTCTGGTTCATCTACATATTCTATATACCTATTTATGTAGAGATCCTCTTCCCCTGTAAATTATTACAGAGTGTTCCGTAAACCTTCCTTGCTATAGGGTCGGTCTTTTTGATATATGTATATAATATGTATTTGTATACATATGGTAACGCTAATCTTCATTTATCCATCCCCCCCACCTTTCCTTTTAGATAAGCATAGTTGTTTTTTTTTTAAATAAGTCTGTGATTGACTTTCTTTGTGGAAATATGTTCATTTGTGTCCGTTATTAGATAACGCCTATAAGTGATATCATAGGATATAGGACTTTTGCTTTCCGACTTACCTCATGTTCTGTGATTATCTCCAAGATCATCTATGGTGCCTCAAAGAGCAGTGTTTCACTGTTTTCCATGGCTAGTATTCATTGTCTACATGGACCACCACTTCTTCTTTATCCTTTCATCTGTTGATGGACATTTTGGTTGCTTCACTGTCTTGTCTATTGTGAATAAGGCTGCAGTGCAGCTTTTGCAACCCGGGTCTTCTTCATTCTGGTCTTCTCAGGTGAGAGGCCCATTGGTGATCCTGCTGGATTGAAAGGTACCTCAGTTTTTCCTTTTCAGCGCAGCTCCTTTCTGTTCGCATTATTAGCATTTAACCCTTTTACATCTCACCAGCAGCTACAGGGTTCACAGATCTCTAAAACCTCTTCAGCATTTATTGTTTGTAGACTTTTTGCCAATGGTCAGTCGACTGGTGTGAGTTGAAAACTTTTTGTAGATTAGATTGCATGAGTCTCATACTTCCTGAGGTGGAACTTTTATCCATTTTCCTTTCTTTAAAAAGAGAGTGAGTAAAACTTACCTCTTTATACTATCTTGAAAATCCTGCGTGTTTTGAATTTTTTTTTATCCATTCCCTACCTCAGCACACTTTTTTAGGGCAGGTGTCCTTTACAGCCCTGAGTCCTTGTGAATGGTAAGTGACCATTAGCTGTGGGTTAAAAGCTGCTCTTGCGGGAATCGGCCACAAGGCGGCAGCATTTCTCCTTTACCAAATCTGGTTACTAGGGCAACAGAGCCTTACTGGAAGTGGTGTTCTAGGTTGTAAATTAGAATGGAATGTGCGAGGAAAAAGCCCTTTAAGTTTATGTCTCATTACTTCTTGTTGGTATTTTTAAATTAATTTTTATTTTTCATCACAGCAAACTTGATTACAATGTTTTGTTTGTTCTAAGTGTGAAAGATGTGGTTCTTTCACACATACGCATATATCTATTCTTCTTCGGATCCTTTTCCCATGTAGGTTATGACACAATGTTGAGTAGTCTCCTCTTGGTATTGCGTAGGTCTTTGGTGATTATATATTTCACATGTGTTTGTATCTCTCTGTTAACCTCAATATGGTAATGTATCCAATCCTCACACCTTTCCATTTGGTGAACCATAAGTTTTTTTAATGAAGCTATGATAGTGTTTCTCTGTGGAAATATCTTTGTTTGTATCATTTTTTAGGTAACACCTATATGTGATATGATAGGATATGGGTCTTTCGCTTTCTCACTTACTCCAAGTGGCGTGATTACATCTAGACTCATCTATGGTGCTGCAAATGGCATTGTTTCATTTTTTCACAAGCTCATATTCCATCTGTACATGTAGCAGTTCTTCTTTGTCCGCCCATCTGTCGGTGGACTTTCTGGTTACTTCCATATCTTGGCTATGGGAATACTATGCAATGCAGATTTGCGTACCTGTGTCCTTCCAATTCTGTCTTCTTAGTTTATAGGTCCAGGAATAGGTCTGCTGGATGCTATGGTAGCTAAATGTTTACCTTTTAAAGGCACCTCTATTCTGTTCTCTTTAGTGGCTCTTTCCAGGTTACGTCCCACATAAAGTTGAGGGTATGCATTTCTTCCCAGCACCTTCAGCATTTATTCTTTGTAGTTTTTGCTGATGGTTATTCTGAGTGGTGTGAGCTGATACCTCTTTGTGGTTGAATTTGCATGTGTCTCATAATGCGTTGAAATTGAGCTTTTAGACATGTCCTTTTTATTTTTCCAGCTGTGATTAGAGCTTATTTCTTCAAAGTGTTTTCTTAAAGTATGTGTCACCATTTGAAATATTTTGGCCATTATCTCCCTCAAGATATTTTGAGGGCAGGTTTCATTTACAGCCCTGCAGCACTTGTTCATATGAAGTGACCATTAGCTCAGGCTTTAAACCTGCTTTTGCAGGTAACGGCCAGAGAGTGGCAGCCTTTCTACGTTCCCCATGCTGGTACCAGGGAAACAGACCTACCGGCCAGTGGTGTTCTTCGGTTATAAACTAGAGTGCAATGTGCCCGGATAAACCCACAAATGTTGATGTCTCCTTGCTTTTGTTTGTTTTTAAATTTAATTTATATTTATTATTAGAGTAATATTCCATTGTGTACGTGGACCACTTCTTCTTGGTGCATTCCTCGGTTGATGGACATTTTCATTGCTTCCAAGTGCTGGCTATGGTAAATCTTGCTGGCGTACAGGTTTGCCAGCCTGTGACTTTTTGATTCTCATTTTCTCAGGTGATAGGCCAAGCAGTGGTTGTGATTGATTGACTGGTAGCTCAATGTTTCCCTGTTCAAAGCGCCTACATTGTGTTTTCATTAGTGGATCTTTACATGCCCCCCCCTTACAACCGAGGGTACGCATTTCTCCACACTCCCTTCACCATTTATTTTTTGCAGCATTTTTCCTAATGGCCATTCTGACTGCTCTGAGCTGATAGGTTTTGTAATATGGGTATGCATGTCATTAAAATTTTTAAAATTCATCATATTCCTACGCCTTTGTCTTTTCTCTTAAAAGAAAAAACCGTGAGTACAATATAGCTATTGAAATTGTCTTCTTCGAAGGTTGCCCTCTTTTGAAATTTTTGGTCGATTTTTGACCGCAGAAATTTTCTGGAGGGCGGGTGCCATTTACAGAACTGCAAGTTGGTGAAAATTTAGTGACCTTTTGCAGTGGGTTCAAAGCTGCTGTTGTGGGAAACGGCCTCAAGGAGGTAGCATTTCTCCATTCCCCAATCTGGGTACTAGGGAAGCAGAGCCTTTCTGGAAGTCATTGTCCTAGGTTGTAAATTAGAATGGAATTTGCCAGGAGAAATCCCCATAAGTTTATGTCTCATTACTTCTTCTTGGTTTTTAATTTTTTTTTTAATCTGTGTAAAGTTTAGAACATTGTCTGTCCTAGGTGTACACAATCTGGTTCATTTGTACATTATGTATGTCTATGAATGTACAGATCCTCTTCCCATGTAAAATATTACAGTGTTCCGTCGACCTCCCTTGCTATATGTTCGGTCTTTTTGATACATGGATATAATATGTATTTGTATATGTATAGTAACACTAAACTTCATTTCTCAATTTCCCCCCTCCTTTCCTTTTAGATGAGCATAGTTTGTTTTCTAAGCCTGTGAGTGTCTTTCTCTTTGGAAATATGTTCATCTGTGTCAGTTATTAGATAATGCCATAAGTGATAATATAGGCTATAGGTCTTTGGCTTTCCGACCTACTTCATGTTTTGTGATTATCTCCAGGCTCATCTATGGTGCCTCAAAGAGCAGTGCTTCAAGGTTTTCCATGGCTAATATTCCATTGTGTACATGGACCACTTCTTCTTGGTGCATTCCTCTGTTGATGGACATGTCCGTTGCTTCCAAGTGTTGCCTATGGTAAATATTGCTGGAGTGCAGGATTGCCAGCCTGTGATTATTGATTTTCATTTTCTCAGGTGATAGACCCAGCAGTGGGTATGATTGATTGACTGCTATGGTAGCTCAACGTTTACCTTTTCAATGCACCTCAATTGTCCTTTCATTAGTGACTCTTACCACGTCCCCCTTAGAATCGAGGGGACGCATTTCTCCACAATCACGTCAGCATATATTGTTTGCAGGATTTTTGTTGATGGCCATTCTGACTGGTGTGAGCTGATAGGTTTTTGTAATTTGGGTTTACATGCCTGTCAAAATTCCTACAATTCATCATTTTTCCACGCCTTTTACTTTTCTGTTAAAAGAAAAAAGAAAAAAAGTGTGAGTATAATATACCTCTTCAAATTTTCTTTTTGGAAGGTTGCACTCTAGAATTTTTTGGTCGATTTTCGACCTCAGTATTTTTTGGAGGGCAGGTGCCATTTACAGAACTGCCATTGGTGAATATTTAGTGACCTTTGGCAGTGGGTTTAAAGCTGCTGTTGTGGGAAACGGCCACAAGGATGCAGCATTTCTCCATTCCCAAATCTGGGTACTAGGGCAGCAGAGCCGTTCTGGAAGTCCTTTGCCTAGGTTGTAAATTTGGATGGAATGTGCCAGGAAAACCCCCCATAAGTTTATGTCTCATTACTCCTAGTTCGTTGTTTTAATTTTTTCATTTGGGGTAATGGTTAGAATGTTGCTTGTCCAAGGTGTACACACTCTGGTTCATCTACATATTCTATATACCTATTTATGTAGAGATCCTCTTCCCCTGTAAATTATTACAGAGTGTTCCGTAAACCTTCCTTGCTATAGGGTCGGTCTTTTTGATATATGTATATAATATGTATTTGTATACATATGGTAACGCTAATCTTCATTTATCCATCCCCCCCACCTTTCCTTTTAGATAAGCATAGTTGTTTTTTTTTAAAATAAGTCTGTGATTGACTTTCTTTGTGGAAATATGTTCATTTGTGTCCGTTATTAGATAACGCCTATAAGTGATATCATAGGATATAGGACTTTTGCTTTCCGACTTACCTCATGTTCTGTGATTATCTCCAAGATCATCTATGGTGCCTCAAAGAGCAGTGTTTCACTGTTTTCCATGCCTAGTATTCATTGTCTACATGGACCACCACTTCTTCTTTATCCTTTCATCTGTTGATGGACATTTAGGTTGCTTCACTGTCTTGTCTATTGTGAATAAGGCTGCAGTGCAGCTTTTGCAACCCGGGTCTTCTTCATTCTGGTCTTCTCAGGTGAGAGGCCCATTGGTGCGCCTGCTGGATTGAATGGTACCTCAGTTTTTCCTTTTCAACGCAGCTCCTTTCTGTTCTCATTATGAGCGTTTAACCCTTTTACATCTCACCAGCAGCTAGAGGATACACAGTTCTCTAAAACCTCTTCAGCATTTATTGTTTGTAGACTTTTTGCCAATGGTCAGTCGACTGGTGTGAGTTGAAAACATTTTGTAGATTACATTGCATGAGTCTAATACTTCCTGAGGTGGAACTTTTATCCATTTTCCTTTCTTTAAAAAGAGAGTGAGTAAAACTTACCTCTTTATACTATCTTGAAAATCCTGCGTGTTTTGAATTTTTTTTTTATCCATTCCCTACCTCAGCACACTTTTTTAGGGCAGGTGTCCTTTACAGCCCTGAGTCCTTGTGAATGGTAAGTGACCATTAGCTGTGGGTTAAAAGCTGCTCTTGTGGGAATCGGCCACAAGGCGGCAGCATTTCTCCTTTACCAAATCTGGTTACTAGGGCAACAGAGCCTTACTGGAAGTGGTGTTCTAGGTTGTAAATTAGAATGGAATGTGCGAGGAAAAAGCCCTTTAAGTTTATGTCTCATTACTTCTTGTTGGTATTTTTAACTTAATTTTTATTTTTTATCACAGCAAACTTGATTACAATGTTTTCTTTGTTCTAGGTGTGCAAGATGTGGTTCTTTCACACATATGCATATATCTATTCTTCTTCGGATCCTTTTCCCATGTCGGTTATGACACAATGTTGAGTAGTCTCCTCTTGGTATTGCGTAGGTCTTTGGTGATTATATATTTCACATGTGTTTGTATCTCTCTGTTAACCTCAATATGGTAATGTATCCAATCTCACACCTTTCCATTTGGTGAACCATAAGTTTTTTTAATGAAGCTATGATAGTGTTTCTCTGTGGAAATATCTTTGTTTGTATCATTTTTTAGGTAACACCTATATGTGATATGATAGGATATGGGTCTTTCGCTTTCTCACTTACTCCAAGTTGCGTGATTACTTCTAGACTCATCTATGGTGCTGCAAATGGCATTGTTTCATTTTTTCACAAGCTCATATTCCATCTGTACATGTAGCAGTCCTTCTTTGTCCGCCCATCTGTCGGTGGACTTTCTGGTTACTTCCATATCTTGGCTATGGGAATACTATGCAATGCAGATTTGCGTACCTGTGTCCTTCCAATTCTGTCTTCTTAGTTTATAGGTCCAGGAATAGGTCTGCTGGATCCTATGGTAGCTCAATGTTTACATTTTAAAGGCACCTCTATTCTGTTCTCTTTAGTGGCTCTTTCCAGGTTACGTCCCACATAAAGTTGAGGGTATGCATTTCTTCCCAGCACCTTCAGCATTTATTCTTTGTAGTTTTTGCTGATGGTTATTCTGAGTGGTGTGAGCTGATACCTCTTTGTGGTTGAATTTGCATGTGTCTCATAATGCGTTGAAATTGAGCTTTTAGACATGTCCTTTTTATTTTTCCAGCTGTGATTAGAGCTTATTTCTTCAAAGTGTTTTCTTAAAGTATGTGTCACCATTTGAAATATTTTGGCCATTATCTCCCTCAAGATATTTTGAGGGCAGGTTTCATTTACAGCCCTGCAGTACTTGTTCATATGAAGTGACCATTAGCTCAGGCTTTAAACCTGCTTTTGCAGGTAACGGCCAGAGAGCGGCAGCCTTTCTACGTTCCCCATGCTGGTACCAGGGAAACAGACCTACCGGCCAGTGGTGTTCTTCGGTTATAAACTAGAGTGCAATGTGCCCGGATAAACCCACAAATGTTGATGTCTCCTTGCTTTTGTTTGTTTTTAAATTTAATTTATATTTATTATTAGAGTAATATTCCATTGTGTACGTGGACCACTTCTTCTTGGTGCATTCCTCGGTTGATGGACATTTTCATTGCTTCCAAGTACTGACTATGGTAAATCTTGCTGGCGTACAGGTTTGCCAGCCTGTGACTTTTTGATTCTCATTTTCTCAGGTGATAGGCCAAGCAGTGGTTGTGATTGATTGACTGGTAGCTCAATGTTTCCCTGTTCAAAGCGCCTACATTGTGTTTTCATTAGTGGCTCTTTACATGCCCCCCCCTTACAACCGAGGGTACGCATTTCTCCACACTCCCTTCACCATTTATTTTTTGCAGCATTTTTCCTACTGGCCATTCTGACTGCTCTGAGCTGATAGGTTTTGTAATATGGGTATGCATGTCATTAAAATTTTTAAAATTCATCATATTCCTACGCCTTTGTCTTTTCTCTTAAAAGAAAAAACCGTGAGTACAATATAGCTCTTGAAATTGTCTTCTTCGAAGGTTGCCCTCTTTTGAATTTTTGGGTCGATTTTTGACCGCAGAAATTTTCTGGAGGGCGGGTGCCATTTACAGAACTGCAAGTTGGTGAAAATTTAGTGACCTTTTGCAGTGGGTTCAAAGCTGCTGTTGTGGGAAACGGCCTCAAGGAGGTAGCATTTCTCCATTCCCCAATCTGGGTACTAGGGCAGCAGAGCCTTTCTGGAAGTCATTGTCCTAGGTTGTAAATTAGAATGGAATTTGCCAGGAGAAATCCCCATAAGTTTATGTCTCATTACTTCTTCTTGGTTTTTAAATTTTTTTTTAATCTGTGTAAAGTTTAGAACATTGTCTGTCCTAGGTGTACACAATCTGGTTCATTTGTACATTATGTATGTCTATGAATGTACAGATCCTCTTCCCATGTAAAATATTACAGTGTTCCGTCGACCTCCCTTGCTATATGTTCGGTCTTTTTGATACATGGATATAATATGTATTTGTATATGTATAGTAACACTAAACTTCATTTCTCAATTTCCCCCCTCCTTTCCTTTTAGATGAGCATAGTTTGTTTTCTAAGCCTGTGAGTGTCTTTCTCTTTGGAAATATGTTCATCTGTGTCAGTTATTAGATAATGCCATAAGTGATAATATAGGCTATAGGTCTTTGGCTTTCCGACCTACTTCATGTTTTGTGATTATCTCCAGGCTCATCTATGGTGCCTCAAAGAGCGGTGCTTCAAGGTTTTCCATGGCTAATATTCCATTGTGTACATGGACCACTTCTTCTTGGTGCATTCCTCTGTTGATGGACATGTCCGTTGCTTCCAAGTGTTGCCTATGGTAAATATTGCTGGAGTGCAGGATTGCCAGCCTGTGATTATTGATTTTCATTTTCTCAGGTGATAGACCCAGCAGTGGGTATGATTGATTGACTGCTATGGTAGCTCAACGTTTACCTTTTCAAGGCACCTCAATTGTCCTTTCATTAGTGACTCTTACCACGTCCCCCTTAGAATCGAGGGGACGCATTTCTCCACAATCACGTCAGCATATATTGTTTGCAGGATTTTTGTTGATGGCCATTCTGACTGGTGTGAGCTGATAGGTTTTTGTAATTTGGGTTTACATGCCTGTCAAAATTCCTACAATTCATCATTTTTCCACGCCTTTTACTTTTCTGTTAAAAGAAAAAAGAAAAAAAGTGTGAGTATAATATACCTCTTCAAATTTTCTTTTTGGAAGGTTGCACTCTAGAATTTTTTGGTCGATTTTCGACCTCAGTATTTTTTGGAGGGCAGGTGCCATTTACAGAACTGCCATTGGTGAATATTTAGTGACCTTTGGCAGTGGGTTTAAAGCTGCTGTTGTGGGAAACGGCCACAAGGATGCAGCATTTCTCCATTCCCAAATCTGGGTACTAGGGCAGCAGAGCCGTTCTGGAAGTCCTTTGCCTAGGTTGTAAATTTGGATGGAATGTGCCAGGAAAACCCCCCATAAGTTTATGTCTCATTACTCCTAGTTCGTTGTTTTAATTTTTTCATTTGGGGTAATGGTTAGAATGTTGCTTGTCCAAGGTGTACACACTCTGGTTCATCTACATATTCTATATACCTATTTATGTAGAGATCCTCTTCCCCTGTAAATTATTACAGAGTGTTCCGTAAACCTTCCTTGCTATAGGGTCGGTCTTTTTGATATATGTATATAATATGTATTTGTATACATATGGTAACGCTAATCTTCATTTATCCATCCCCCCCACCTTTCCTTTTAGATAAGCATAGTTGTTTTTTTTTTAAATAAGTCTGTGATTGACTTTCTTTGTGGAAATATGTTCATTTGTGTCCGTTATTAGATAACGCCTATAAGTGATATCATAGGATATAGGACTTTTGCTTTCCGACTTACCTCATGTTCTGTGATTATCTCCAAGATCATCTATGGTGCCTCAAAGAGCAGTGTTTCACTGTTTTCCATGCCTAGTATTCATTGTCTACATGGACCACCACTTCTTCTTTATCCTTTCATCTGTTGATGGACATTTTGGTTGCTTCACTGTCTTGTCTATTGTGAATAAGGCTGCAGTGCAGCTTTTGCAACCCGGGTCTTCTTCATTCTGGTCTTCTCAGGTGAGAGGCCCATTGGTGCGCCTGCTGGATTGAATGGTACCTCAGTTTTTCCTTTTCAACGCAGCTCCTTTCTGTTCTCATTATTAGCGTTTAACCCTTTTACATCTCACCAGCAGCTAGAGGATACACAGTTCTCTAAAACCTCTTCAGCATTTATTGTTTGTAGACTTTTTGCCAATGGTCAGTCGACTGGTGTGAGTTGAAAACATTTTGTAGATTACATTGCATGAGTCTAATACTTCCTGAGGTGGAACTTTTATCCATTTTCCTTTCTTTAAAAAGAGAGTGAGTAAAACTTACCTCTTTATACTATCTTGAAAATCCTGCGTGTTTTGAATTTTTTTTTATCCATTCCCTACCTCAGCACACTTTTTTAGGGCAGGTGTCCTTTACAGCCCTGAGTCCTTGTGAATGGTAAGTGACCATTAGCTGTGGGTTAAAAGCTGCTCTTGTGGGAATCGGCCACAAGGCGGCAGCATTTCTCCTTTACCAAATCTGGTTACTAGGGCAACAGAGCCTTACTGGAAGTGGTGTTCTAGGTTGTAAATTAGAATGGAATGTGCGAGGAAAAAGCCCTTTAAGTTTATGTCTCATTACTTCTTGTTGGTATTTTTAACTTAATTTTTATTTTTTATCACAGCAAACTTGATTACAATGTTTTCTTTGTTCTAGGTGTGCAAGATGTGGTTCTTTCACACATATGCATATATCTATTCTTCTTCGGATCCTTTTCCCATGTCGGTTATGACACAATGTTGAGTAGTCTCCTCTTGGTATTGCGTAGGTCTTTGGTGATTATATATTTCACATGTGTTTGTATCTCTCTGTTAACCTCAATATGGTAATGTATCCAATCTCACACCTTTCCATTTGGTGAACCATAAGTTTTTTTAATGAAGCTATGATAGTGTTTCTCTGTGGAAATATCTTTGTTTGTATCATTTTTTAGGTAACACCTATATGTGATATGATAGGATATGGGTCTTTCGCTTTCTCACTTACTCCAAGTTGCGTGATTACTTCTAGACTCATCTATGGTGCTGCAAATGGCATTGTTTCATTTTTTCACAAGCTCATATTCCATCTGTACATGTAGCAGTCCTTCTTTGTCCGCCCATCTGTCGGTGGACTTTCTGGTTACTTCCATATCTTGGCTATGGGAATACTATGCAATGCAGATTTGCGTACCTGTGTCCTTCCAATTCTGTCTTCTTAGTTTATAGGTCCAGGAATAGGTCTGCTGGATCCTATGGTAGCTCAATGTTTACATTTTAAAGGCACCTCTATTCTGTTCTCTTTAGTGGCTCTTTCCAGGTTACGTCCCACATAAAGTTGAGGGTATGCATTTCTTCCCAGCACCTTCAGCATTTATTCTTTGTAGTTTTTGCTGATGGTTATTCTGAGTGGTGTGAGCTGATACCTCTTTGTGGTTGAATTTGCATGTGTCTCATAATGCGTTGAAATTGAGCTTTTAGACATGTCCTTTTTATTTTTCCAGCTGTGATTAGAGCTTATTTCTTCAAAGTGTTTTCTTAAAGTATGTGTCACCATTTGAAATATTTTGGCCATTATCTCCCTCAAGATATTTTGAGGGCAGGTTTCATTTACAGCCCTGCAGTACTTGTTCATATGAAGTGACCATTAGCTCAGGCTTTAAACCTGCTTTTGCAGGTAACGGCCAGAGAGCGGCAGCCTTTCTACGTTCCCCATGCTGGTACCAGGGAAACAGACCTACCGGCCAGTGGTGTTCTTCGGTTATAAACTAGAGTGCAATGTGCCCGGATAAACCCACAAATGTTGATGTCTCCTTGCTTTTGTTTGTTTTTAAATTTAATTTATATTTATTATTAGAGTAATATTCCATTGTGTACGTGGACCACTTCTTCTTGGTGCATTCCTCGGTTGATGGACATTTTCATTGCTTCCAAGTACTGACTATGGTAAATCTTGCTGGCGTACAGGTTTGCCAGCCTGTGACTTTTTGATTCTCATTTTCTCAGGTGATAGGCCAAGCAGTGGTTGTGATTGATTGACTGGTAGCTCAATGTTTCCCTGTTCAAAGCGCCTACATTGTGTTTTCATTAGTGGCTCTTTACATGCCCCCCCCTTACAACCGAGGGTACGCATTTCTCCACACTCCCTTCACCATTTATTTTTTGCAGCATTTTTCCTACTGGCCATTCTGACTGCTCTGAGCTGATAGGTTTTGTAATATGGGTATGCATGTCATTAAAATTTTTAAAATTCATCATATTCCTACGCCTTTGTCTTTTCTCTTAAAAGAAAAAACCGTGAGTACAATATAGCTCTTGAAATTGTCTTCTTCGAAGGTTGCCCTCTTTTGAATTTTTGGGTCGATTTTTGACCGCAGAAATTTTCTGGAAGGCGGGTGCCATTTACAGAACTGCAAGTTGGTGAAAATTTAGTGACCTTTTGCAGTGGGTTCAAAGCTGCTGTTGTGGGAAACGGCCTCAAGGAGGTAGCATTTCTCCATTCCCCAATCTGGGTATTAGGGCAGCAGAGCCTTTCTGGAAGTCATTGTCCTAGGTTGTAAATTAGAATGGAATTTGCCAGGAGAAATCCCCATAAGTTTATGTCTCATTACTTCTTCTTGGTTTTTAAATTTTTTTTTAATCTGTGTAAAGTTTAGAACATTGTCTGTCCTAGGTGTACACAATCTGGTTCATTTGTACATTATGTATGTCTATGAATGTACAGATCCTCTTCCCATGTAAAATATTACAGTGTTCCGTCGACCTCCCTTGCTATATGTTCGGTCTTTTTGATACATGGATATAATATGTATTTGTATATGTATAGTAACACTAAACTTCATTTCTCAATTTCCCCCCTCCTTTCCTTTTAGATGAGCATAGTTTGTTTTCTAAGCCTGTGAGTGTCTTTCTCTTTGGAAATATGTTCATCTGTGTCAGTTATTAGATAATGCCATAAGTGATAATATAGGCTATAGGTCTTTGGCTTTCCGACCTACTTCATGTTTTGTGATTATCTCCAGGCTCATCTATGGTGCCTCAAAGAGCGGTGCTTCAAGGTTTTCCATGGCTAATATTCCATTGTGTACATGGACCACTTCTTCTTGGTGCATTCCTCTGTTGATGGACATGTCCGTTGCTTCCAAGTGTTGCCTATGGTAAATATTGCTGGAGTGCAGGATTGCCAGCCTGTGATTATTGATTTTCATTTTCTCAGGTGATAGACCCAGCAGTGGGTATGATTGATTGACTGCTATGGTAGCTCAACGTTTACCTTTTCAAGGCACCTCAATTGTCCTTTCATTAGTGACTCTTACCACGTCCCCCTTAGAATCGAGGGGACGCATTTCTCCACAATCACGTCAGCATATATTGTTTGCAGGATTTTTGTTGATGGCCATTCTGACTGGTGTGAGCTGATAGGTTTTTGTAATTTGGGTTTACATGCCTGTCAAAATTCCTACAATTCATCATTTTTCCACGCCTTTTACTTTTCTGTTAAAAGAAAAAAGAAAAAAAGTGTGAGTATAATATACCTCTTCAAATTTTCTTTTTGGAAGGTTGCACTCTAGAATTTTTTGGTCGATTTTCGACCTCAGTATTTTTTGGAGGGCAGGTGCCATTTACAGAACTGCCATTGGTGAATATTTAGTGACCTTTGGCAGTGGGTTTAAAGCTGCTGTTGTGGGAAACGGCCACAAGGATGCAGCATTTCTCCATTCCCAAATCTGGGTACTAGGGCAGCAGAGCCGTTCTGGAAGTCCTTTGCCTAGGTTGTAAATTTGGATGGAATGTGCCAGGAAAACCCCCCATAAGTTTATGTCTCATTACTCCTAGTTCGTTGTTTTAATTTTTTCATTTGGGGTAATGGTTAGAATGTTGCTTGTCCAAGGTGTACACACTCTGGTTCATCTACATATTCTATATACCTATTTATGTAGAGATCCTCTTCCCCTGTAAATTATTACAGAGTGTTCCGTAAACCTTCCTTGCTATAGGGTCGGTCTTTTTGATATATGTATATAATATGTATTTGTATACATATGGTAACGCTAATCTTCATTTATCCATCCCCCCCACCTTTCCTTTTAGATAAGCATAGTTGTTTTTTTTTTAAATAAGTCTGTGATTGACTTTCTTTGTGGAAATATGTTCATTTGTGTCCGTTATTAGATAACGCCTATAAGTGATATCATAGGATATAGGACTTTTGCTTTCCGACTTACCTCATGTTCTGTGATTATCTCCAAGATCATCTATGGTGCCTCAAAGAGCAGTGTTTCACTGTTTTCCATGCCTAGTATTCATTGTCTACATGGACCACCACTTCTTCTTTATCCTTTCATCTGTTGATGGACATTTTGGTTGCTTCACTGTCTTGTCTATTGTGAATAAGGCTGCAGTGCAGCTTTTGCAACCCGGGTCTTCTTCATTCTGGTCTTCTCAGGTGAGAGGCCCATTGGTGCGCCTGCTGGATTGAATGGTACCTCAGTTTTTCCTTTTCAACGCAGCTCCTTTCTGTTCTCATTATTAGCGTTTAACCCTTTTACATCTCACCAGCAGCTAGAGGATACACAGTTCTCTAAAACCTCTTCAGCATTTATTGTTTGTAGACTTTTTGCCAATGGTCAGTCGACTGGTGTGAGTTGAAAACATTTTGTAGATTACATTGCATGAGTCTAATACTTCCTGAGGTGGAACTTTTATCCATTTTCCTTTCTTTAAAAAGAGAGTGAGTAAAACTTACCTCTTTATACTATCTTGAAAATCCTGCGTGTTTTGAATTTTTTTTTTATCCATTCCCTACCTCAGCACACTTTTTTAGGGCAGGTGTCCTTTACAGCCCTGAGTCCTTGTGAATGGTAAGTGACCATTAGCTGTGGGTTAAAAGCTGCTCTTGTGGGAATCGGCCACAAGGCGGCAGCATTTCTCCTTTACCAAATCTGGTTACTAGGGCAACAGAGCCTTACTGGAAGTGGTGTTCTAGGTTGTAAATTAGAATGGAATGTGCGAGGAAAAAGCCCTTTAAGTTTATGTCTCATTACTTCTTGTTGGTATTTTTAACTTAATTTTTATTTTTTATCACAGCAAACTTGATTACAATGTTTTCTTTGTTCTAGGTGTGCAAGATGTGGTTCTTTCACACATATGCATATATCTATTCTTCTTCGGATCCTTTTCCCATGTCGGTTATGACACAATGTTGAGTAGTCTCCTCTTGGTATTGCGTAGGTCTTTGGTGATTATATATTTCACATGTGTTTGTATCTCTCTGTTAACCTCAATATGGTAATGTATCCAATCTCACACCTTTCCATTTGGTGAACCATAAGTTTTTTTAATGAAGCTATGATAGTGTTTCTCTGTGGAAATATCTTTGTTTGTATCATTTTTTAGGTAACACCTATATGTGATATGATAGGATATGCGTCTTTCGCTTTCTCACTTACTCCAAGTTGCGTGATTACTTCTAGACTCATCTATGGTGCTGCAAATGGCATTGTTTCATTTTTTCACAAGCTCATATTCCATCTGTACATGTAGCAGTCCTTCTTTGTCCGCCCATCTGTCGGTGGACTTTCTGGTTACTTCCATATCTTGGCTATGGGAATACTATGCAATGCAGATTTGCGTACCTGTGTCCTTCCAATTCTGTCTTCTTAGTTTATAGGTCCAGGAATAGGTCTGCTGGATCCTATGGTAGCTCAATGTTTACATTTTAAAGGCACCTCTATTCTGTTCTCTTTAGTGGCTCTTTCCAGGTTACGTCCCACATAAAGTTGAGGGTATGCATTTCTTCCCAGCACCTTCAGCATTTATTCTTTGTAGTTTTTGCTGATGGTTATTCTGAGTGGTGTGAGCTGATACCTCTTTGTGGTTGAATTTGCATGTGTCTCATAATGCGTTGAAATTGAGCTTTTAGACATGTCCTTTTTATTTTTCCAGCTGTGATTAGAGCTTATTTCTTCAAAGTGTTTTCTTAAAGTATGTGTCACCATTTGAAATATTTTGGCCATTATCTCCCTCAAGATATTTTGAGGGCAGGTTTCATTTACAGCCCTGCAGTACTTGTTCATATGAAGTGACCATTAGCTCAGGCTTTAAACCTGCTTTTGCAGGTAACGGCCAGAGAGCGGCAGCCTTTCTACGTTCCCCATGCTGGTACCAGGGAAACAGACCTACCGGCCAGTGGTGTTCTTCGGTTATAAACTAGAGTGCAATGTGCCCGGATAAACCCACAAATGTTGATGTCTCCTTGCTTTTGTTTGTTTTTAAATTTAATTTATATTTATTATTAGAGTAATATTCCATTGTGTACGTGGACCACTTCTTCTTGGTGCATTCCTCGGTTGATGGACATTTTCATTGCTTCCAAGTACTGACTATGGTAAATCTTGCTGGCGTACAGGTTTGCCAGCCTGTGACTTTTTGATTCTCATTTTCTCAGGTGATAGGCCAAGCAGTGGTTGTGATTGATTGACTGGTAGCTCAATGTTTCCCTGTTCAAAGCGCCTACATTGTGTTTTCATTAGTGGCTCTTTACATGCCCCCCCCTTACAACCGAGGGTACGCATTTCTCCACACTCCCTTCACCATTTATTTTTTGCAGCATTTTTCCTAATGGCCATTCTGACTGCTCTGAGCTGATAGGTTTTGTAATATGGGTATGCATGTCATTAAAATTTTTAAAATTCATCATATTCCTACGCCTTTGTCTTTTCTCTTAAAAGAAAAAACCGTGAGTACAATATAGCTCTTGAAATTGTCTTCTTCGAAGGTTGCCCTCTTTTGAATTTTTGGGTCGATTTTTGACCGCAGAAATTTTCTGGAGGGCGGGTGCCATTTACAGAACTGCAAGTTGGTGAAAATTTAGTGACCTTTTGCAGTGGGTTCAAAGCTGCTGTTGTGGGAAACGGCCTCAAGGAGGTAGCATTTCTCCATTCCCCAATCTGGGTACTAGGGCAGCAGAGCCTTTCTGGAAGTCATTGTCCTAGGTTGTAAATTAGAATGGAATTTGCCAGGAGAAATCCCCATAAGTTTATGTCTCATTACTTCTTCTTGGTTTTTAAATTTTTTTTTAATCTGTGTAAAGTTTAGAACATTGTCTGTCCTAGGTGTACACAATCTGGTTCATTTGTACATTATGTATGTCTATGAATGTACAGATCCTCTTCCCATGTAAAATATTACAGTGTTCCGTCGACCTCCCTTGCTATATGTTCGGTCTTTTTGATACATGGATATAATATGTATTTGTATATGTATAGTAACACTAAACTTCATTTCTCAATTTCCCCCCTCCTTTCCTTTTAGATGAGCATAGTTTGTTTTCTAAGCCTGTGAGTGTCTTTCTCTTTGGAAATATGTTCATCTGTGTCAGTTATTAGATAATGCCATAAGTGATAATATAGGCTATAGGTCTTTGGCTTTCCGACCTACTTCATGTTTTGTGATTATCTCCAGGCTCATCTATGGTGCCTCAAAGAGCGGTGCTTCAAGGTTTTCCATGGCTAATATTCCATTGTGTACATGGACCACTTCTTCTTGGTGCATTCCTCTGTTGATGGACATGTCCGTTGCTTCCAAGTGTTGCCTATGGTAAATATTGCTGGAGTGCAGGATTGCCAGCCTGTGATTATTGATTTTCATTTTCTCAGGTGATAGACCCAGCAGTGGGTATGATTGATTGACTGCTATGGTAGCTCAACGTTTACCTTTTCAAGGCACCTCAATTGTCCTTTCATTAGTGACTCTTACCACGTCCCCCTTAGAATCGAGGGGACGCATTTCTCCACAATCACGTCAGCATATATTGTTTGCAGGATTTTTGTTGATGGCCATTCTGACTGGTGTGAGCTGATAGGTTTTTGTAATTTGGGTTTACATGCCTGTCAAAATTCCTACAATTCATCATTTTTCCACGCCTTTTACTTTTCTGTTAAAAGAAAAAAGAAAAAAAGTGTGAGTATAATATACCTCTTCAAATTTTCTTTTTGGAAGGTTGCACTCTAGAATTTTTTGGTCGATTTTCGACCTCAGTATTTTTTGGAGGGCAGGTGCCATTTACAGAACTGCCATTGGTGAATATTTAGTGACCTTTGGCAGTGGGTTTAAAGCTGCTGTTGTGGGAAACGGCCACAAGGATGCAGCATTTCTCCATTCCCAAATCTGGGTACTAGGGCAGCAGAGCCGTTCTGGAAGTCCTTTGCCTAGGTTGTAAATTTGGATGGAATGTGCCAGGAAAACCCCCCATAAGTTTATGTCTCATTACTCCTAGTTCGTTGTTTTAATTTTTTCATTTGGGGTAATGGTTAGAATGTTGCTTGTCCAAGGTGTACACACTCTGGTTCATCTACATATTCTATATACCTATTTATGTAGAGATCCTCTTCCCCTGTAAATTATTACAGAGTGTTCCGTAAACCTTCCTTGCTATAGGGTCGGTCTTTTTGATATATGTATATAATATGTATTTGTATACATATGGTAACGCTAATCTTCATTTATCCATCCCCCCCACCTTTCCTTTTAGATAAGCATAGTTGTTTTTTTTTTAAATAAGTCTGTGATTGACTTTCTTTGTGGAAATATGTTCATTTGTGTCCGTTATTAGATAACGCCTATAAGTGATATCATAGGATATAGGACTTTTGCTTTCCGACTTACCTCATGTTCTGTGATTATCTCCAAGATCATCTATGGTGCCTCAAAGAGCAGTGTTTCACTGTTTTCCATGCCTAGTATTCATTGTCTACATGGACCACCACTTCTTCTTTATCCTTTCATCTGTTGATGGACATTTTGGTTGCTTCACTGTCTTGTCTATTGTGAATAAGGCTGCAGTGCAGCTTTTGCAACCCGGGTCTTCTTCATTCTGGTCTTCTCAGGTGAGAGGCCCATTGGTGCGCCTGCTGGATTGAATGGTACCTCAGTTTTTCCTTTTCAACGCAGCTCCTTTCTGTTCTCATTATTAGCGTTTAACCCTTTTACATCTCACCAGCAGCTAGAGGATACACAGTTCTCTAAAACCTCTTCAGCATTTATTGTTTGTAGACTTTTTGCCAATGGTCAGTCGACTGGTGTGAGTTGAAAACATTTTGTAGATTACATTGCATGAGTCTAATACTTCCTGAGGTGGAACTTTTATCCATTTTCCTTTCTTTAAAAAGAGAGTGAGTAAAACTTACCTCTTTATACTATCTTGAAAATCCTGCGTGTTTTGAATTTTTTTTTTATCCATTCCCTACCTCAGCACACTTTTTTAGGGCAGGTGTCCTTTACAGCCCTGAGTCCTTGTGAATGGTAAGTGACCATTAGCTGTGGGTTAAAAGCTGCTCTTGTGGGAATCGGCCACAAGGCGGCAGCATTTCTCCTTTACCAAATCTGGTTACTAGGGCAACAGAGCCTTACTGGAAGTGGTGTTCTAGGTTGTAAATTAGAATGGAATGTGCGAGGAAAAAGCCCTTTAAGTTTATGTCTCATTACTTCTTGTTGGTATTTTTAACTTAATTTTTATTTTTTATCACAGCAAACTTGATTACAATGTTTTCTTTGTTCTAGGTGTGCAAGATGTGGTTCTTTCACACATATGCATATATCTATTCTTCTTCGGATCCTTTTCCCATGTCGGTTATGACACAATGTTGAGTAGTCTCCTCTTGGTATTGCGTAGGTCTTTGGTGATTATATATTTCACATGTGTTTGTATCTCTCTGTTAACCTCAATATGGTAATGTATCCAATCTCACACCTTTCCATTTGGTGAACCATAAGTTTTTTTAATGAAGCTATGATAGTGTTTCTCTGTGGAAATATCTTTGTTTGTATCATTTTTTAGGTAACACCTATATGTGATATGATAGGATATGGGTCTTTCGCTTTCTCACTTACTCCAAGTTGCGTGATTACTTCTAGACTCATCTATGGTGCTGCAAATGGCATTGTTTCATTTTTTCACAAGCTCATATTCCATCTGTACATGTAGCAGTCCTTCTTTGTCCGCCCATCTGTCGGTGGACTTTCTGGTTACTTCCATATCTTGGCTATGGGAATACTATGCAATGCAGATTTGCGTACCTGTGTCCTTCCAATTCTGTCTTCTTAGTTTATAGGTCCAGGAATAGGTCTGCTGGATCCTATGGTAGCTCAATGTTTACATTTTAAAGGCACCTCTATTCTGTTCTCTTTAGTGGCTCTTTCCAGGTTACGTCCCACATAAAGTTGAGGGTATGCATTTCTTCCCAGCACCTTCAGCATTTATTCTTTGTAGTTTTTGCTGATGGTTATTCTGAGTGGTGTGAGCTGATACCTCTTTGTGGTTGAATTTGCATGTGTCTCATAATGCGTTGAAATTGAGCTTTTAGACATGTCCTTTTTATTTTTCCAGCTGTGATTAGAGCTTATTTCTTCAAAGTGTTTTCTTAAAGTATGTGTCACCATTTGAAATATTTTGGCCATTATCTCCCTCAAGATATTTTGAGGGCAGGTTTCATTTACAGCCCTGCAGTACTTGTTCATATGAAGTGACCATTAGCTCAGGCTTTAAACCTGCTTTTGCAGGTAACGGCCAGAGAGCGGCAGCCTTTCTACGTTCCCCATGCTGGTACCAGGGAAACAGACCTACCGGCCAGTGGTGTTCTTCGGTTATAAACTAGAGTGCAATGTGCCCGGATAAACCCACAAATGTTGATGTCTCCTTGCTTTTGTTTGTTTTTAAATTTAATTTATATTTATTATTAGAGTAATATTCCATTGTGTACGTGGACCACTTCTTCTTGGTGCATTCCTCGGTTGATGGACATTTTCATTGCTTCCAAGTACTGACTATGGTAAATCTTGCTGGCGTACAGGTTTGCCAGCCTGTGACTTTTTGATTCTCATTTTCTCAGGTGATAGGCCAAGCAGTGGTTGTGATTGATTGACTGGTAGCTCAATGTTTCCCTGTTCAAAGCGCCTACATTGTGTTTTCATTAGTGGCTCTTTACATGCCCCCCCCTTACAACCGAGGGTACGCATTTCTCCACACTCCCTTCACCATTTATTTTTTGCAGCATTTTTCCTACTGGCCATTCTGACTGCTCTGAGCTGATAGGTTTTGTAATATGGGTATGCATGTCATTAAAATTTTTAAAATTCATCATATTCCTACGCCTTTGTCTTTTCTCTTAAAAGAAAAAACCGTGAGTACAATATAGCTCTTGAAATTGTCTTCTTCGAAGGTTGCCCTCTTTTGAATTTTTGGGTCGATTTTTGACCGCAGAAATTTTCTGGAGGGCGGGTGCCATTTACAGAACTGCAAGTTGGTGAAAATTTAGTGACCTTTTGCAGTGGGTTCAAAGCTGCTGTTGTGGGAAACGGCCTCAAGGAGGTAGCATTTCTCCATTCCCCAATCTGGGTACTAGGGCAGCAGAGCCTTTCTGGAAGTCATTGTCCTAGGTTGTAAATTAGAATGGAATTTGCCAGGAGAAATCCCCATAAGTTTATGTCTCATTACTTCTTCTTGGTTTTTAAATTTTTTTTTAATCTGTGTAAAGTTTAGAACATTGTCTGTCCTAGGTGTACACAATCTGGTTCATTTGTACATTATGTATGTCTATGAATGTACAGATCCTCTTCCCATGTAAAATATTACAGTGTTCCGTCGACCTCCCTTGCTATATGTTCGGTCTTTTTGATACATGGATATAATATGTATTTGTATATGTATAGTAACACTAAACTTCATTTCTCAATTTCCCCCCTCCTTTCCTTTTAGATGAGCATAGTTTGTTTTCTAAGCCTGTGAGTGTCTTTCTCTTTGGAAATATGTTCATCTGTGTCAGTTATTAGATAATGCCATAAGTGATAATATAGGCTATAGGTCTTTGGCTTTCCGACCTACTTCATGTTTTGTGATTATCTCCAGGCTCATCTATGGTGCCTCAAAGAGCGGTGCTTCAAAGTTTTCCATGGCTAATATTCCATTGTGTACATGGACCACTTCTTCTTGGTGCATTCCTCTGTTGATGGACATGTCCGTTGCTTCCAAGTGTTGCCTATGGTAAATATTGCTGGAGTGCAGGATTGCCAGCCTGTGATTATTGATTTTCATTTTCTCAGGTGATAGACCCAGCAGTGGGTATGATTGATTGACTGCTATGGTAGCTCAACGTTTACCTTTTCAAGGCACCTCAATTGTCCTTTCATTAGTGACTCTTACCACGTCCCCCTTAGAATCGAGGGGACGCATTTCTCCACAATCACGTCAGCATATATTGTTTGCAGGATTTTTGTTGATGGCCATTCTGACTGGTGTGAGCTGATAGGTTTTTGTAATTTGGGTTTACATGCCTGTCAAAATTCCTACAATTCATCATTTTTCCACGCCTTTTACTTTTCTGTTAAAAGAAAAAAGAAAAAAAGTGTGAGTATAATATACCTCTTCAAATTTTCTTTTTGGAAGGTTGCACTCTAGAATTTTTTGGTCGATTTTCGACCTCAGTATTTTTTGGAGGGCAGGTGCCATTTACAGAACTGCCATTGGTGAATATTTAGTGACCTTTGGCAGTGGGTTTAAAGCTGCTGTTGTGGGAAACGGCCACAAGGATGCAGCATTTCTCCATTCCCAAATCTGGGTACTAGGGCAGCAGAGCCGTTCTGGAAGTCCTTTGCCTAGGTTGTAAATTTGGATGGAATGTGCCAGGAAAACCCCCCATAAGTTTATGTCTCATTACTCCTAGTTCGTTGTTTTAATTTTTTCATTTGGGGTAATGGTTAGAATGTTGCTTGTCCAAGGTGTACACACTCTGGTTCATCTACATATTCTATATACCTATTTATGTAGAGATCCTCTTCCCCTGTAAATTATTACAGAGTGTTCCGTAAACCTTCCTTGCTATAGGGTCGGTCTTTTTGATATATGTATATAATATGTATTTGTATACATATGGTAACGCTAATCTTCATTTATCCATCCCCCCCACCTTTCCTTTTAGATAAGCATAGTTGTTTTTTTTTTAAATAAGTCTGTGATTGACTTTCTTTGTGGAAATATGTTCATTTGTGTCCGTTATTAGATAACGCCTATAAGTGATATCATAGGATATAGGACTTTTGCTTTCCGACTTACCTCATGTTCTGTGATTATCTCCAAGATCATCTATGGTGCCTCAAAGAGCAGTGTTTCACTGTTTTCCATGCCTAGTATTCATTGTCTACATGGACCACCACTTCTTCTTTATCCTTTCATCTGTTGATGGACATTTTGGTTGCTTCACTGTCTTGTCTATTGTGAATAAGGCTGCAGTGCAGCTTTTGCAACCCGGGTCTTCTTCATTCTGGTCTTCTCAGGTGAGAGGCCCATTGGTGCGCCTGCTGGATTGAATGGTACCTCAGTTTTTCCTTTTCAACGCAGCTCCTTTCTGTTCTCATTATTAGCGTTTAACCCTTTTACATCTCACCAGCAGCTAGAGGATACACAGTTCTCTAAAACCTCTTCAGCATTTATTGTTTGTAGACTTTTTGCCAATGGTCAGTCGACTGGTGTGAGTTGAAAACATTTTGTAGATTACATTGCATGAGTCTCATACTTCCTGAGGTGGAACTTTTATCCATTTTCCTTTCTTTAAAAAGAGAGTGAGTAAAACTTACCTCTTTATACTATCTTGAAAATCCTGCGTGTTTTGAATTTTTTTTTATCCATTCCCTACCTCAGCACACTTTTTTAGGGCAGGTGTCCTTTACAGCCCTGAGTCCTTGTGAATGGTAAGTGACCATTAGCTGTGGGTTAAAAGCTGCTCTTGCGGGAATCGGCCACAAGGCGGCAGCATTTCTCCTTTACCAAATCTGGTTACTAGGGCAACAGAGCCTTACTGGAAGTGGTGTTCTAGGTTGTAAATTAGAATGGAATGTGCGAGGAAAAAGCCCTTTAAGTTTATGTCTCATTACTTCTTGTTGGTATTTTTAAATTAATTTTTATTTTTCATCACAGCAAACTTGATTACAATGTTTTGTTTGTTCTAAGTGTGAAAGATGTGGTTCTTTCACACATACGCATATATCTATTCTTCTTCGGATCCTTTTCCCATGTAGGTTATGACACAATGTTGAGTAGTCTCCTCTTGGTATTGCGTAGGTCTTTGGTGATTATATATTTCACATGTGTTTGTATCTCTCTGTTAACCTCAATATGGTAATGTATCCAATCCTCACACCTTTTCATTTGGTGAACCATAAGTTTTTTTAATGAAGCTATGATAGTGTTTCTCTGTGGAAATATCTTTGTTTGTATCATTTTTTAGGTAACACCTATATGTGATATGATAGGATATGGGTCTTTCGCTTTCTCACTTACTCCAAGTGGCGTGATTACATCTAGACTCATCTATGGTGCTGCAAATGGCATTGTTTCATTTTTTCACAAGCTCATATTCCATCTGTACATGTAGCAGTTCTTCTTTGTCCGCCCATCTGTCGGTGGACTTTCTGGTTACTTCCATATCTTGGCTATGGGAATACTATGCAATGCAGATTTGCGTACCTGTGTCCTTCCAATTCTGTCTTCTTAGTTTATAGGTCCAGGAATAGGTCTGCTGGATGCTATGGTAGCTAAATGTTTACCTTTTAAAGGCACCTCTATTCTGTTCTCTTTAGTGGCTCTTTCCAGGTTACGTCCCACATAAAGTTGAGGGTATGCATTTCTTCCCAGCACCTTCAGCATTTATTCTTTGTAGTTTTTGCTGATGGTTATTCTGAGTGGTGTGAGCTGATACCTCTTTGTGGTTGAATTTGCATGTGTCTCATAATGCGTTGAAATTGAGCTTTTAGACATGTCCTTTTTATTTTTCCAGCTGTGATTAGAGCTTATTTCTTCAAAGTGTTTTCTTAAAGTATGTGTCACCATTTGAAATATTTTGGCCATTATCTCCCTCAAGATATTTTGAGGGCAGGTTTCATTTACAGCCCTGCAGCACTTGTTCATATGAAGTGACCATTAGCTCAGGCTTTAAACCTGCTTTTGCAGGTAACGGCCAGAGAGTGGCAGCCTTTCTACGTTCCCCATGCTGGTACCAGGGAAACAGACCTACCGGCCAGTGGTGTTCTTCGGTTATAAACTAGAGTGCAATGTGCCCGGATAAACCCACAAATGTTGATGTCTCCTTGCTTTTGTTTGTTTTTAAATTTAATTTATATTTATTATTAGAGTAATATTCCATTGTGTACGTGGACCACTTCTTCTTGGTGCATTCCTCGGTTGATGGACATTTTCATTGCTTCCAAGTGCTGGCTATGGTAAATCTTGCTGGCGTACAGGTTTGCCAGCCTGTGACTTTTTGATTCTCATTTTCTCAGGTGATAGGCCAAGCAGTGGTTGTGATTGATTGACTGGTAGCTCAATGTTTCCCTGTTCAAAGCGCCTACATTGTGTTTTCATTAGTGGATCTTTACATGCCCCCCCCTTACAACCGAGGGTACGCATTTCTCCACACTCCCTTCACCATTTATTTTTTGCAGCATTTTTCCTAATGGCCATTCTGACTGCTCTGAGCTGATAGGTTTTGTAATATGGGTATGCATGTCATTAAAATTTTTAAAATTCATCATATTCCTACGCCTTTGTCTTTTCTCTTAAAAGAAAAAACCGTGAGTACAATATAGCTATTGAAATTGTCTTCTTCGAAGGTTGCCCTCTTTTGAAATTTTTGGTCGATTTTTGACCGCAGAAATTTTCTGGAGGGCGGGTGCCATTTACAGAACTGCAAGTTGGTGAAAATTTAGTGACCTTTTGCAGTGGGTTCAAAGCTGCTGGTGTGGGAAACGGCCTCAAGGAGGTAGCATTTCTCCATTCCCCAATCTGGGTACTAGGGAAGCAGAGCCTTTCTGGAAGTCATTGTCCTAGGTTGTAAATTAGAATGGAATTTGCCAGGAGAAATCCCCATAAGTTTATGTCTCATTACTTCTTCTTGGTTTTTAATTTTTTTTTTAATCTGTGTAAAGTTTAGAACATTGTCTGTCCTAGGTGTACACAATCTGGTTCATTTGTACATTATGTATGTCTATGAATGTACAGATCCTCTTCCCATGTAAAATATTACAGTGTTCCGTCGACCTCCCTTGCTATATGTTCGGTCTTTTTGATACATGGATATAATATGTATTTGTATATGTATAGTAACACTAAACTTCATTTCTCAATTTCCCCCCTCCTTTCCTTTTAGATGAGCATAGTTTGTTTTCTAAGCCTGTGAGTGTCTTTCTCTTTGGAAATATGTTCATCTGTGTCAGTTATTAGATAATGCCATAAGTGATAATATAGGCTATAGGTCTTTGGCTTTCCGACCTACTTCATGTTTTGTGATTATCTCCAGGCTCATCTATGGTGCCTCAAAGAGCGGTGCTTCAAGGTTTTCCATGGCTAATATTCCATTGTGTACATGGACCACTTCTTCTTGGTGCATTCCTCTGTTGATGGACATGTCCGTTGCTTCCAAGTGTTGCCTATGGTAAATATTGCTGGAGTGCAGGATTGCCAGCCTGTGATTATTGATTTTCATTTTCTCAGGTGATAGACCCAGCAGTGGGTATGATTGATTGACTGCTATGGTAGCTCAACGTTTACCTTTTCAATGCACCTCAATTGTCCTTTCATTAGTGACTCTTACCACGTCCCCCTTAGAATCGAGGGGACGCATTTCTCCACAATCACGTCAGCATATATTGTTTGCAGGATTTTTGTTGATGGCCATTCTGACTGGTGTGAGCTGATAGGTTTTTGTAATTTGGGTTTACATGCCTGTCAAAATTCCTACAATTCATCATTTTTCCACGCCTTTTACTTTTCTGTTAAAAGAAAAAAGAAAAAAAGTGTGAGTATAATATACCTCTTCAAATTTTCTTTTTGGAAGGTTGCACTCTAGAATTTTTTGGTCGATTTTCGACCTCAGTATTTTTTGGAGGGCAGGTGCCATTTACAGAACTGCCATTGGTGAATATTTAGTGACCTTTGGCAGTGGGTTTAAAGCTGCTGTTGTGGGAAACGGCCACAAGGATGCAGCATTTCTCCATTCCCAAATCTGGGTACTAGGGCAGCAGAGCCGTTCTGGAAGTCCTTTGCCTAGGTTGTAAATTTGGATGGAATGTGCCAGGAAAACCCCCCATAAGTTTATGTCTCATTACTCCTAGTTCGTTGTTTTAATTTTTTCATTTGGGGTAATGGTTAGAATGTTGCTTGTCCAAGGTGTACACACTCTGGTTCATCTACATATTCTATATACCTATTTATGTAGAGATCCTCTTCCCCTGTAAATTATTACAGAGTGTTCCGTAAACCTTCCTTGCTATAGGGTCGGTCTTTTTGATATATGTATATAATATGTATTTGTATACATATGGTAACGCTAATCTTCATTTATCCATCCCCCCCACCTTTCCTTTTAGATAAGCATAGTTGTTTTTTTTTTAAATAAGTCTGTGATTGACTTTCTTTGTGGAAATATGTTCATTTGTGTCCGTTATTAGATAACGCCTATAAGTGATATCATAGGATATAGGACTTTTGCTTTCCGACTTACCTCATGTTCTGTGATTATCTCCAAGATCATCTATGGTGCCTCAAAGAGCAGTGTTTCACTGTTTTCCATGCCTAGTATTCATTGTCTACATGGACCACCACTTCTTCTTTATCCTTTCATCTGTTGATGGACATTTAGGTTGCTTCACTGTCTTGTCTATTGTGAATAAGGCTGCAGTGCAGCTTTTGCAACCCGGGTCTTCTTCATTCTGGTCTTCTCAGGTGAGAGGCCCATTGGTGCGCCTGCTGGATTGAATGGTACCTCAGTTTTTCCTTTTCAACGCAGCTCCTTTCTGTTCTCATTATGAGCGTTTAACCCTTTTACATCTCACCAGCAGCTAGAGGATACACAGTTCTCTAAAACCTCTTCAGCATTTATTGTTTGTAGACTTTTTGCCAATGGTCAGTCGACTGGTGTGAGTTGAAAACATTTTGTAGATTACATTGCATGAGTCTAATACTTCCTGAGGTGGAACTTTTATCCATTTTCCTTTCTTTAAAAAGAGAGTGAGTAAAACTTACCTCTTTATACTATCTTGAAAATCCTGCGTGTTTTGAATTTTTTTTTTATCCATTCCCTACCTCAGCACACTTTTTTAGGGCAGGTGTCCTTTACAGCCCTGAGTCCTTGTGAATGGTAAGTGACCATTAGCTGTGGGTTAAAAGCTGCTCTTGTGGGAATCGGCCACAAGGCGGCAGCATTTCTCCTTTACCAAATCTGGTTACTAGGGCAACAGAGCCTTACTGGAAGTGGTGTTCTAGGTTGTAAATTAGAATGGAATGTGCGAGGAAAAAGCCCTTTAAGTTTATGTCTCATTACTTCTTGTTGGTATTTTTAACTTAATTTTTATTTTTTATCACAGCAAACTTGATTACAATGTTTTCTTTGTTCTAGGTGTGCAAGATGTGGTTCTTTCACACATATGCATATATCTATTCTTCTTCGGATCCTTTTCCCATGTCGGTTATGACACAATGTTGAGTAGTCTCCTCTTGGTATTGCGTAGGTCTTTGGTGATTATATATTTCACATGTGTTTGTATCTCTCTGTTAACCTCAATATGGTAATGTATCCAATCTCACACCTTTCCATTTGGTGAACCATAAGTTTTTTTAATGAAGCTATGATAGTGTTTCTCTGTGGAAATATCTTTGTTTGTATCATTTTTTAGGTAACACCTATATGTGATATGATAGGATATGGGTCTTTCGCTTTCTCACTTACTCCAAGTTGCGTGATTACTTCTAGACTCATCTATGGTGCTGCAAATGGCATTGTTTCATTTTTTCACAAGCTCATATTCCATCTGTACATGTAGCAGTCCTTCTTTGTCCGCCCATCTGTCGGTGGACTTTCTGGTTACTTCCATATCTTGGCTATGGGAATACTATGCAATGCAGATTTGCGTACCTGTGTCCTTCCAATTCTGTCTTCTTAGTTTATAGGTCCAGGAATAGGTCTGCTGGATCCTATGGTAGCTCAATGTTTACATTTTAAAGGCACCTCTATTCTGTTCTCTTTAGTGGCTCTTTCCAGGTTACGTCCCACATAAAGTTGAGGGTATGCATTTCTTCCCAGCACCTTCAGCATTTATTCTTTGTAGTTTTTGCTGATGGTTATTCTGAGTGGTGTGAGCTGATACCTCTTTGTGGTTGAATTTGCATGTGTCTCATAATGCGTTGAAATTGAGCTTTTAGACATGTCCTTTTTATTTTTCCAGCTGTGATTAGAGCTTATTTCTTCAAAGTGTTTTCTTAAAGTATGTGTCACCATTTGAAATATTTTGGCCATTATCTCCCTCAAGATATTTTGAGGGCAGGTTTCATTTACAGCCCTGCAGTACTTGTTCATATGAAGTGACCATTAGCTCAGGCTTTAAACCTGCTTTTGCAGGTAACGGCCAGAGAGCGGCAGCCTTTCTACGTTCCCCATGCTGGTACCAGGGAAACAGACCTACCGGCCAGTGGTGTTCTTCGGTTATAAACTAGAGTGCAATGTGCCCGGATAAACCCACAAATGTTGATGTCTCCTTGCTTTTGTTTGTTTTTAAATTTAATTTATATTTATTATTAGAGTAATATTCCATTGTGTACGTGGACCACTTCTTCTTGGTGCATTCCTCGGTTGATGGACATTTTCATTGCTTCCAAGTACTGACTATGGTAAATCTTGCTGGCGTACAGGTTTGCCAGCCTGTGACTTTTTGATTCTCATTTTCTCAGGTGATAGGCCAAGCAGTGGTTGTGATTGATTGACTGGTAGCTCAATGTTTCCCTGTTCAAAGCGCCTACATTGTGTTTTCATTAGTGGCTCTTTACATGCCCCCCCCTTACAACCGAGGGTACGCATTTCTCCACACTCCCTTCACCATTTATTTTTTGCAGCATTTTTCCTACTGGCCATTCTGACTGCTCTGAGCTGATAGGTTTTGTAATATGGGTATGCATGTCATTAAAATTTTTAAAATTCATCATATTCCTACGCCTTTGTCTTTTCTCTTAAAAGAAAAAACCGTGAGTACAATATAGCTCTTGAAATTGTCTTCTTCGAAGGTTGCCCTCTTTTGAATTTTTGGGTCGATTTTTGACCGCAGAAATTTTCTGGAGGGCGGGTGCCATTTACAGAACTGCAAGTTGGTGAAAATTTAGTGACCTTTTGCAGTGGGTTCAAAGCTGCTGTTGTGGGAAACGGCCTCAAGGAGGTAGCATTTCTCCATTCCCCAATCTGGGTACTAGGGCAGCAGAGCCTTTCTGGAAGTCATTGTCCTAGGTTGTAAATTAGAATGGAATTTGCCAGGAGAAATCCCCATAAGTTTATGTCTCATTACTTCTTCTTGGTTTTTAAATTTTTTTTTAATCTGTGTAAAGTTTAGAACATTGTCTGTCCTAGGTGTACACAATCTGGTTCATTTGTACATTATGTATGTCTATGAATGTACAGATCCTCTTCCCATGTAAAATATTACAGTGTTCCGTCGACCTCCCTTGCTATATGTTCGGTCTTTTTGATACATGGATATAATATGTATTTGTATATGTATAGTAACACTAAACTTCATTTCTCAATTTCCCCCCTCCTTTCCTTTTAGATGAGCATAGTTTGTTTTCTAAGCCTGTGAGTGTCTTTCTCTTTGGAAATATGTTCATCTGTGTCAGTTATTAGATAATGCCATAAGTGATAATATAGGCTATAGGTCTTTGGCTTTCCGACCTACTTCATGTTTTGTGATTATCTCCAGGCTCATCTATGGTGCCTCAAAGAGCGGTGCTTCAAGGTTTTCCATGGCTAATATTCCATTGTGTACATGGACCACTTCTTCTTGGTGCATTCCTCTGTTGATGGACATGTCCGTTGCTTCCAAGTGTTGCCTATGGTAAATATTGCTGGAGTGCAGGATTGCCAGCCTGTGATTATTGATTTTCATTTTCTCAGGTGATAGACCCAGCAGTGGGTATGATTGATTGACTGCTATGGTAGCTCAACGTTTACCTTTTCAAGGCACCTCAATTGTCCTTTCATTAGTGACTCTTACCACGTCCCCCTTAGAATCGAGGGGACGCATTTCTCCACAATCACGTCAGCATATATTGTTTGCAGGATTTTTGTTGATGGCCATTCTGACTGGTGTGAGCTGATAGGTTTTTGTAATTTGGGTTTACATGCCTGTCAAAATTCCTACAATTCATCATTTTTCCACGCCTTTTACTTTTCTGTTAAAAGAAAAAAGAAAAAAAGTGTGAGTATAATATACCTCTTCAAATTTTCTTTTTGGAAGGTTGCACTCTAGAATTTTTTGGTCGATTTTCGACCTCAGTATTTTTTGGAGGGCAGGTGCCATTTACAGAACTGCCATTGGTGAATATTTAGTGACCTTTGGCAGTGGGTTTAAAGCTGCTGTTGTGGGAAACGGCCACAAGGATGCAGCATTTCTCCATTCCCAAATCTGGGTACTAGGGCAGCAGAGCCGTTCTGGAAGTCCTTTGCCTAGGTTGTAAATTTGGATGGAATGTGCCAGGAAAACCCCCCATAAGTTTATGTCTCATTACTCCTAGTTCGTTGTTTTAATTTTTTCATTTGGGGTAATGGTTAGAATGTTGCTTGTCCAAGGTGTACACACTCTGGTTCATCTACATATTCTATATACCTATTTATGTAGAGATCCTCTTCCCCTGTAAATTATTACAGAGTGTTCCGTAAACCTTCCTTGCTATAGGGTCGGTCTTTTTGATATATGTATATAATATGTATTTGTATACATATGGTAACGCTAATCTTCATTTATCCATCCCCCCCACCTTTCCTTTTAGATAAGCATAGTTGTTTTTTTTTTAAATAAGTCTGTGATTGACTTTCTTTGTGGAAATATGTTCATTTGTGTCCGTTATTAGATAACGCCTATAAGTGATATCATAGGATATAGGACTTTTGCTTTCCGACTTACCTCATGTTCTGTGATTATCTCCAAGATCATCTATGGTGCCTCAAAGAGCAGTGTTTCACTGTTTTCCATGCCTAGTATTCATTGTCTACATGGACCACCACTTCTTCTTTATCCTTTCATCTGTTGATGGACATTTTGGTTGCTTCACTGTCTTGTCTATTGTGAATAAGGCTGCAGTGCAGCTTTTGCAACCCGGGTCTTCTTCATTCTGGTCTTCTCAGGTGAGAGGCCCATTGGTGCGCCTGCTGGATTGAATGGTACCTCAGTTTTTCCTTTTCAACGCAGCTCCTTTCTGTTCTCATTATTAGCGTTTAACCCTTTTACATCTCACCAGCAGCTAGAGGATACACAGTTCTCTAAAACCTCTTCAGCATTTATTGTTTGTAGACTTTTTGCCAATGGTCAGTCGACTGGTGTGAGTTGAAAACATTTTGTAGATTACATTGCATGAGTCTAATACTTCCTGAGGTGGAACTTTTATCCATTTTCCTTTCTTTAAAAAGAGAGTGAGTAAAACTTACCTCTTTATACTATCTTGAAAATCCTGCGTGTTTTGAATTTTTTTTTTATCCATTCCCTACCTCAGCACACTTTTTTAGGGCAGGTGTCCTTTACAGCCCTGAGTCCTTGTGAATGGTAAGTGACCATTAGCTGTGGGTTAAAAGCTGCTCTTGTGGGAATCGGCCACAAGGCGGCAGCATTTCTCCTTTACCAAATCTGGTTACTAGGGCAACAGAGCCTTACTGGAAGTGGTGTTCTAGGTTGTAAATTAGAATGGAATGTGCGAGGAAAAAGCCCTTTAAGTTTATGTCTCATTACTTCTTGTTGGTATTTTTAACTTAATTTTTATTTTTTATCACAGCAAACTTGATTACAATGTTTTCTTTGTTCTAGGTGTGCAAGATGTGGTTCTTTCACACATATGCATATATCTATTCTTCTTCGGATCCTTTTCCCATGTCGGTTATGTACACAATGTTGAGTAGTCTCCTCTTGGTATTGCGTAGGTCTTTGGTGATTATATATTTCACATGTGTTTGTATCTCTCTGTTAACCTCAATATGGTAATGTATCCAATCTCACACCTTTCCATTTGGTGAACCATAAGTTTTTTTAATGAAGCTATGATAGTGTTTCTCTGTGGAAATATCTTTGTTTGTATCATTTTTTAGGTAACACCTATATGTGATATGATAGGATATGGGTCTTTCGCTTTCTCACTTACTCCAAGTTGCGTGATTACTTCTAGACTCATCTATGGTGCTGCAAATGGCATTGTTTCATTTTTTCACAAGCTCATATTCCATCTGTACATGTAGCAGTCCTTCTTTGTCCGCCCATCTGTCGGTGGACTTTCTGGTTACTTCCATATCTTGGCTATGGGAATACTATGCAATGCAGATTTGCGTACCTGTGTCCTTCCAATTCTGTCTTCTTAGTTTATAGGTCCAGGAATAGGTCTGCTGGATCCTATGGTAGCTCAATGTTTACATTTTAAAGGCACCTCTATTCTGTTCTCTTTAGTGGCTCTTTCCAGGTTACGTCCCACATAAAGTTGAGGGTATGCATTTCTTCCCAGCACCTTCAGCATTTATTCTTTGTAGTTTTTGCTGATGGTTATTCTGAGTGGTGTGAGCTGATACCTCTTTGTGGTTGAATTTGCATGTGTCTCATAATGCGTTGAAATTGAGCTTTTAGACATGTCCTTTTTATTTTTCCAGCTGTGATTAGAGCTTATTTCTTCAAAGTGTTTTCTTAAAGTATGTGTCACCATTTGAAATATTTTGGCCATTATCTCCCTCAAGATATTTTGAGGGCAGGTTTCATTTACAGCCCTGCAGTACTTGTTCATATGAAGTGACCATTAGCTCAGGCTTTAAACCTGCTTTTGCAGGTAACGGCCAGAGAGCGGCAGCCTTTCTACGTTCCCCATGCTGGTACCAGGGAAACAGACCTACGGCCAGTGGTGTTCTTCGGTTATAAACTAGAGTGCAATGTGCCCGGATAAACCCACAAATGTTGATGTCTCCTTGCTTTTGTTTGTTTTTAAATTTAATTTATATTTATTATTAGAGTAATATTCCATTGTGTACGTGGACCACTTCTTCTTGGTGCATTCCTCGGTTGATGGACATTTTCATTGCTTCCAAGTACTGACTATGGTAAATCTTGCTGGCGTACAGGTTTGCCAGCCTGTGACTTTTTGATTCTCATTTTCTCAGGTGATAGGCCAAGCAGTGGTTGTGATTGATTGACTGGTAGCTCAATGTTTCCCTGTTCAAAGCGCCTACATTGTGTTTTCATTAGTGGCTCTTTACATGCCCCCCCCTTACAACCGAGGGTACGCATTTCTCCACACTCCCTTCACCATTTATTTTTTGCAGCATTTTTCCTACTGGCCATTCTGACTGCTCTGAGCTGATAGGTTTTGTAATATGGGTATGCATGTCATTAAAATTTTTAAAATTCATCATATTCCTACGCCTTTGTCTTTTCTCTTAAAAGAAAAAACCGTGAGTACAATATAGCTCTTGAAATTGTCTTCTTCGAAGGTTGCCCTCTTTTGAATTTTTGGGTCGATTTTTGACCGCAGAAATTTTCTGGAGGGCGGGTGCCATTTACAGAACTGCAAGTTGGTGAAAATTTAGTGACCTTTTGCAGTGGGTTCAAAGCTGCTGTTGTGGGAAACGGCCTCAAGGAGGTAGCATTTCTCCATTCCCCAATCTGGGTACTAGGGCAGCAGAGCCTTTCTGGAAGTCATTGTCCTAGGTTGTAAATTAGAATGGAATTTGCCAGGAGAAATCCCCATAAGTTTATGTCTCATTACTTCTTCTTGGTTTTTAATTTTTTTTTTAATCTGTGTAAAGTTTAGAACATTGTCTGTCCTAGGTGTACACAATCTGGTTCATTTGTACATTATGTATGTCTATGAATGTACAGATCCTCTTCCCATGTAAAATATTACAGTGTTCCGTCGACCTCCCTTGCTATATGTTCGGTCTTTTTGATACATGGATATAATATGTATTTGTATATGTATAGTAACACTAAACTTCATTTCTCAATTTCCCCCCTCCTTTCCTTTTAGATGAGCATAGTTTGTTTTCTAAGCCTGTGAGTGTCTTTCTCTTTGGAAATATGTTCATCTGTGTCAGTTATTAGATAATGCCATAAGTGATAATATAGGCTATAGGTCTTTGGCTTTCCGACCTACTTCATGTTTTGTGATTATCTCCAGGCTCATCTATGGTGCCTCAAAGAGCGGTGCTTCAAGGTTTTCCATGGCTAATATTCCATTGTGTACATGGACCACTTCTTCTTGGTGCATTCCTCTGTTGATGGACATGTCCGTTGCTTCCAAGTGTTGCCTATGGTAAATATTGCTGGAGTGCAGGATTGCCAGCCTGTGATTATTGATTTTCATTTTCTCAGGTGATAGACCCAGCAGTGGGTATGATTGATTGACTGCTATGGTAGCTCAACGTTTACCTTTTCAAGGCACCTCAATTGTCCTTTCATTAGTGACTCTTACCACGTCCCCCTTAGAATCGAGGGGACGCATTTCTCCACAATCACGTCAGCATATATTGTTTGCAGGATTTTTGTTGATGGCCATTCTGACTGGTGTGAGCTGATAGGTTTTTGTAATTTGGGTTTACATGCCTGTCAAAATTCCTACAATTCATCATTTTTCCACGCCTTTTACTTTTCTGTTAAAAGAAAAAAGAAAAAAAGTGTGAGTATAATATACCTCTTCAAATTTTCTTTTTGGAAGGTTGCACTCTAGAATTTTTTGGTCGATTTTCGACCTCAGTATTTTTTGGAGGGCAGGTGCCATTTACAGAACTGCCATTGGTGAATATTTAGTGACCTTTGGCAGTGGGTTTAAAGCTGCTGTTGTGGGAAACGGCCACAAGGATGCAGCATTTCTCCATTCCCAAATCTGGGTACTAGGGCAGCAGAGCCGTTCTGGAAGTCCTTTGCCTAGGTTGTAAATTTGGATGGAATGTGCCAGGAAAACCCCCCATAAGTTTATGTCTCATTACTCCTAGTTCGTTGTTTTAATTTTTTCATTTGGGGTAATGGTTAGAATGTTGCTTGTCCAAGGTGTACACACTCTGGTTCATCTACATATTCTATATACCTATTTATGTAGAGATCCTCTTCCCCTGTAAATTATTACAGAGTGTTCCGTAAACCTTCCTTGCTATAGGGTCGGTCTTTTTGATATATGTATATAATATGTATTTGTATACATATGGTAACGCTAATCTTCATTTATCCATCCCCCCCACCTTTCCTTTTAGATAAGCATAGTTGTTTTTTTTTTAAATAAGTCTGTGATTGACTTTCTTTGTGGAAATATGTTCATTTGTGTCCGTTATTAGATAACGCCTATAAGTGATATCATAGGATATAGGACTTTTGCTTTCCGACTTACCTCATGTTCTGTGATTATCTCCAAGATCATCTATGGTGCCTCAAAGAGCAGTGTTTCACTGTTTTCCATGCCTAGTATTCATTGTCTACATGGACCACCACTTCTTCTTTATCCTTTCATCTGTTGATGGACATTTTGGTTGCTTCACTGTCTTGTCTATTGTGAATAAGGCTGCAGTGCAGCTTTTGCAACCCGGGTCTTCTTCATTCTGGTCTTCTCAGGTGAGAGGCCCATTGGTGCGCCTGCTGGATTGAATGGTACCTCAGTTTTTCCTTTTCAACGCAGCTCCTTTCTGTTCTCATTATTAGCGTTTAACCCTTTTACATCTCACCAGCAGCTAGAGGATACACAGTTCTCTAAAACCTCTTCAGCATTTATTGTTTGTAGACTTTTTGCCAATGGTCAGTCGACTGGTGTGAGTTGAAAACATTTTGTAGATTACATTGCATGAGTCTAATACTTCCTGAGGTGGAACTTTTATCCATTTTCCTTTCTTTAAAAAGAGAGTGAGTAAAACTTACCTCTTTATACTATCTTGAAAATCCTGCGTGTTTTGAATTTTTTTTTTATCCATTCCCTACCTCAGCACACTTTTTTAGGGCAGGTGTCCTTTACAGCCCTGAGTCCTTGTGAATGGTAAGTGACCATTAGCTGTGGGTTAAAAGCTGCTCTTGTGGGAATCGGCCACAAGGCGGCAGCATTTCTCCTTTACCAAATCTGGTTACTAGGGCAACAGAGCCTTACTGGAAGTGGTGTTCTAGGTTGTAAATTAGAATGGAATGTGCGAGGAAAAAGCCCTTTAAGTTTATGTCTCATTACTTCTTGTTGGTATTTTTAACTTAATTTTTATTTTTTATCACAGCAAACTTGATTACAATGTTTTCTTTGTTCTAGGTGTGCAAGATGTGGTTCTTTCACACATATGCATATATCTATTCTTCTTCGGATCCTTTTCCCATGTCGGTTATGACACAATGTTGAGTAGTCTCCTCTTGGTATTGCGTAGGTCTTTGGTGATTATATATTTCACATGTGTTTGTATCTCTCTGTTAACCTCAATATGGTAATGTATCCAATCTCACACCTTTCCATTTGGTGAACCATAAGTTTTTTTAATGAAGCTATGATAGTGTTTCTCTGTGGAAATATCTTTGTTTGTATCATTTTTTAGGTAACACCTATATGTGATATGATAGGATATGGGTCTTTCGCTTTCTCACTTACTCCAAGTTGCGTGATTACTTCTAGACTCATCTATGGTGCTGCAAATGGCATTGTTTCATTTTTTCACAAGCTCATATTCCATCTGTACATGTAGCAGTCCTTCTTTGTCCGCCCATCTGTCGGTGGACTTTCTGGTTACTTCCATATCTTGGCTATGGGAATACTATGCAATGCAGATTTGCGTACCTGTGTCCTTCCAATTCTGTCTTCTTAGTTTATAGGTCCAGGAATAGGTCTGCTGGATCCTATGGTAGCTCAATGTTTACATTTTAAAGGCACCTCTATTCTGTTCTCTTTAGTGGCTCTTTCCAGGTTACGTCCCACATAAAGTTGAGGGTATGCATTTCTTCCCAGCACCTTCAGCATTTATTCTTTGTAGTTTTTGCTGATGGTTATTCTGAGTGGTGTGAGCTGATACCTCTTTGTGGTTGAATTTGCATGTGTCTCATAATGCGTTGAAATTGAGCTTTTAGACATGTCCTTTTTATTTTTCCAGCTGTGATTAGAGCTTATTTCTTCAAAGTGTTTTCTTAAAGTATGTGTCACCATTTGAAATATTTTGGCCATTATCTCCCTCAAGATATTTTGAGGGCAGGTTTCATTTACAGCCCTGCAGTACTTGTTCATATGAAGTGACCATTAGCTCAGGCTTTAAACCTGCTTTTGCAGGTAACGGCCAGAGAGCGGCAGCCTTTCTACGTTCCCCATGCTGGTACCAGGGAAACAGACCTACCGGCCAGTGGTGTTCTTCGGTTATAAACTAGAGTGCAATGTGCCCGGATAAACCCACAAATGTTGATGTCTCCTTGCTTTTGTTTGTTTTTAAATTTAATTTATATTTATTATTAGAGTAATATTCCATTGTGTACGTGGACCACTTCTTCTTGGTGCATTCCTCGGTTGATGGACATTTTCATTGCTTCCAAGTACTGACTATGGTAAATCTTGCTGGCGTACAGGTTTGCCAGCCTGTGACTTTTTGATTCTCATTTTCTCAGGTGATAGGCCAAGCAGTGGTTGTGATTGATTGACTGGTAGCTCAATGTTTCCCTGTTCAAAGCGCCTACATTGTGTTTTCATTAGTGGCTCTTTACATGCCCCCCCCTTACAACCGAGGGTACGCATTTCTCCACACTCCCTTCACCATTTATTTTTTGCAGCATTTTTCCTACTGGCCATTCTGACTGCTCTGAGCTGATAGGTTTTGTAATATGGGTATGCATGTCATTAAAATTTTTAAAATTCATCATATTCCTACGCCTTTGTCTTTTCTCTTAAAGAAAAAACCGTGAGTACAATATAGCTCTTGAAATTGTCTTCTTCGAAGGTTGCCCTCTTTTGAATTTTTGGGTCGATTTTTGACCGCAGAAATTTTCTGGTGGAGGGCGGGTGCCATTTACAGAACTGCAAGTTGGTGAAAATTTAGTGACCTTTTGCAGTGGGTTCAAAGCTGCTGTTGTGGGAAACGGCCTCAAGGAGGTAGCATTTCTCCATTCCCCAATCTGGGTACTAGGGCAGCAGAGCCTTTCTGGAAGTCATTGTCCTAGGTTGTAAATTAGAATGGAATTTGCCAGGAGAAATCCCCATAAGTTTATGTCTCATTACTTCTTCTTGGTTTTTAAATTTTTTTTTAATCTGTGTAAAGTTTAGAACATTGTCTGTCCTAGGTGTACACAATCTGGTTCATTTGTACATTATGTATGTCTATGAATGTACAGATCCTCTTCCCATGTAAAATATTACAGTGTTCCGTCGACCTCCCTTGCTATATGTTCGGTCTTTTTGATACATGGATATAATATGTATTTGTATATGTATAGTAACACTAAACTTCATTTCTCAATTTCCCCCCTCCTTTCCTTTTAGATGAGCATAGTTTGTTTTCTAAGCCTGTGAGTGTCTTTCTCTTTGGAAATATGTTCATCTGTGTCAGTTATTAGATAATGCCATAAGTGATAATATAGGCTATAGGTCTTTGGCTTTCCGACCTACTTCATGTTTTGTGATTATCTCCAGGTTCATCTATGGTGCCTCAAAGAGCGGTGCTTCAAGGTTTTCCATGGCTAATATTCCATTGTGTACATGGACCACTTCTTCTTGGTGCATTCCTCTGTTGATGGACATGTCCGTTGCTTCCAAGTGTTGCCTATGGTAAATATTGCTGGAGTGCAGGATTGCCAGCCTGTGATTATTGATTTTCATTTTCTCAGGTGATAGACCCAGCAGTGGGTATGATTGATTGACTGCTATGGTAGCTCAACGTTTACCTTTTCAAGGCACCTCAATTGTCCTTTCATTAGTGACTCTTACCACGTCCCCCTTAGAATCGAGGGGACGCATTTCTCCACAATCACGTCAGCATATATTGTTTGCAGGATTTTTGTTGATGGCCATTCTGACTGGTGTGAGCTGATAGGTTTTTGTAATTTGGGTTTACATGCCTGTCAAAATTCCTACAATTCATCATTTTTCCACGCCTTTTACTTTTCTGTTAAAAGAAAAAAGAAAAAAAGTGTGAGTATAATATACCTCTTCAAATTTTCTTTTTGGAAGGTTGCACTCTAGAATTTTTTGGTCGATTTTCGACCTCAGTATTTTTTGGAGGGCAGGTGCCATTTACAGAACTGCCATTGGTGAATATTTAGTGACCTTTGGCAGTGGGTTTAAAGCTGCTGTTGTGGGAAACGGCCACAAGGATGCAGCATTTCTCCATTCCCAAATCTGGGTACTAGGGCAGCAGAGCCGTTCTGGAAGTCCTTTGCCTAGGTTGTAAATTTGGATGGAATGTGCCAGGAAAACCCCCCATAAGTTTATGTCTCATTACTCCTAGTTCGTTGTTTTAATTTTTTCATTTGGGGTAATGGTTAGAATGTTGCTTGTCCAAGGTGTACACACTCTGGTTCATCTACATATTCTATATACCTATTTATGTAGAGATCCTCTTCCCCTGTAAATTATTACAGAGTGTTCCGTAAACCTTCCTTGCTATAGGGTCGGTCTTTTTGATATATGTATATAATATGTATTTGTATACATATGGTAACGCTAATCTTCATTTATCCATCCCCCCCACCTTTCCTTTTAGATAAGCATAGTTGTTTTTTTTTTAAATAAGTCTGTGATTGACTTTCTTTGTGGAAATATGTTCATTTGTGTCCGTTATTAGATAACGCCTATAAGTGATATCATAGGATATAGGACTTTTGCTTTCCGACTTACCTCATGTTCTGTGATTATCTCCAAGATCATCTATGGTGCCTCAAAGAGCAGTGTTTCACTGTTTTCCATGCCTAGTATTCATTGTCTACATGGACCACCACTTCTTCTTTATCCTTTCATCTGTTGATGGACATTTTGGTTGCTTCACTGTCTTGTCTATTGTGAATAAGGCTGCAGTGCAGCTTTTGCAACCCGGGTCTTCTTCATTCTGGTCTTCTCAGGTGAGAGGCCCATTGGTGCGCCTGCTGGATTGAATGGTACCTCAGTTTTTCCTTTTCAACGCAGCTCCTTTCTGTTCTCATTATTAGCGTTTAACCCTTTTACATCTCACCAGCAGCTAGAGGATACACAGTTCTCTAAAACCTCTTCAGCATTTATTGTTTGTAGACTTTTTGCCAATGGTCAGTCGACTGGTGTGAGTTGAAAACATTTTGTAGATTACATTGCATGAGTCTAATACTTCCTGAGGTGGAACTTTTATCCATTTTCCTTTCTTTAAAAAGAGAGTGAGTAAAACTTACCTCTTTATACTATCTTGAAAATCCTGCGTGTTTTGAATTTTTTTTTTATCCATTCCCTACCTCAGCACACTTTTTTAGGGCAGGTGTCCTTTACAGCCCTGAGTCCTTGTGAATGGTAAGTGACCATTAGCTGTGGGTTAAAAGCTGCTCTTGTGGGAATCGGCCACAAGGCGGCAGCATTTCTCCTTTACCAAATCTGGTTACTAGGGCAACAGAGCCTTACTGGAAGTGGTGTTCTAGGTTGTAAATTAGAATGGAATGTGCGAGGAAAAAGCCCTTTAAGTTTATGTCTCATTACTTCTTGTTGGTATTTTTAACTTAATTTTTATTTTTTATCACAGCAAACTTGATTACAATGTTTTCTTTGTTCTAGGTGTGCAAGATGTGGTTCTTTCACACATATGCATATATCTATTCTTCTTCGGATCCTTTTCCCATGTCGGTTATGACACAATGTTGAGTAGTCTCCTCTTGGTATTGCGTAGGTCTTTGGTGATTATATATTTCACATGTGTTTGTATCTCTCTGTTAACCTCAATATGGTAATGTATCCAATCTCACACCTTTCCATTTGGTGAACCATAAGTTTTTTTAATGAAGCTATGATAGTGTTTCTCTGTGGAAATATCTTTGTTTGTATCATTTTTTAGGTAACACCTATATGTGATATGATAGGATATGGGTCTTTCGCTTTCTCACTTACTCCAAGTTGCGTGATTACTTCTAGACTCATCTATGGTGCTGCAAATGGCATTGTTTCATTTTTTCACAAGCTCATATTCCATCTGTACATGTAGCAGTCCTTCTTTGTCCGCCCATCTGTCGGTGGACTTTCTGGTTACTTCCATATCTTGGCTATGGGAATACTATGCAATGCAGATTTGCGTACCTGTGTCCTTCCAATTCTGTCTTCTTAGTTTATAGGTCCAGGAATAGGTCTGCTGGATCCTATGGTAGCTCAATGTTTACATTTTAAAGGCACCTCTATTCTGTTCTCTTTAGTGGCTCTTTCCAGGTTACGTCCCACATAAAGTTGAGGGTATGCATTTCTTCCCAGCACCTTCAGCATTTATTCTTTGTAGTTTTTGCTGATGGTTATTCTGAGTGGTGTGAGCTGATACCTCTTTGTGGTTGAATTTGCATGTGTCTCATAATGCGTTGATATTGAGCTTTTAGACATGTCCTTTTTATTTTTCCAGCTGTGATTAGAGCTTATTTCTTCAAAGTGTTTTCTTAAAGTATGTGTCACCATTTGAAATATTTTGGCCATTATCTCCCTCAAGATATTTTGAGGGCAGGTTTCATTTACAGCCCTGCAGTACTTGTTCATATGAAGTGACCATTAGCTCAGGCTTTAAACCTGCTTTTGCAGGTAACGGCCAGAGAGCGGCAGCCTTTCTACGTTCCCCATGCTGGTACCAGGGAAACAGACCTACCGGCCAGTGGTGTTCTTCGGTTATAAACTAGAGTGCAATGTGCCCGGATAAACCCACAAATGTTGATGTCTCCTTGCTTTTGTTTGTTTTTAAATTTAATTTATATTTATTATTAGAGTAATATTCCATTGTGTACGTGGACCACTTCTTCTTGGTGCATTCCTCGGTTGATGGACATTTTCATTGCTTCCAAGTACTGACTATGGTAAATCTTGCTGGCGTACAGGTTTGCCAGCCTGTGACTTTTTGATTCTCATTTTCTCAGGTGATAGGCCAAGCAGTGGTTGTGATTGATTGACTGGTAGCTCAATGTTTCCCTGTTCAAAGCGCCTACATTGTGTTTTCATTAGTGGCTCTTTACATGCCCCCCCCTTACAACCGAGGGTACGCATTTCTCCACACTCCCTTCACCATTTATTTTTTGCAGCATTTTTCCTACTGGCCATTCTGACTGCTCTGAGCTGATAGGTTTTGTAATATGGGTATGCATGTCATTAAAATTTTTAAAATTCATCATATTCCTACGCCTTTGTCTTTTCTCTTAAAAGAAAAAACCGTGAGTACAATATAGCTCTTGAAATTGTCTTCTTCGAAGGTTGCCCTCTTTTGAATTTTTGGGTCGATTTTTGACCGCAGAAATTTTCTGGAGGGCGGGTGCCATTTACAGAACTGCAAGTTGGTGAAAATTTAGTGACCTTTTGCAGTGGGTTCAAAGCTGCTGTTGTGGGAAACGGCCTCAAGGAGGTAGCATTTCTCCATTCCCCAATCTGGGTACTAGGGCAGCAGAGCCTTTCTGGAAGTCATTGTCCTAGGTTGTAAATTAGAATGGAATTTGCCAGGAGAAATCCCCATAAGTTTATGTCTCATTACTTCTTCTTGGTTTTTAAATTTTTTTTTAATCTGTGTAAAGTTTAGAACATTGTCTGTCCTAGGTGTACACAATCTGGTTCATTTGTACATTATGTATGTCTATGAATGTACAGATCCTCTTCCCATGTAAAATATTACAGTGTTCCGTCGACCTCCCTTGCTATATGTTCGGTCTTTTTGATACATGGATATAATATGTATTTGTATATGTATAGTAACACTAAACTTCATTTCTCAATTTCCCCCCTCCTTTCCTTTTAGATGAGCATAGTTTGTTTTCTAAGCCTGTGAGTGTCTTTCTCTTTGGAAATATGTTCATCTGTGTCAGTTATTAGATAATGCCATAAGTGATAATATAGGCTATAGGTCTTTGGCTTTCCGACCTACTTCATGTTTTGTGATTATCTCCAGGCTCATCTATGGTGCCTCAAAGAGCGGTGCTTCAAGGTTTTCCATGGCTAATATTCCATTGTGTACATGGACCACTTCTTCTTGGTGCATTCCTCTGTTGATGGACATGTCCGTTGCTTCCAAGTGTTGCCTATGGTAAATATTGCTGGAGTGCAGGATTGCCAGCCTGTGATTATTGATTTTCATTTTCTCAGGTGATAGACCCAGCAGTGGGTATGATTGATTGACTGCTATGGTAGCTCAACGTTTACCTTTTCAAGGCACCTCAATTGTCCTTTCATTAGTGACTCTTACCACGTCCCCCTTAGAATCGAGGGGACGCATTTCTCCACAATCACGTCAGCATATATTGTTTGCAGGATTTTTGTTGATGGCCATTCTGACTGGTGTGAGCTGATAGGTTTTTGTAATTTGGGTTTACATGCCTGTCAAAATTCCTACAATTCATCATTTTTCCACGCCTTTTACTTTTCTGTTAAAAGAAAAAAGAAAAAAAGTGTGAGTATAATATACCTCTTCAAATTTTCTTTTTGGAAGGTTGCACTCTAGAATTTTTTGGTCGATTTTCGACCTCAGTATTTTTTGGAGGGCAGGTGCCATTTACAGAACTGCCATTGGTGAATATTTAGTGACCTTTGGCAGTGGGTTTAAAGCTGCTGTTGTGGGAAACGGCCACAAGGATGCAGCATTTCTCCATTCCCAAATCTGGGTACTAGGGCAGCAGAGCCGTTCTGGAAGTCCTTTGCCTAGGTTGTAAATTTGGATGGAATGTGCCAGGAAAACCCCCCATAAGTTTATGTCTCATTACTCCTAGTTCGTTGTTTTAATTTTTTCATTTGGGGTAATGGTTAGAATGTTGCTTGTCCAAGGTGTACACACTCTGGTTCATCTACATATTCTATATACCTATTTATGTAGAGATCCTCTTCCCCTGTAAATTATTACAGAGTGTTCCGTAAACCTTCCTTGCTATAGGGTCGGTCTTTTTGATATATGTATATAATATGTATTTGTATACATATGGTAACGCTAATCTTCATTTATCCATCCCCCCCACCTTTCCTTTTAGATAAGCATAGTTGTTTTTTTTTTAAATAAGTCTGTGATTGACTTTCTTTGTGGAAATATGTTCATTTGTGTCCGTTATTAGATAACGCCTATAAGTGATATCATAGGATATAGGACTTTTGCTTTCCGACTTACCTCATGTTCTGTGATTATCTCCAAGATCATCTATGGTGCCTCAAAGAGCAGTGTTTCACTGTTTTCCATGCCTAGTATTCATTGTCTACATGGACCACCACTTCTTCTTTATCCTTTCATCTGTTGATGGACATTTTGGTTGCTTCACTGTCTTGTCTATTGTGAATAAGGCTGCAGTGCAGCTTTTGCAACCCGGGTCTTCTTCATTCTGGTCTTCTCAGGTGAGAGGCCCATTGGTGCGCCTGCTGGATTGAATGGTACCTCAGTTTTTCCTTTTCAACGCAGCTCCTTTCTGTTCTCATTATTAGCGTTTAACCCTTTTACATCTCACCAGCAGCTAGAGGATACACAGTTCTCTAAAACCTCTTCAGCATTTATTGTTTGTAGACTTTTTGCCAATGGTCAGTCGACTGGTGTGAGTTGAAAACATTTTGTAGATTACATTGCATGAGTCTAATACTTCCTGAGGTGGAACTTTTATCCATTTTCCTTTCTTTAAAAAGAGAGTGAGTAAAACTTACCTCTTTATACTATCTTGAAAATCCTGCGTGTTTTGAATTTTTTTTTTATCCATTCCCTACCTCAGCACACTTTTTTAGGGCAGGTGTCCTTTACAGCCCTGAGTCCTTGTGAATGGTAAGTGACCATTAGCTGTGGGTTAAAAGCTGCTCTTGTGGGAATCGGCCACAAGGCGGCAGCATTTCTCCTTTACCAAATCTGGTTACTAGGGCAACAGAGCCTTACTGGAAGTGGTGTTCTAGGTTGTAAATTAGAATGGAATGTGCGAGGAAAAAGCCCTTTAAGTTTATGTCTCATTACTTCTTGTTGGTATTTTTAACTTAATTTTTATTTTTTATCACAGCAAACTTGATTACAATGTTTTCTTTGTTCTAGGTGTGCAAGATGTGGTTCTTTCACACATATGCATATATCTATTCTTCTTCGGATCCTTTTCCCATGTCGGTTATGACACAATGTTGAGTAGTCTCCTCTTGGTATTGCGTAGGTCTTTGGTGATTATATATTTCACATGTGTTTGTATCTCTCTGTTAACCTCAATATGGTAATGTATCCAATCTCACACCTTTCCATTTGGTGAACCATAAGTTTTTTTAATGAAGCTATGATAGTGTTTCTCTGTGGAAATATCTTTGTTTGTATCATTTTTTAGGTAACACCTATATGTGATATGATAGGATATGGGTCTTTCGCTTTCTCACTTACTCCAAGTTGCGTGATTACTTCTAGACTCATCTATGGTGCTGCAAATGGCATTGTTTCATTTTTTCACAAGCTCATATTCCATCTGTACATGTAGCAGTCCTTCTTTGTCCGCCCATCTGTCGGTGGACTTTCTGGTTACTTCCATATCTTGGCTATGGGAATACTATGCAATGCAGATTTGCGTACCTGTGTCCTTCCAATTCTGTCTTCTTAGTTTATAGGTCCAGGAATAGGTCTGCTGGATCCTATGGTAGCTCAATGTTTACATTTTAAAGGCACCTCTATTCTGTTCTCTTTAGTGGCTCTTTCCAGGTTACGTCCCACATAAAGTTGAGGGTATGCATTTCTTCCCAGCACCTTCAGCATTTATTCTTTGTAGTTTTTGCTGATGGTTATTCTGAGTGGTGTGAGCTGATACCTCTTTGTGGTTGAATTTGCATGTGTCTCATAATGCGTTGAAATTGAGCTTTTAGACATGTCCTTTTTATTTTTCCAGCTGTGATTAGAGCTTATTTCTTCAAAGTGTTTTCTTAAAGTATGTGTCACCATTTGAAATATTTTGGCCATTATCTCCCTCAAGATATTTTGAGGGCAGGTTTCATTTACAGCCCTGCAGTACTTGTTCATATGAAGTGACCATTAGCTCAGGCTTTAAACCTGCTTTTGCAGGTAACGGCCAGAGAGCGGCAGCCTTTCTACGTTCCCCATGCTGGTACCAGGGAAACAGACCTACCGGCCAGTGGTGTTCTTCGGTTATAAACTAGAGTGCAATGTGCCCGGATAAACCCACAAATGTTGATGTCTCCTTGCTTTTGTTTGTTTTTAAATTTAATTTATATTTATTATTAGAGTAATATTCCATTGTGTACGTGGACCACTTCTTCTTGGTGCATTCCTCGGTTGATGGACATTTTCATTGCTTCCAAGTACTGACTATGGTAAATCTTGCTGGCGTACAGGTTTGCCAGCCTGTGACTTTTTGATTCTCATTTTCTCAGGTGATAGGCCAAGCAGTGGTTGTGATTGATTGACTGGTAGCTCAATGTTTCCCTGTTCAAAGCGCCTACATTGTGTTTTCATTAGTGGCTCTTTACATGCCCCCCCCCCTTACAACCGAGGGTACGCATTTCTCCACACTCCCTTCACCATTTATTTTTTGCAGCATTTTTCCTACTGGCCATTCTGACTGCTCTGAGCTGATAGGTTTTGTAATATGGGTATGCATGTCATTAAAATTTTTAAAATTCATCATATTCCTACGCCTTTGTCTTTTCTCTTAAAAGAAAAAACCGTGAGTACAATATAGCTCTTGAAATTGTCTTCTTCGAAGGTTGCCCTCTTTTGAATTTTTGGGTCGATTTTTGACCGCAGAAATTTTCTGGAGGGCGGGTGCCATTTACAGAACTGCAAGTTGGTGAAAATTTAGTGACCTTTTGCAGTGGGTTCAAAGCTGCTGTTGTGGGAAACGGCCTCAAGGAGGTAGCATTTCTCCATTCCCCAATCTGGGTACTAGGGCAGCAGAGCCTTTCTGGAAGTCATTGTCCTAGGTTGTAAATTAGAATGGAATTTGCCAGGAGAAATCCCCATAAGTTTATGTCTCATTACTTCTTCTTGGTTTTTAAATTTTTTTTTAATCTGTGTAAAGTTTAGAACATTGTCTGTCCTAGGTGTACACAATCTGGTTCATTTGTACATTATGTATGTCTATGAATGTACAGATCCTCTTCCCATGTAAAATATTACAGTGTTCCGTCGACCTCCCTTGCTATATGTTCGGTCTTTTTGATACATGGATATAATATGTATTTGTATATGTATAGTAACACTAAACTTCATTTCTCAATTTCCCCCCTCCTTTCCTTTTAGATGAGCATAGTTTGTTTTCTAAGCCTGTGAGTGTCTTTCTCTTTGGAAATATGTTCATCTGTGTCAGTTATTAGATAATGCCATAAGTGATAATATAGGCTATAGGTCTTTGGCTTTCCGACCTACTTCATGTTTTGTGATTATCTCCAGGCTCATCTATGGTGCCTCAAAGAGCGGTGCTTCAAGGTTTTCCATGGCTAATATTCCATTGTGTACATGGACCACTTCTTCTTGGTGCATTCCTCTGTTGATGGACATGTCCGTTGCTTCCAAGTGTTGCCTATGGTAAATATTGCTGGAGTGCAGGATTGCCAGCCTGTGATTATTGATTTTCATTTTCTCAGGTGATAGACCCAGCAGTGGGTATGATTGATTGACTGCTATGGTAGCTCAACGTTTACCTTTTCAAGGCACCTCAATTGTCCTTTCATTAGTGACTCTTACCACGTCCCCCTTAGAATCGAGGGGACGCATTTCTCCACAATCACGTCAGCATATATTGTTTGCAGGATTTTTGTTGATGGCCATTCTGACTGGTGTGAGCTGATAGGTTTTTGTAATTTGGGTTTACATGCCTGTCAAAATTCCTACAATTCATCATTTTTCCACGCCTTTTACTTTTCTGTTAAAAGAAAAAAGAAAAAAAGTGTGAGTATAATATACCTCTTCAAATTTTCTTTTTGGAAGGTTGCACTCTAGAATTTTTTGGTCGATTTTCGACCTCAGTATTTTTTGGAGGGCAGGTGCCATTTACAGAACTGCCATTGGTGAATATTTAGTGACCTTTGGCAGTGGGTTTAAAGCTGCTGTTGTGGGAAACGGCCACAAGGATGCAGCATTTCTCCATTCCCAAATCTGGGTACTAGGGCAGCAGAGCCGTTCTGGAAGTCGTTTGCC